>NC_141598.1:11833058-12143058 GCF_047967505.1 Dipteris shenzhenensis
TGTGAAGGCCCCCTTCTAACACCTCATGCATCCAATGGGAGTATGAGTTGTAGTGATAGCTTGCTTCACCACCACCATCTCTAGCTTTGATAACCTCTATGGTGCACAAGGTAAAAAGACACACCCATTTGTCCTCTCTTGTGGCCAAGCTTCACGCATCCTCCTTGTTGTGCGTAGATCCTCCCTTATGCCTGCGGAATCTCGTGTCCCATTCAAATGTTTCCAAATGGTGGATGCCACATTCTTGAAGATATCCATGGGATCAAGCAGGTGATTGAGGTGGGACGAATATGGTAAATGACAAAAGATGGGAGTATCTAAACAAAAGCTAGTGTTAGTGGGGGTAATCTTTATTTCCAGCCAATATAGCACACAATAGTTACAAACCCTTACGGGCTCATGCCAAGTGGTGGAGGAGTCATGGATCCCCATCCCAAATTCTCATCCAATCTCCCGCAGTGAGTGATTGTGGGGGAACTTCACTTCAAGGGGCGATGTATCTAGGATGATCAGGTGGGAGAAATCGATGGTGATTCTCATAGATGACCTTATTCAATGCGCCTGCCCATGAGGCAACTAGTGAAGGACCACAAACAGGACGTGCATGGTAACCCGATGTAGTGAGACCTGAACAATAGACACAATTAAGAGTTGAAGGTGGGTTTAGGGTGCCACATCGATTGCCTACTCATAATTAAAAGTGCAATGCTTACTTGAACACTCGCCATAGCCTGGGAAGTCATGCATCATCCACATCAAGACTACTTTGTAGTTGAAGTCTCCTTACGAGGGAGGTCTGCTCACGTCATGCACCTCAATACCTCTCCAAAGTATCTCTAGCTCATCAATCAAAGGCTCCAAATAAACATCAAGATTTTTGACTTTATGTTTCCCTAGAATTAGAAGGAATATATAACATAACATGTCCTTTCTTAATCACCATAGAGGGTGGAAGATTATAATTCACCAATATCACTAGCCATACAGTGTAAGAGGTGCTTTTGAGACCAAATGGGTTCACACCATCCATACCCAATCCAAGTCTCAAGCTCCTAGGTTCTTCCTTGAAGCTTGGCCATGTGTCTTCAATATGCTTCCACGCAGGAGTGTCTGCGGGAGTTCTCCACTTGCCATCGGTTGATCGATGGGAGGAATGCCATGACATGAGCTCTGCAATGGATTTGCACTTGAACATATGTTGGATGTGAGGGATTATGGGAAAATATCACAGAACCTTACAAGGCACATCCAAAGTTTTGAGATTTGCTCTATATCTTGCCTCTCCACAAGTAGGACACTCTCTTGCATCTTTATGTGGTCCACGAAATAGAACGCAATCATTGATGCATGCATGGATGCACTTGTAATCTAATCCTCCAAGAGAGTGTAAGAAAATAATACAACATCTGTGCTCAACAGATAATAGGATCTCGTACGCAAGAGAGAAAACAAGATAGTATGAAGAATCAAAATTTTGATTACTGTAGAACTAATACAATAGATGGCGCTGCCTCCCAACCATGCGCTCCTATGAAAGAAGCTTCGATGGCGTGCTGGAAACAGTAGAAGATGGAGGCTGTATGCTAAGGAATCAGGGTTGCTGTAGCTAGTGATGAAATGGGCTTCACGGGCTTGCTCTTATATAGCCACCAGTCGTAGTCAGTTAGGCTCAATTGGGTGGCCAACCCAGTCTGCCCAAAATGGTTGACTAGGGGTCGGTTCGGAAATAGGCCACCGACCATATGATAAAACCGGTGCGCAAAACAGAGCAACTGACCTATGGTCACCGTTCGGCCCAGAGCCATCCAGGATCATCTGAGGCTCCAAACGAGCCCTGCAACCCGAGAGTGGGCTGTCCCGGGAAATGCTCTGTCTACCCTCAGTTCGGTCAGTCAAGGGATGCCTTCCCACACTTGCATGTAGCCTAGTTGGCGATATGCCAACTCTATTTGAAGCCTCTAGCCATCAGGCCACACATGGCCCCCATCTGGTGTCCAAACTAGGACCTACCGGATAACCGAGCTACTCAAACACCTTCTCCTCATATGGGGGGCTTACAAGTAGAGTTAGCTGGTTCCCGTGTAGTTACAAAAGAGTGGAGCATTGATATCTAGCACCCCCCCTCAACGTCCACCCACAAGTGAACTTACTTTTTCAGCCCAATGCCAAGTCAATGAAGATGCCTCTCTAGCAAGTCTCTTCCAAGAGCCTTCATGAAGATGTCCGCAGCATTCTCTGTAGTCAGAAAGTACACCAAGTTGACCTCTCCATCCATGATGAGCTTGCGTACAAAGTGATATTGAATCTCAATATGTTTTGTGCGAGCGTAGAACACCGGGTTCTTTGCAATCACCATGCAACTCTGATTGTCACATGATAATTGCGTAGGCTTGTTCTGCACTGCACCCATGTCCCCCAAAATCCTCCTCAACCACACTGCCTCGCAAGAAGCAAAGCATGCAGATTTGTACTCGACCTCGGTAGAAGAAAGAGCAACTATGGGTAGCTTCTTGCTGACCCATGACACAACTCCAGATCCAAGTGAGAAATAGTACCCTGTCACTGATCTCCTGCTGTCCACATCTCCTGCCCAATCCGAGTCATAGAATCCAGTCAAGATGTTTCCCTTAGTATAGGTGATGCCATAATCAAATGTGCCTTTGATGTATTTCAACACCTGCATCCCTGCCCTCCGATGGTTCTCCCGGGGCTTATTGGAAAACTTGCTAAGTACACTAGTCGCAAAGCTGATGTCCGGCTGTATGTTGCACAGGTAAATCAAGCTACCCACAAGCCTTCTGTACTTCGCTTCGTCCACCAATGGTGATGAATCCTCGTTTGAGAGCTTCGCATCAACCTCCATAGGGGTACCAACTATCTTGCACTCAGCCATGCCAAATGCCTTCAGTATCTCTCCAGCATACTTCAGCTATGAAATGAAGATCTGTTTCGGCTCCTTTCAAACTTCAATCCTCAGGGGGGTCACTATATATAAACCCTCTATACCACGTGCGTTCAAGGCCTATTTCTAAAATCCCTTATCTGTAAATTTTTCATTAATAAAATGTGCCCCTTTTCTATACAAATCTGTAAATTTTTTCCAAAACTATTTTAAATAGTCCCTTATGTATATTTATTTCTGTAAATTTTATAAATTAAAAATATCCTTCTGTTGAACTCACGTGATAGGGTTACATATGATGAGTGACCCCCCCGAGCTTCAATCCCCAAACAAAAATGCATCAGTCCGAGGTGTTTCATTTCAAACTCTCTTCCTAGAAAATGCTTCGTCTACGAGATCTTCTCTTCATGGTTCCCTGTTATGACAAGGTCGTCCACATAAAGGACCACGACCATACACCTGCCTCCTTCTCTGAAAACCCGTTTTGCAGAAAGTAGGCATCAATTCACTAGTACCATGCTCGTGGGGCCTATTTCAGCTCTAAAGTGCCTTCTTTAGTTTGCAGACTTTACCTTCTAAACTGGGGATCTCAAAACCTAGTGGTTGTTCCAAGTATACCTCCTCCTTGAGATCTCCATTCAAAAAGGTGGATTTCACATCCATCTGCAATACGGGCCGACTTCCCTAGGCAGCTAAAGCCAAAACACTACGAATTGTGGTTAGTCGAGCTATGGGAGCAAAAGTATCTTGATAATCAAAACCATGTACTTGTGCAAATCCTTTTGCCATGAGCTGAGCCTTGTACTTATCCAATGTGCCATCGGACTTGTACTTGGTCTTGTACACCCACTTGGTTCCGATTATCTTGCATTTTGGTGGTTGATCCACAAGGTCCCAAGTGTTGTTCTTCATTATGGAGCCATACTTCGACTGCATAGCCTCCATCCACCTATCATCACCCTGTGCCTCTTCAAGACACTTGGGTTTATCAGCACGGATCACTTCTATCATCAAAGCATAGTTGACCAAGTGTTTGTGTGCCCTTCTTTGCTTCTCTAATCTCTTGGACAGCTCAGGGGGGTCACTCATCATATGTAATCCTATCACGTGAGTTCAACAGAAGGATATTTTTTATTCCTATAATTTACATAAATAAATATACATAAGGGACTATTTAAAATAATTTTGGAAAAAATTTACAGATTTGTATAGAAAAGGGGTACATTTTATTAATGAAAAAATTTACAGATAAGGGATTTTAAATATAGGCCTTGAACGCACGTGATATAAAGGGTTTATACATAGTGACCCCCCCGAGTTGGACGGGCGGTGTTCGGATGGTTCCTCCTCAATGGCTAGAGGTTCTCTGTCGTCCAAAAGTTGCTTTACCCACTTCGGGAATGGCCGTTGCCATTG
Organism: Dipteris shenzhenensis; assembly: GCF_047967505.1. Lineage (NCBI taxonomy): Eukaryota > Viridiplantae > Streptophyta > Polypodiopsida > Gleicheniales > Dipteridaceae > Dipteris > Dipteris shenzhenensis. The sequence goes on from NC_141598.1 coordinate 11,837,377, forward strand.
TGGTTCTACAGACTCTTCTTCATCTTTTTTGTCTTGAATCCTCCCAAGCACCATTGGGGGAGTTCGGTCTACTGTTTGTGGTGGTACTGAATGGATATCCTGGTCTTGGTTGTCTGGGAAGGAAGCATCCTCCTCCAATTGATGCGGCTGTTCTGAGAAGACCACATCGTGACTTACAATTACCTTCTTGGTAACAGGGTTATAGAGATGGTAACCCTTCGCCTCTTCACTGTAGCCTAAGAAAATACATTTTTGGCTCTTCGGTTCCCATTTGGTCCTGGCAGCATCAGGGACATGCACAAAACAGTCACATCCAAAAACTCTGAAATGTGCACCTGAAGGTTTCTTACTAGAAAAGGCTGCAGTGGAGTCATCCCGTTCATAGCCTTCGTGTAGCTACGATTGAGGATGTAAACTGCAGTGTTACATGCTTCAACCCAGAAATTCTTTGGAAAATCTTTCCCTTTCATCATACTTCAGCCCATTTTGCAGATGACACGCATCTTGCGTTCTGCTACTCCATTTTGCTGTGATGTATGTGGTGGGGGTTTCTGCCTCTTGATTCTGTGACTTTTGTAGTAACTTTTGAATTCAGTCGATGTGAACTCTCCACCTCTGTCTGATCTCAACTTCTTCACCTTCCTCCCCGATTCTTTCTCGACCATTACATGCCATTCCTTGAACCTACGAAAAGCCTCGTCTTTCGTCTTCAGGAAGCATATCCATATCCTTCTACTGTAGTCGTCGATCAACATCATGAAGTAGTAGGAACCACCCAAAGCTTCCGTCTCCATCTTTTCGCAGAGGTTCATGTGAACGAGCTCTAGAGGAGCCTTTGCCCTACTAGCCTCTTTAGGAAAGGGCTGCCGATGCTGCTTGCCCATCATGCAAGTTTCACATACATCGGGTAGATCTGAAATTTTTGGTAGGTCTGCAATCATTCCACTTTTATGCATCTCCTTCAAAGAACTAAGGTTTAGATGACCAAACCTCTCATGCCACAGCTTAGTGTTCTTCACATCCGCTCAAGCACTGAAAGCTGAGAGTTCGTAAATGTTGTTGCGCCATGTACCTTTACCAACGACCTTTCCTTGAAGATCGAGGATCTATGCACCATTCTTATCGAATTGAACTTTGAGGTCCCGATCCGTGATTGCAAAAATGGACAACAAGTTCCTCTTGATATCTGGCACATAAAGAACATCGGACAACTGTTTTACAACTCCATCTGACTTGAGAGCAATCATACCTTTTCCTTTTACTGGACATTTTGCATCATTGCCGACTGCTACCATGATGTCATTCCCTACTGATTGTAGAGAGGTATACCAATCCTTCCGACTGGTCATGTGGCGCGATGCACCACTGTCAATGATCCAAGGTTTATCCGCAGGTACATGAACTGCCTCCATGCAAATCTCCTCAATTGCTATGAACAGCTCTATTGGTACTGCCTGCGTGATGTTGCTAGACTCTTTCTTTACTCCCTTCTTCTCATTTGCAATCTTCTTTCGGCACTCATTCTGCTTGTGCCCTGCCTTGTTGCAATAGAAGCACTTGATCTTCTTCTTTCTCTTTTTATCATCAAAAGAAGATGGGTTGCCAAAGTCCTTACCCTTACCTTTCTTTGATCCGGTCTAGAAAGTTGAATCTTCTCCAGTCCTTGTCTTTTGGCGCATCTCCTCCTCCAAAAGCATCACGTTGAAATCCTCAAAGTTGAGGGGCAGATTTTTGTTCTATGTATTCAGCGCCATAACAAAACCGTGGTACTTTGGTGGGAGAATACGTATGCACCTTCGTGCTAGATTCTGGCTGGTGATGGTGATGCCAATCGCAGTCATCTGATCCCGCAGATTCTTCACCCTGGTGATAAACTTCTCTGTCGCTTCAGACTCAGACAACTCGTTCGTGAGTTCAGTCTCCAGATTCTGAATCCGCGTTTGATTCATGGTCTCGTACTAATTTTTCAAGACCGTCCATGCCTCCTCCGCTATGGTGACATGTTGAATTAACGCCATGACGGAATCACTTACACTACAGACAATAAAACACAGCACATTTGCATTTCTTCTTGTCCACGCAAGAATCTCATCTGTAGTTGGTACTATCTATTGTCCTGCATTGGCTGGATCCAGTCTCGCAACCGGCCTCACGTCCACCCCAGTAGTAGCATCCCAAAGCTCGTATGCGCTTAGGATGGTCTTCATCTTGAACTTCTAGAGTGGATAGTTAGAGCCATCCAACTTTTTGCTTTCGCTAAACGGTGGGATTCGTAGTCTTGCAGGCTGGTCCATCACTCACAATCTGCTCGCAAACAGAAACACACTACCAAATCTTCTTGCTAGAGTCCAGGCTCTGACACCATGTAAGAAAATAATACAACGTGTGTGCTCAACAGATAACAGGATCTTGTACGCAAGAGAGAAAACAAGATAGTATGGAGAATCAAAAATTTGATTACTGTAGAATTGATACAATAGATGGCGCTGCCTCCCAACCATGCGCTCCTGTGAAAGAAGCTTTGATGGCATGCTAGAAACAGTAGAAGACGAAGGCTGGATGCTAAAAAATCAGGGTTGCTATAGCCAGTGATGAAATGGGCTTCACAGGCTTGCTCTTATATAGCCACCAGTCATAGTCGGTTAGGCTCAATTGGGTGGCCAACCCAGTCTACCCAAAACGGTCGACTGGGGGTCGGGCCACTGACCATACGATAGAACCGGTGCACAAAACAACACAACCAACCTATGGTCACCGTTCGGCCCAAAGCCATCCAAGATCATCTGAGGCTCCAAATGAGCCCCGCAACCTGAGAGTGGGTTGTTGCCCCAGGAAATGCTCCATCTACCCTCAGTGCGGTCAGTCAAGGGATGCCTTCTCGCACTTGCATGTAGCCTAGTTGGCGATGTGCCAACTCTATCTGAAGCCATCCAACCATCAGGCCACACATGGCCCCCATCTGGTGTCCAACAAACCAGGACCTACCAGATAATTGAGCTACTCAAATGCCTTCTCCTCATATGGGGGGCTTACAAGTAGAGTTAGCTGGTTCCCGCATAGTTACAAGAGAATGGAGCATTGATATCTAACAGAGAGGTCACATGTTTCCTTGCCATATCTCTTGAGGTTGGTAATTTATTCTCCCTTGGAAGCATTTTACACAATAGCCTACACGTGAAGACCATAAATGAGAAAAAGCATTCGAGTAATTGATCCACTAGCATAATTCACCATGTTTGCAAAATAGACTTTAAAGCTTGCTTGAGTAATGCATTCAAACTTATCCGTAGATGGTCTATAAGTTTAGTAACTCAAGGGAGGCGCGTAGAATAGAGAATGTGCACCCCTCAAACAGTGGAGTTGATGCTGCAGTAAAAAGATCATCCTGCTCCATGCTATCATCCCTACCTAAGGATTGATGGACATATAAATCCCGCACCATATCATCAAACACCTCCTCCTCCATGGCCTCATGAGGTAATGGTGTAGGGCTACTATCACCACCATCACTCCATGCATCCGTAACGGTCCCTCTTGAATATCCCAGCTCATATCGCAGATGCTTCACCTCCTCACGACGAGCATAGGGCAACATATGCGGGTGTGGCACTGCATCCTGTATCAAATTAAAACGGGATCATAGCTCAAACACATGAGCACCCATAGGTATCTCAATCAACCTTAACTCTTTAACACTTACCATGTTTACGATCGCATCCCATTCTCCATACTTTAAGACGTGATTGAGTGTAATTCTGTGTGCACGATACATGTTTCCTCGACATCGATCACACATACATCTATTTTTTTTCTCCAACCACATTTCACGATGGTGGATATGGAGGGGTTCATCTTCGCTAGAACTACTTCTTGAAGATGAAGACATCCTACAGATAAACAATACAAAAAATTTATTCTTGCATGAGTTGTAAATGTCAAAACTCTGTGGAGCGTCTAAAAATGTATCTAACACCATGTCTGTACTATGGAGCACGTTTATAGGTGCATCTAAAATGTACTTTAGACATGTTGATAGATGCATGTTTAGAAGAAGTTTTAGATGTGTGGTTAGACGCGCACATAGACATGCTTTTAGATGCACAAACTGCGAGCTGATTTTTTAACCTACTTTTAGCGCGCTTGCTTTCCTTTACATACTTTTAGCATCACGTGGCTTGCTTTCCTATTAACAAACATAGCTCCGGGCATCCGCACTTATCTCCAAGCACCCACACTCATCTCTAGGCTTACACAATCATCCCTAAGCACACAAGAGAAGAGGGTGAACAAGCAAGAGAAGAAAGAGAAGCAGCTTTGAAGAACGACAAGAAGCTTCCATATTTCTATCCAAGGTAAGTCTCTTGGCGGTTAATATTCTTTGGAAGTTGCTCTCTTTGGATTCGTCCTTTGTTGTATGTAGGGATGGATGTTTTTGGTACTAGTGTTGTTCTTTTTGGGGTTGGGCACTTGTCCTTTTCAATTTCTTTGAAAAAGACGTCTGTTAGAGTGCATCTATAGATGCATCTAATAGCATGTCTCTTTTGAAAAAATAGATAGCCGCACCTGTAGATGCACTGTTAGATGCGTCTATAGATGCGCTACGATAGTTTTTGTTGTGTTTTCATTCTCTTTCCCTTTCCCTTCCCCTTCCCCTTCCCCAAAGGCTCCCCTTCCACTTCCAAGAAAAGGACTGCATATTGAATGATGGAAATTTAAGTGATTGCATGAATGAAGAAAGGGATTGCATGAATGATGGAAAGGGATTGCATGAGGGAAAGCATGATTGAAGAAAGGGATTGCATTCGTGAGGAAATAAGGGATTGCATTCTCTTTTTCTCTCCTTTCTCCTCTCTTTCCTTCTCTTTTCTCCTCTCTTTTTCTCTCTTACCTCCTTTCTTTTTTTACCTCTCTTTTCTCATCTCTTTCCTTCTCTCTATTTTCCTCTCTTTTCTCCTCTCTTTCCTTTACCTTGTCTCTCTTTTTCCTTCTCTCTTTTATCCTCTCTTTCCTTCTCTTTTCGTCTCTCTTTTTCTCTCTTATCTCCTCTCTTTCCTTCTCTTTTTGTCTCTTTTCTCATCTCTTTCCTTCTCTCTTTTTCTCTCTTTCCCTCCTCTCTTTAATCTTTTCCTTCTCGTTTCGTGGTAATTTTCCTCTCTTATCTCCTCTCTTTTTCTCTCTTTTTTTCTCCTCTCTTTTCCTCTATTTTCCTCTCTTTTCTCCTCTCTTTCCTTCTCTCTTTCTCTCTCTTTTATCCCCACTTTTTATCTCTTTTTCTCCTCTCTTTTCCTCTATTTTCCTCTTTCTCCTCTCTTTCCTTCTCTCTTTTCTCTCTGTTATCCCCACTTTCTATCTCTTTTTCCCCTCTCTTTTCCTCTCCTTTCTCCTCTCTTTCATTCTCTTTTCTCCTCTCTTATCTTTTTTCTCCTCTCTTTTCCTCTCTTTTCCTCTCTTTCCTTCTCTCTTTTTTCCCACGTGAAGCTTCAATAGCTTGACATTGAGCAAACAAATACAGACTTCTGTCACTCTAATTCAAAGAATGTAGGAGTCTGTAAATGCTTTCTCAATGTCAGGCTATCACTGTATTTTTTCTTTTGCATCTCGTGATGAGGGCATGCTCGATGGTAATCTTCTTCTTTTCTTTTCTTCAATTCATCATGTGGCCAAGAAGCTCTTCAGCCTCACCTGATCTTTGGGATGCCATCTTTCGGGAGTTATATAACATTTTGGGGCATCCTCCCACTCTCGGGGGGGTCAGTCATCATATGTAACCCTGTCACGTGAGTTCAACAGAAGGATATTTTCTATATCTAAATTTTACAGAAATTAATTTACATAAGGGAGTTTTTTAAATGATTTTGGAAAAATTTTACAGATTTATATAGAAAAAGGGTACATTTAATTAATGGAAAAATTATAGATAAGGGATTTTACAAATAGGCCTTGAACGCATGTGATATTGAGGGTTTATACATAGTGAGTGACCCCCCTGAGCTCCCACTCCTGGGGGAGTTATACACACATGACGAGTACTACAAACACCCCCTAGAAGTCTACAGTATAGACTCCAAACCACCCCAACCCCACACCAGCTAAGTTTACCCTAGTGGAGTCGAGACAACCTAGCCGACTATAGAGTCGAGCCCCTTCTCCCCCCCCTATGGCAGTCAGAAGGTTCTTTTGCCTCACAAAGCCACCGATGTACTCCTGTGTCATCGAGAGTCACTTCTCCAGCTATGAGTGGCCAGCGTACTCCCATGCAGTCGAGAGTTGCTTCTCCAACTACAAGTGGTTAGCATAATAGCTCGACACGATAGGGCAGCAAGCATAGTAGCAAGGAGAGCGGCGAGGGAGGCATGGCACAGTGCCTTGGTGGGGTAGTAATGGGGACGGGGATGATTTAGATGATGCAGATGTGCCAGAGGGTGATGGTACGATCTTCTATGACATCACTAAGATAGGAGGCATCTTGATGGATGCATGAGGGAAGGACATCATGTCCTTCATGCGCTCTGTAATTACTAACAATTACAGAGATTGCTTTATTCACTACAAAGACCATCCAAAAAAGTTGGCTGATGAGACCTTCGCTGAAGTTCGCTCTAGGTATCCCAATCCCCCCAATGTTTAGTTCACAGATAAATGGACCAAGTCAAAGATTGTTACGATACTTGGCAATAAAATATCTTCGCTTAAGAGGAAGACACTAGCCGAGATTGCCAGGCTCGAGGGAGGTCAACCACCAAGGGGCCAGCCCCACACTACAGACTACCAATAAACTGTAGAAGTTGCTTCTCCCATGCAGCCCCACACTGAGTGAGTGGAAGAAAGCAATGAAGGCAGTGAAGGCAGATCCTAGTCTGCAGCACGTGGAGGCATGAAGGATCCAAATGGAGCAATATGGAAGCATGCATTTCGGAGTAGGGGGTGTTGAATCATGGGAGGCCCATTGTAAGTATCGATCTCAAATTATATTGTTTATGTAGTTTATTAGCAGGTTGTTTCTTTGTACTAACCCCTCCGCAAATTGTGTCATCTTGCAGCTTGATATCGTGGGCAGGTACCCTACTCTTGTCGAGACAGCCTACCACCACCACCATCGCAGAGGAGATACATGGAGGCACTTCTATGATGACGTGTTGATTACTGAGGAGTCATATATCCAGGCTATTGGAGCGCCCCCCAAGGTATTTAGAAGTAGTTAAATAATGTCAATATTGTAAGTAAAGATTTTATTTTTCATACATTGATACATGTTGTCTCTTGTTTATAAGGCCCTGTGGTTGATCAAGAGGAAGAAGGTGAGGAAGAAGGGAGCAAAGAAGGGGGTGAAGAAGGGAGTGAGGATGTGGAGAACTTAGATTAGTCATAGAAATAGTGCTAGCTACTCTTTTTTGTACTTGAAGCCACTGGCTTGGCTTCATGCCTCTCTTGTATATACACTCCTCTTATTTTTTGTACTTGAAGCCACTGGCTTGGCTTCATGCCTCTCTTGTATATACACTCCTCTTATTTTTTGTACTTGAAGCCACAAGACATGGCTTGGCTTCATGCTATATGTACATACAAGCACTTTTTAAGCTATGAATTAATATACACTCCTTTTATTTTTTTGGCTTTCAATTTCCTTGTGCAACGTTTTATCAATGAATACCTTGTGAACTAAACATTTTTGAGTTGTAATGTTTTATTTGGAATTGTAATCATCAACTATAGATGTGCTTGCAATCGTGCTAATTAAAATGTGGTTGGCTTTAAGAATTGAATTGCACAATGTGGAAATGGGATTCTTGTAACTACATAGCATACACAACATAGACAGCATTCTGTTCAACCACACAAATTTCTGCTTTTATTAACAAAAAATATTCTGTAGAGCGTCTATAAGCATGTCTATAAATGCGTCTATGTACGCATCTCTCTGTTTTTTTTATTTCTAACCAAGCGTCTATTTGCATGTCTATAGGCACATCTATCTGTTATATAGATGCACCTGTAGACACGGGACTATAGACATGTAAATAGACACGCCCGTAAGTTTTTCTTAAGTTAAGGAAACGTGTCTATGTGCACGTCTGTGGGTGCTTTGTCTTGTTGTGAGAGAGGGAGGTCAACCACCAAGGGGCCAATCCCATATCACTCATAAGCGTGAGTGGAAGAAAGCAATGAAGGCAGTGAAGACAGACCCTAGTTTGCCACACATGGAGGCACGAAGGGTCCGAATGGAGCAATATGGAAATGTGCATTTTGGAGCAGGGGGTGTTGAATCATGGGAGACCCAATTTGTAACTATCGATCTCAAATCATATTCTATTTATGTGCTTTATTGGGAGGTTGTTTCTTTGTACTAATTCCTCTGCAAATTGTGTCATCTTGCAGCTTGATATCATGGGCAGGTACCCTACTCCAATCGAGACAACCTACCATCGTGGACATCTTAGAGGACATACACGAAGGCACTTCTATGATGAGGGATTGATTACTGAGGGGTAGTATATCCAAGCTACTGAAGCACCCCCCAAGGTATTTAAAAGTAGTACTTAAATAATATCAATATTGTAAATAAAGATTTGATTTTTCATACATTTGACACATGTCCCTCGTTTATAGGCCCTTGGGGATATTCAGGAGGAAGAAGGCGAGGATACTGAGGAGAAAGAAGGCGATGAAGAAGGGAGTGAGGGTGCGGTTGACTTAGATGAGTCATAGAAGAAGTGTTAGCTACTATTTTTTGTACTTGAAGCCATTGGCTTGGCTTCGTGTCTCTCTTGTATATACACTCCTCTTATGTTTTGTACTTGAAGCCACAAGATGTGGCTTGGCTTCGTGCTATATGTACATACATACAAGCATTTTTTGGGCTATGAATTAATATACACTCCTTTTATTTTTTTGGCATTCAATTTCATTGTGCAATGTTCTATCAATGAATGCCTTGTGAACTAAATGTTTTGGAGTTGTAATGTTTTATTCAGAATTGTAATCGTTGGCTATGGACATGCTTGGAATCGTGCTAATTAAAATGCCAACCATGCTAATTAAAATGCGGTTGGCTGTAAGAACTGAATTACACACTATGGAAATGGGATTCTTGTAGCCACACAGCATGTACACAACATTCTGTTCAACCACACAAAGTTCTGCTTGTTTTTTTAAAACAATTATGTAGAGCGTCTATAAGTGCATCTATGAGTGCATCTTTTTGTTTTTTTTAATTTCTATAGAGCATCTAATAGCGTGTCTATAGGCGCGTTTATATGCACGTTTGTATGTTATATAGACACGCCTATAGACACGGGTCTATAGATGCGCTAATAGACGTACAAATAAACACGCCCGTAAGTTTTTTTTGAAGTTAAGGAAACGCGTCTATGTGCGCATCTATGGATGCTTTGTGTTGTTGTGATGGTAAATGATTAATCATCAGTGATATTAGCCTGAATGTCGAGAAAGGTCTTTTATCATTATTTAGAATCTGTAGGGGCAAATCATAAAATTACGAACTGTATCTTTAGTGGGCTGATTTTCGGTACTAAATTTTGATTGTAAGTCCTTATCTAATCATGACTAAAGAATATTTTTCTTAAGGCACTTGTAATTTAAAATCGTTTTTTAAGTGGGGAAATATCTTAAAATGTTTGCTTTAAAGCAACGTACTAGTTAACTTTATGATTTAACTTTATGATTTAGAATTGTTTGTTTAAGAGGTGAGTGCTATTTGAAGCAACGTCATCTCATGACTTTTGAAAAGAAATTCTTTTTCTTTTCGAAGTTGTCCCATGTAACAAAAAATGTTGTTGATTTAAGGAGCATCTAGCAGATATCATATTGTCCTTTTGGACTTGCTAACAAAAACATTATTGATGCTATTTCATTTAACACCAAAGGGGATGTTGATTTATGACAATTTGCAAGCTAATTAAAGAAACTCACGTTTTCTTCGCACCATTTTAAAACTATTAGAACTTATGCATTCCCCTTTGGGAATCAACTTGTTGGCTTCTGGCTGAGGAATACGACCAATTCACCTTCGTTCCATGACATTAGAAGAGTATCTAGGCAACAGCGTTCAGAAGCGTTTTCCTAGCAGATTGGTCGTTCAATACAAAAGACTCTTATACATTCCCTCTTCCCCTTCTTTTTTTCCTTTCTTGTAGATATTCCTTCGATTATATGATACTGCAGGCATTTTTTGAAAGAAGCGTTGAAACCATTCCGTGTGCAAGACATAATTCATGATTCTCTGCAACAGTCTAGAAGTTAAGCACAAGTCATTGTTTGTAGACGATTGTGATTACTTCGCGGACTTCAAAGACAAATCAGAGCATCAATAGTGAGTAATCAACTTACGATTACACGTGTGCCTATTTTCGACGTGGCCAATTGTATCTTCACTTTCGTTTTTTGTGTTGTAATCCATGAACCCATGACGCATCGAGTGCAGTCAGAAATGTATCCTCAGAAAGCTCAGGAGTCAGAACACAGAGATTGACGAAATTGCTGATGCTTGCCCATGTAATAGACCAACTTACGAGCTGAATTTCAGTGTTGTTCTTACTCATAGAGTGAAGAGCATGATCGGATTTCGAAGGGTCGGTGTTTGGGTTTATTCTGGCCGACACCAATCCCTGTATTAGTGACAATTTCAACTGTTGGAAGTACCCGGTATGGAAGTCAAAAAAACTGCGCCGATCGTGTATGCCACGTCTACCTGCAAGACACCGGACAGATCGACCGAAGATCGCATGAACAATGTGCTTAATGTTCTGCAAAGCAAAAGATTATTAAGTAAAAACTTAATCCGAGACACTCCTTTACTCAAGATGGCCGACCCAACACATCCGTGACGATAAAGACCGCGCCATCAATATTCGCCTTTGAAGTTTGCATTGGGTGTTGTTCTTTGTTATTATATTGGCAGGTATATGCTAAGCTTTTACATATTAGATCTTAATCCAAGCAATAACTTGGTGGCAATCTTGACTTTGCTGCATAAATCAAATAAGATCTTGCAAGTTACCATGCCCTTTTATTGTCCTTGATGATAGTGCTTGTACTAGGGCAATGTCCTCTAAGTTGCTTTCTCAAATATCTTGAAAGCTAGGTTCTCACTTTTACAAATGCAATCAACTTAGTCTACTATAGCCATGCATTATGATTATTTGTACCTCATAGTACATGACATATGCCCACATGCACACACATTATGCATATAAGTGCATACCTATATGGAAGTAAATGTGAATACAACATGCACCTTCATACATGCATATGTACATGCATTAATACTAGAAACATGCCTTGAGACTTGCACATGCACATGGAAACACACACCGTGCACACACACACACACACATGCACATGAACATGCATGCATACAAGTGTGTATGGATGTGAATGTAGGCATGCACACATGCATGTGTGACACATGCACATGCAAGCCCCCCCGTGTGCATGCACATGCACGAACGCACATGTGCACGCACACACATGCACGCACGCATGCCTAGACGGACATACGCTTCGCACGTGCACATGTGCACACACACGCATGTGTGCCCTTGCATGCAAACATGCATAGAAAAGTATGCATACAAGCCACATGCAAGCCCCCCGCATGCATGCGCTCGTGCATGCGCACAAACAAACACATACATACACATAAACATGCACAAAAAAGTATGCATATAGGCCACATTAGATTATATTGGGTGCACAAACTCTTACTACCTTGGGGACCTATATTTATTTACTTTCTTGATATTCAATGTAATTTTATTTGCATTTATCAAGAGCTAAAGGAAGTACGTATAAAATTGTTCTCTTAGCTGCAATAAGTCACCATTAAGTTCCAAATCTAAACATCCATACACATGTTCGCTTTACCATCAATATTAATTGTAACTTATATGGAGTTTTTTTAACTAAAATCATCATCCTACACATTTGTATTTAGAATACTATTCATGTTAAAAAGAAACTAATTCCTTCCCTATTTTCTAGAATTTTATATTGTCTAAAACATATATCCAAATCATCTCATCCACCATATTTGTGGAGGACTGAAGGTAGATTATGAGGGTGGTGAGGGGGTAAATCCTTCTTCCAAAAGAGAATTATTTCCTTCTAAAGGACTCTTTTTTGGAAAAAGAAACTCATGTTTTCCAATTTTGAATTGAGATTTTAAGTGAAAACATGCCTTTTGTATTTGAGCACTGTACCTCCCCTACTCTCTCTCTCTCTCTCTCTCTCTCTCTCTCTATATATATATATATATATATATAATTATATACATATACATACATACATACATACATGCATACACATATATATATACATATATATATATATATATGTATATACATATATACATACATGCATGCATGCATGCATGCATGCATACATACGTACATACATACATACATACATGCATACATACATATATATATATATATATATATGCATGCATACTCACATACATACATACATATATAGCCGAATGGTGGATTCGTAGAATTATGTATTGAATGGGGTGGAGAGCCCTTTTATAAAATCTTAAATGACCTTATTACAGTGTATTTTAGGTTTACCACACCATTAAATCCTTTTAAAGACACTATTCAAAAGTTTGTACTTTTTTGGGAACTGGTCACCTCCACTCAATGTCACTTGGTGAAATTCAAAATCGAGTTTTTTGGAGCGCTAAATGGGTTACTTTGACACAAATATGGCCCAATAAAGTTCAAAATTCCACAAAGTTGTAAGTGGTGACCTCCACTCAATACATCATGATGGGTAAACTTGCAACAAAATGGTCACCTCCACACAAACATGGCCTAATAGGTGGTGTATAGATACACCATTTCATTGCATTATATACTATGGATGCACATGTGTTCTACATGGATGCCACATAAGATACATGACATTTCTTATGAGGATGCCACATAATATACACCATTTTTTTGGAACAAGGCATACAATATGTTATCCTACGCTCTGTTGTCTATTGGGGGGAGACAAAGTGTAGGAGGTGGAGGGAGACATGGGGGAATGGGGAGGAGGGGGGGAGATAGTGAGGGCAGAGGGGGGGAGGAGAGGAGGGGGAAGGGTGGACTAGGGGGGAGAGGGGGATGGCAGGGGGGAACGCGAGGCAATGCATTTGTTGTACAAATCAAGAAAATTTGATGGTTTGTGCAACAAGTAACCTGTTGCACATGCAACAAGTTTGAGGTGCACACAACCTCTTGTACATGCAACAGGTTAGACGTGAATACAACTTTTTGCACAAATCATCAAATTTTCTTGATTTATGCAACCAACCTGCTACACACGCAATATGTTGGGGGTACACTCAACCTATTGCACATGCAATAGGTTGGGGGTGCACACAGCCTATTGCACAAGTAATCAACTTTTCTTAATTTGTGCAACAGGATATATGCACCCGCAGCCTGTTGCACATGCAACAGGTTGGGGGTGTACACAACCTCTTGCATATATCATCAAATTTCTTGATTTGTGCAATAGGTTACTATGTACCCCCAGCTCGCTACACATGCAACAAGTTAGGGGTACATCAACGTGTTACATATGCAATAGGGTGGGGGGCACACAACCTGTTGCACAAATCATCAAATTTCCTTGATTTATGCAATAAGTTGTGTGCCCCCCAACTTGTTGCATATGCAACAGGTTGGGCGTACTACTCGACCTATTGCACATGCAACAGGTTGGGGGTGCACACAACCTATTGCACAAATCATTAAATTTTCTTGATTTGTGTAATAGGCTCGATCCACCCCCAACCTGTTGCATGTGCAACAAGTTTGGGGTACCCTCAACCTGTTGCATGTGCAACAGGTTCCGGGTAGGTTGGGAGTGCACGTAGCCTATTGCACAAATCAATATATTTTATAAATTATTGAGTATAATTTAGGGTTTAGCTAGGGTGTAGGATCTATGGTCTAGAGTTTAAGGTTTAGAGCCCAAGGCCTAGGGTCTAAGGTCTACATTTTAGGGTCTAGGATGTAAGAGCAAGCATCCAAGGTCATGAGTTAAGGGTTTAAATTTTAAGGTTTGGGATTTAGGCCCTATAGGTTAGTGTATAAGGTTGATATTATAGAGTCTATAATGTAGGGTCTAGGGTCTAAGGTATAGGGTATAGGGTTTAGGGTTTAGGGTTTAGGGTTTAGGGCCTAGAGTTTAGGGTTTAGGGTTTTGAGTTTAGGGTTTAGGGTTTAAGGCTAATTGATTAGTGTATAAGGTTAAGAGTTTAGAGTCTAAAATATAGGGTTTAGGGTCAACGGTCTAGGGTTTAGGGTGTAGGGCCTAGGATCTAGGGTTTAGGGTTTAGGGTTTAGGGCTAGGGTCTAGGGCTTAGAGTTTAGGGATTAGGATTATAGGTTAGTGTATAAGGTTAAGAGTTTAAACACTTATTTAATTAATTTTGGACTTGTCAATGTACAAATTCATTTTTACATATACTTTTGGACTAGTTTTTGGATAAATTGACGTGAGGCCGGTTGCAAGACCGGATCCAGCCAATGCAGGACAACAGATAGTACCAACTACGGATGAGATTCTCGTGTGGACAAGAAGAAATGTAGATGCGTTGTGTTCTATTGTCTACATTGTTAGTGATTCTGTCATGGCATTAATTCAACATGTCACCATAGCGAAGGAGGCATGGACGGTCTTGAAAAATCATTACGAGACCATTAAGCAGATGCGGATTCAGAATCTGGAGAGTGAACTCACGAACGAGAAGTTGTTTGAGTGTGAAGCAGCAGAGAAGTTCATCACCAGGGTGAAGAATCTGTGCGATTAGATGAGTGCGATTGGCATCACCATCACTAGCGAGAATCTAGCACGAAGGTGCATACGAATTCTCCCACCAAATTACGACAGTCTTGTATACACACAATAGAAATCTGCCCCTCAACTTTGAGGATTTCAGCGCGATGCTTTTGGAGGAGGAGATGCATCAAAAGATGAGGACTGGAGAAGATTCGTCTTTCTGGACCGGATCAAAGAAAGGTAAGGGTAAGGACTCTGTTAACCCATCTTCTTCTGATGATAAAAAGAGAAAGAAGAAGATCAAGTGCTTCTATTGCAACAAGGCATGGCACAAGTAGAATGAGTGCCAAAAGAAGATTGCAGATGAGAAGAACGGAGTAAAGAAAGAGTCCAGTAACAGCACGCAGGCAGTACCAGTAGAGCTATTCATCGTAATTGAGGAGATTTGCACGGAGGTAGTTCATGTACCTATGGATGAACCATGGATCATTGACAGTGGTGCATTGTGCCATATGACCAGTCAGAAGGATTGGTATACCTCTCTATAGCCGGTAGGGAATGACATCCTGGTAGCAGTTGGCAATGATGCAAAATGTCTAGCAAAAGGAAAAGGTACGATTGCTCTCAAGTTAGATGGAGTTGTAAAACAGTTGTCCGATGTTTTTTATGCACCAGATATCAAGAGGAACTTGTTATCCGTTTCCGCGATCACGGATCGGTAACTCAAAGTTCAATTCGATAAGAATGGTGCACAGAGTCTGGATCTTCAAGGGAAGGTCATTGGTAAAGGTACATGGCGCAACAACATTTATGAACCCTCATCTTTCAGTGCTTGAGCGGATGTGAAGAACACTAAGCTGTGGCATGAGAGGTTTGGTCATCTAAACCTTAGTTCTTTGAAGGAGATGCATAAAAGTGGAATGATTGCGGACCTACCAAAAATTTCAAGTTTGCCTGATGTATGTGAAGCTTGCATGATGGGCAAGCAGCATCGGCATTCCTTTCCTAAAGAGGCCAGCAAGGCAAAGGCTCCTCTAGAGCTCATTCACACGAACCTCTACAAAAAGATGGAGATGGAAGCCTTAGGTGGTTCTACTACTTCATGATGCTAATCGACGACTACCGTAGAAGGATATGGATATACTTCCTGAAGACTAAAGACGAGGCTTTTAGTAGGTTCAAGGAATGGCATGTAATGATCGAGAAAGAAACGGGGAGGAAGGTGAAGAAGTTGAGATCAGACAGAGGTGGAGAGTTCACATCAACTGAATTCAAAAGTTACTACAAAAGTCACGAAATCAAGAGGCAGAGCCCCGCCACATACTTCTTAGCAAAATGGAGTAGCAGAACACAAGATGCGCGTCATCTACGAAATGGGCTAGAGTATGATGAAAGGGAAATATTTGCCAAAGACTTTCTAGGCTGAAGCATGTAACACTGCAGTTTACATCCTGAATCGTAGCTACATGAAGGCTCTGAAGGGGATGACTCCACTGCAAGCCTTTTCTGGTAAAACCTTCAGCTGCACATTTCAGAGTTTTTGGATGTGACTGTTTTGTGCATGTCCCTGATGCTACTAGGACCAAATGGGAACCGCACAGCCAGTGAAGAGGCAAAGGGTTACCGTCTCTATAACCCTATTACCAAGAAGGTAATTGTAACTCGCGATGTGGTCTTCTCAGAACAGTCGCCTCAATTGGAGGAGGATGCTTCCTTCCCAGACAACCAAGACCAGGATATCCATCCAGTACCACCACCAGTAGTAGACCAAACTCCCCCAACGGTGCTTGGGAGGATTCAAGACAAAGAAGATGAAGAAGAGCCTACAGAACCACAATGGCAACGGCCATTCCCAAAGTGGGTAAAGTAGCTTTCAAATGGCAGAGAACCTCCAGCCATTGAGGAGGAACCATCCGAACACTACCGGTCCAAGAGATTAGAGGAGCAAAGAAGGGCGCAGGAACACTTGGTCAACTATGCTTTAATGACAGAAGTGATCCGTGGTGATGAACCCAAGTGTCTTGAAGAGGCACAGGGTGATGATAGGTGGATGGAGGCTATGCAGTCAGAGTATGGCTCCATAATGAAGAACAACACTTGCGACCTTGTGGATCGACCACCAAAATGCAAGGTAATCGGAACCAAGTGGGTATACAAGACCAAGTACAAGTCCGACGGCACGTTGGATAAGTACAAGGCTCGGGTCATGGAAAAAGGATTTGCACAGGTACATGGTTTTGATTATCAAGATACTTTTGGTCCCACAGCTCGACTAACCACAATTCGCAGTGTTTTGGCTTTAGCTGCCTAGGGAAGTTGGCTCGTGTTTCAAATGGATGTGAAATTCGCCTTTCTGAATGGAGATCTCAAGGAGGAGGTATGCATGGAACAACCACTAGGTTTTGAGATCCCCGGTTCAGAAGGTAAAGTCTACAAACTAAAAAAGGCACTTTACGGGCTGAAACAGGCCCCACGAGCATGGTACCAGCGAATTGATGCCTACTTTCTACAAAACGGGTTCAGGAGGAGCCCATTTGATGCAAATTTGTATATCTTCAGAGAAGAAGGCAGGTGTATGATTGTGGTCCTTTATGTGGATGACCTTGTCATAACAGCTCGGGGGGGTCACTATGTATAAACCCTCTATACCACGGCATATTTCTAAAATCCCTTATCTGTAAATTTTTCATTAATAAAATGTACCCCTTTTCTATACAAATCTGTAAATTTTTTCCAAAACTATTTTCAATAGTCCCTTATGTATATTTATTTTTGTAAATTTTAGAAATAAAAAATATCCTTCTGTTGAACTCACGTGATAGGGTTACATATGATGAGTAACCCCCCCGAGCATAACAGGGAACCATGAAGAGAAGATCTCGCAGACGAAGCATTTGCTAGGAAGAGAGTTTGAAATGACAGACCTCGGACTAATGCATTTTTGTTTGGGGATTGAAGTTTGGCAGGAGCCGAAACAGATCTTCATTTCATAGCTGAAGTATGCTAGAGAGATACTGAAGGGATTTGGCATGGCTGAGTGCAAGACAGTTGGTACCCCTATGGAGGTTGATGCGAAGCTCTCAAACAAGGATTCATCACCACTGGTGGACGAAGCGCAGTACAGAAGACTTGTGGGCAGCTTGATCTACTTGTGCAACACATGGCTGGACATCAGTTTTGCGATTGGTGTACTAAGCAGGTTTTCCAATAAGCCCCGGGAGAACCATTGGAGTGCAGGGATGCGGGTGCTGAAATACATCAAAGGCACACTTCATTATGGCATCACCTATACCAAGGGCAACATCTTGATCGGATTTTGTGTCTCGGATTGGGCAGGAGACGTGGAGAGCAGGAGATCAGTCACAGGTTATTGTTTCTCACTTGGATCTAGAGTTGTGTCATGGGTCAGCAAGAAGCAACCCATAGTTGCTCTTTCTTCTACCACGGCCGAGTACAAATCTGCATGCTTGGCTTCTTGCGAGGCAGTGTGGTTGAGGAGGATTTTGGGGGACATGGGTGCAGTGCAGAACAAGCCTACGTAGTTATCATGTGACAATCAGAGTTGTATGGCGATTGCAAAGAACACAGTGTTCCTTGCTCGCACAAAACACATTGAGATTCAATATCACTTTGTACGTGAGCTCATCATGGATGGAGAGGTCAACTTGGTGTACTGTCTGACTACAGAGAATGCTGCGAACATCTTCATGAAGGCTCTTGGAAGAGACTTGCTAGAGAGGCATCTTCATCGACTTGGCATTGGGCCAAAAAAGTAAGTTCACTTGCAGGTGGACATTGATGGGGGGTGTTAGATATCAATGCTCCACACTCGTGTAACTATGCGGGAACTAGGTAACTCTACTTGTAAGCCCCCCATATGAGGAGAAGGCATTTGAGTAGCTCAGTTATCTAGTAGGTCCTGGTTTGGACACTAGATGGGGGCCATGTGTGGCCTGATGGCTGGACGGCTTCAGATAGAGTTGGCACACCGCCAACTAGGCTACATGCAAGTGTGGGAAGGCATCCCTTGACTGACTGCACTGAGGGTAGATGGAGCATTTCCCAGGGCAGCCCACTCTCAGGTTGTGGGGCCCGTTTGGAGCGTCAGATGATCCCGGATGGCTCTGGGCCGGACGGTAACCATAGGTTAGTTGCTCTGTTTTGCGCACCGGTTCTATCGTATGGTCGGTGGCCTATTTCGGGACTAACCCCCAGTCGACCATTTTGGGCAGATTGGGTCGGTCACCCAATTGAGCCTAACCAAGTATGACTGGTGGCTTTATAAGAGCAAGCCTGTGAAGCCCATTTCATCACTGGCTACAGCAACCCTGATTCCTTAGCATCTAGCCTCCGTCTTCTACTGTTTCCAGCATGCCATCGAAGCTTCTTTCACAGGAGCGCACGGTTGGGAGGCAGCACCATCTATTGTATCAGTTCTACAGTAATCAAAATTTTGATTCTCCATACTATCTTGTTTTCTCTCTTTCGTACGAGATCCTGTTATCTGTTGAGCATAGACATTATATTATTTTCTTACACTCTGCAACAAAAAGGGTATAGATGCTATAACCCTTCTACTTGTAAGTTTATAGTAAGCAGAGGTGTTTTTTTTTATGAGATGAGTAAGCAGAGATGTTCTTGCATGTGGTGATTTGCAAGAAGAGGTCTACATGGAGTAGCCACCAGGTTATGTTCATGCTGTTCATCTTGAGTTTGTTTGTAGGTTGAAGAAAGCCTTGTATGGCTTGAAGCAAAGCACCCAGAGCATGGTCTGACAAGATAGGACATTATCTTGTCACTATTGGCTTTCAGATTTCCAAGGTAGATTTCTCACTTTATGTGAGAAAAACAAAGATTTAAGGCATTATGCTTCTTGTCATTTATGTTGATGATTTGATCATCACAGGTGATAGTGATGAAGATATCCTTCATGTGAAAATGCTATTGAAGTAGAAGTTTGAGATGAAGGATTTGGGAGAGCTGTGTTACTTCTTGGGCATTAAGGTGATTAGATCCACAAGTGGGATATGGCTCAGTATGGATTGGACATGCTGTCCAAATATGGGATGATAGGCTGTAAGCCTATTTCAGTTCCTTTGGAGTAGAATGTGAAGTTGAGCGCAAATGCAGGTGAGCTTTTGGAAGACCCTACAATGTGTAGATGCATAGTAGGAGGTTTGATTTATATGACTATTACCAGGCCAAATTTGAGCTATGCTATTGGGTTGGTAAGTTAGTTTATGCAGGCTCCAAGGAAACCACATTTGGATGTAGCTAGATGCATACTGAGGTATGTGAAGTCCACATTGCAGTATGGACTATTTTATGAGACTAGGGTTCAGATACAATTGCATGGATACACTGATGCTAATTGGGCTGGTAGTATTTTTGATAGATGATCTACCAGTGGATATGTGTTCTCTTTTGGGAGTGCTGCAGTCACTTGGAGCAGCAAGAAGTAACCTACAAAGAAGTAGCCTTGTCGAGCATAGAGGCTAAGTACAGGGGTGCAGCAATGGCTTCATGTGAGGTAGCTTAGTTGCATAAGCTACTTTATGATATGCATTAGATGGGCCAGTTGTCATTTATTGGACAACATGAGCAGTATACACTTGGCAAATAACCTAGTGTATTTTTTGCAAAATTATACTCTATGAAAAGATATGGGTGGAAAAAAATCGTTCTTTCAATGAGCTCTTGTTGCAACTTGTCACGAAGGCTAGCCTCATGCAGTAAGAGGTACTATTGTAAAGTTGTGGTCAATATAAGAGCACCTATTACATGAGGCTAAAGAATATGATGCATTGCAAGAAGAGCTCATGAAAAGGCCATTTTCTTCCACCTCTCTCTTTTCATATAGTATAGTTTCACAAAAAGTACAGAAGCATTAATTTTAAGGAGCTAACTCTAGTTTTGTGAGGTACTACTCAATATGAATGGGCGGATAAGTTTAGCTTGGATTTGGTAGCTTTTAGGGGATTGACAAATGAAAACTTATTGATATTTGATCTAAACATCTTCCATTAATGCCACTAGAGAAGATACTAGAAAACAAATTTGAACTATCATTGTACAAGAAATTAGAGAACGATAAAAATTGTACGATGAAACAAATGGTCACATAAGAATGATTTTGGTGTCTATTAGAGCATGTCCTGAAGAAATTTATATTTTGTGGTTGTCGTGGATGATATTTCATGTTGATGTGCATTTGGATGTTGTACTCATGAAACAATCATTTAAGAAAGAGAAGATTTCCACCTTGACAAGTTTTTGACATGTCTTGACACTGATGTGACTTTGTTGTTCACTGCCTTGACACACATGTGATTGCACCGATCACTATAACGATCATCTTTATATATGTCGAGCAATGTCCAAGTAATCATGAGTGACCTTCAATCAATAAAAGTCAATATGGTCCTTGAGGGATCCTCATTAGGAGCTAGGACATATTGACAAGCCATATATGTCCTAGTGGCATCATTCAGCCACCCACAAAACCAATTTGGTGATATGTTATTCCATGTAAACCATTGCAATGGATGGAATCAAACTTTGATTACACTTTCATGCATGCATTCAAATAATCACGTGTTGTATTTAATTGCTTTTTTTTAGCTGAGCCGTTCTGTCAAATTTGTGCCGAATAAATCACATGGCAAATCGTTCATGTCTAATTAATCATGAGTTTCCTTCAATCAACTAATCAGGCATCCAATGCTAGTGAGGTGGCTTCATTCACAATAGATAAAGCACCAAAATAAGTCTTTGTTTTTGGTAAAGTTATTCGTATGAATACTAGTTTATTCATAGTACAAATAAAAGTATTTGTATGCTTAAAATAGCATAAAACGTCTAGTACAATAAGGCATCCAATACTAGTGAGGTGGCTACATTCACAACAGACAAACTACCAATATAAGTCTTTGTTTCTGGTAAAGTTATTCGTATGAATAATAGTTTATTCGTACAAATAAAAGTATTCGTACGAATACTAGTTTATTCATACAAATAAAAGTATTTGTATGATTAAAATAGCATAAAGCATCTAGTTCATTTCAAATCGAGAAAAAACACAATTTTATCAAATTTTTTGAATTACAAAAAAATCGAACGAATTAATGAATTTAAGCATAGATCATTGCCAAAGGTGACCCCCACGAAAAAGATTGAGTGGCGAACTACAAGACACAAGCCTCTTTTCGATATTGTCTACTAATGCTTTGTAGGCACGGGCATAAAACTCGTCGTTACGGTTGGTGGGCGATGGAGGTTTTCTTATCAATGACAGTATGCTAGTCACACTACTACACACGAGTCCTATTGCGATGCTTAAGCATTGATGTTTAGTGTGCACAGGACGCTAATCATCGGTAACCAAAGCGGGATTCGTTAAGTGTCGCTATATAGCGACTTTAGGCAAGTGTCCCTATATAGTGACGTTTAAAGAGCGTCGCTATATAGCGACACATTAGACTTGTAAATGGTTGCTATATAGCGACACTTATTAGACTTGTGAATGGTCGCTATATAGCGACACTGAGACAGTTTCCTATAGCGATGTTCTGCAGAGTGTTTTTTCCCATACTGACTTTAAAAGATAGTTTTTCCCAATGACAATTTTTTTTTCCTTTTCATACATGTTTGATCCTTTGAGAGAATAAAAGTACAAGAGCATGTACATCAAGCCTTTGAAGCTCATATATTCATGCCCAAGTTTGAGATGAAAAAAATCAATGAAGAGCATTTACATCAACGGCTTCATCCTGAGCCAAGTCTAATGCGCCAAACAAGTCTATCTCTAACTTTATACCGAGTTGATCTCCTATATCGTCATCGTACTCTAGCATCGTACCTTCACCTAAGACTTGATCATCTTCTGCAATAAAGTGTGGTGATTCTTAATGATAGTCATCTTCTTCCTCAATATCGTGATCTCCATCTTCCTCCCATATGATGTCATTATGCGCATCTTCCTCTTGGCTCATATTGTGATCTTCATCTTCTTCGCTAGATCCATCCGGATCAATTGGATCTGACATTGGTAGTGGGATCTCGATATCCACATCTCTATCTTCAAAAATTTGCTTACTTCGTGGTGCAACTTGGATCACATACCACCATCTTGAATCAAAACGATCCAGATGAAGAACCACCTATATTGAAGATGGGTGCCAAATGCCATAAATTATATATATGAAATTATGCTTAAGTACATGTACCAATGGATCTTTAAAAATGACCAGCTTCGATTAATTAAATTATTAGTATGCACCTGCTCACAATATGCACCTGCTCACAATGCTCGGAAAGAACAAAAGTATCACTTTCATCGGTCCAAAGTTTGGTGGAGTCTATTGCAAAGAAACCGCTAATGCCTTTTCTCATTGTCGCATGGGGACTGTTGTAAATAGTTCTAAACCATTTTACATCAAGAATAAAAATACTAAATCGTCTGAAATCAATTTCATAGATTTTGTGTATGGTTCCACAATAATCCAACCGTGAGGAGAGAAGATTGGTATTCGAAGCACTTGCTCGGCTATCTTGTGTGAAGTTAGCCATGACTCCATAGTCATACGTGACTCTCTTTGAATCAATGCATTCCACATGAAAATGTCGTCCATATGACCATAATGCACTGTACTTTTTGTACTGCAAAAGAGCATCATTAAAACAATGAAGATGCATCTATTTTATAGCGTATATTGTCACAAATAATCACTTAATTACGTCAAGAGATAAGAAACTTACATGCATCATACATCCAAATGATAACTCTCCATCGTGCTCGTTTATTGTCTCTCCATTGCGTTCGGCTTTGAGTAGAGCCAGTTGTAGCCAATCAAGTGACATGTGAGTGGGGAGAAGGGCGAGATCCCTTGGATATGGTTGCGATCACTTGTACATTACTCTGAATCTCGTCCTTGCATTAATTCTTTTTGCTTTGGCCGCTTCATATCTCTCAATCCACTTCTGCATCTCCTTGCTATTGAGGATACAAAACTTCTTGAATTTCTCCATTTGCTCTTCGCTCATCTTTCTTTCAATCCCTTTTACTTGGGAAACCTTGCCAATGATATGATCATCATCCTTGTTATGCCAAGCATGCAGCATATCGGGATCCGTGGATGCAAGAAACTCCGTGATATATACTAATGACTCTTGCACAAGCCATCCCTTTGCCATGCTTGCTTCTTGTATTGCTCTTTTCCTTACAAATCCCTTCAAAGTTTTCATAAATCGCTTGAGAAAAAACATCCACCGACTATGAACGGTACCTGCAATGGCCACCTCATCAATTATGTGTACAAACAAGTGCACTTGAGTTGTCATAATGCTCGAGGGAAAGTGCTTCTCAAGCAAGCATACGGCTTCGATGGATTCCACCCTAGCCTTCTCGATGCTCAATATTATGGAGATCTCTTTTTGAGATATCCACCTATTTCACATGCCCATGTAAGATATATTCATAATCAGTCTACAGATTATTCAGCTTAAATTGAACAAAATGCAATCAATGCCATTTGATAGTAAGCATACCTCACAATACCACTGATCATGAATATATCATTTCTCACATCTTCTTGTAAGCACCTTTTTATTGTAATTGGGAGGATGGACTATCAAAGCAACAAAGAAGTCATGTCAATAATATAACATAATCATAATTACACTAACGCATGACGATTATCGGTACACCAATCCTACAACTTAGAGTACCTATAAGACCTTCTGCCAATCATGGGACTTGAGCCCACTAAGCTTATTGTCATTTAAAAATGCTCCTTTCAAGCAACGCATGTACCATGTGGGTGTTTGAAAAGAGGCAATGTCCGCCTTGACCACTGTCTCCTCTCTCATGGAGAGGATCCATGTTGCTTTTGGGAGGACAACTTTTCTCGAAGCATGCACTTGGGGCCACAAATGAGACATCCTATTCATAGCATGCAAGTCTTCTCGCACTCCTCTCGAGTCTTTAAAACCAACCAAGTGTGCCCAAATAGTAGCCCCCACATTCTTGAAGATATGCATGGGATCTAAGAGATGATTGATTTGTAACTAACCCCAATAAGGAAGCTCGTGAAAGATCGATAGCCTCTTCATACCACGAGGAGGTTCCTCTCCATTTGCCCTCCAAGCTTGAATCCAGTCACTTGCCTTCAAATATGGTGGTGGTGGATCAAGCTGACCTCCATGCGCGAGATGGTCCAGTGGAAGGTATCGAGCATGACCTTCATAAACAATTTTTCTCATATGTCTGGAGTATCGTGCAAGCGATTTCAAACAAGGTCCACAAACAAGACAAGCATGGTATGCACTTGTAACAAGTCCTACATGCGTGCATGAATGTGTTAGTATAAGACATGCATGCGAAAGAGAGTCATAAGAGCATAATCCTATATTATACATGTAAAGACACAACCACGTACCTGTGCACTCTCCATATCTTGGGTAGTCATGCATGGTCCACATCAAGATACCCCTGACCAAAATATCATTGGTATGTCTATGAGCTCTAGAAATATCAAAGACCCGCACTCACGTCCATAAGATCTGTAACTCCTCTATCAAAGGTGCCATGTACACGTCCATATTTTTGGCCTTGTACTTCCCCGGCACAAGTAGTGCAAGCATGAGGTGTCCCTTCTTTATTGTTAGCCATGGTGGGATATTGTAATTCACCAAGACTATGGGCCATGTCGACCAAGATGTCGAGCGTAACCCGAAAGGATTCACACCATTCATGGCAAGCCCAAGATGTAAGTTGCGTGGCTCCCTTGCAAAGTTCGGCCACTGATTGTCTATATGCTTCCATGCTACACAATCTATGGGAATCCTCAATGTGTCATCAGTGGACCGATGAGATGCATGCCAAGTCATCAACTCCGCTATGGATTTGCATCAGAACATGTATTCTTACAATGATGGGAAAGTGTCTCAAGACCTTTACCGGTATCTGCTCTCCCTACAAGTCATCTCTATATCATTGTTCCCCACACTTCAGACAAGTAGCCAAATCTCCATGCTCACGATGAAAGAGAATACAGTCATTATGGCAAGCATGGATAGTATCATAATCCATACCCACTGTCGTTAGCATCTTCTTCGCTTCATCTCTTGATGCGGGCATGGTATTTGGTGCAGGTAACATCTTCTGGAGCAACCTATCACAATTCAAACATACATAGGCTTCGAATAATGATGATTCTCAAACATACATGATGATTCTCATCTCTCTTTTCCCCTTTTCTTTCTATTTTCCCCTTTTCTTTCTCTTTTTCCATCTTTCAAAGCAACAAAGAAGTCATGTCACTAATCCTACAGCTTAGAATACCTGTAAGACATTGAGCGAGCTTAGAATCCTATAGCCTGACATTGAGAAAACATTTATAGACTCCTACATTCTTTGAATTAGAGTGAGAGAAGTTTGTATTTGTTTACTCAATGGTAGGCTATTGAAGCTTCACATGGGAAAAAAGAGAGAATGAAAGAGAGAAGAAAAGAGAGGAAAAGAGAGGAGAAAAAAGAGAGAAAAAGAGAGGAGAAAAAGGAGAAAAGAGAGGAGAAAAAAGACAAAAAAAGATAGGAGATAAGAGAGAAAAAGAGAGAAAGTGAAAAGAGAAAAAGGGGGGATAAAAGAGAGAAAAAAAGAGAAGGAAAGAGTTACAATTCAAACATACATAAGCTTCGAATAATGATGATTCTCAAAACAAACAATATCGAAATAATGAGTCAAATTAATGCGGGAGCTAACCTCATTAAGGCCGAGACACTTGTATCCGACCACCCATACTTTGCTTCTTGTAGATTCAAGATTGAGAGACAAGCCCGTAGTTTAGACATCCTGGCACCCTCGTATAACTGTGTTGATTGCAACTCTCGCATATTGACCTCATACTCTGACATCACGTGTACATGTGATGTAGTGCCCCTAAAAATAGAATCCATCATGTCCACCATACCCTCGTCATCATCTGGCACATCCGGGAGACTATAGTCTTGCTCAAATTGTGAAGGTATATGCACACCCTCGCCACCCTCCTCATCTTGTCTCAAGATTTTGTGTAAATATAAGATCTTGTCTCAAGGTTTCGTGTCATAATGGTATCCAATATTAATCACGAACTCAAATAGCATTGACTTACCAATGATCCATCACCACGTGCAACACCAACGGTGGGTACTGGTTCGGGCTCCTCCCCATACATCTGCAAGTGGCGCATGACAATATGACGTTGATGTTGTACTTCTCGCTTGCAATGAGTGCAATCACAATACAACCTCTCCGTAAGCCACTCTATGCTCCCGGGCATTGGCACATCATCTGACGAGCTTCCACTCATCTTTTCCATCTGCACACTTCTAAAGTCACAACATGAGCTGCAAGGAAATCTATTAAGATCCAAAAAATAGCCACCCATGAGCTCCTTTTCTCTCTTCTGACAATAAGTGCCCCAAACCCCATCGCTATATAGAAACTGTTTGCCCTGTTCATCGCTATATAGCGATGCTTTGCCCTATTCTGTCGCTATATAGCAATGCTTTTTGGATATAAACGTTGCTATATAGTGACTAACCAGTGTTGCTATATAGCAACGTTGGGGGCTTAAACCCAAAACCTCACATGACACCGTCTTTCACATCTCTATTGTGGGAAAATCAAAAATCTCTCCTCCCACCTTATATTCGATGACCTCGCTTTCCTTCTCTCTATTCCCCACTCCTCACCCCTACCCAGTCCCTCTCCCAACACTTGTGCTCCCTCTCCACCCTTCTCCCTCTCTGCTTGTGTGAAAAGAAGTTTTTGAAGAAGGTGAGTCTCTTAAAGCAATGTAGGTTTATTTTTTGTGAGATTTCATTTGTGAGTGTTGAAGCATGTTTCTCCTTGTATTGCTAAGGCTGTGTGCTAATTTTCATGCTTGATTTTCATAGGTTAAGGAAAAAAAACGAGATTTGGTGAAAGAAAGAAGACTCACCTCTTCTCTTTTTGGTATTTCTCTTCCTCCTCTTTCTCCTTGTTTGTAGGCTTATGATTGTCTCCTCAATCCAATCCCTTTGAGAAGTTGCTTCTGTAAACTCCTCCTTCCTCTAACTAGTTATGTGAAAAATGGTATGTTTTCTCGCTTTTGTAGGGCCAGTCCATGAAACACCGAGCGGGACTTTTCTAGGTAAGAAAGTGCTTCCTCTTTTTTCCTTTTTTTATTTTCATTATTTGCATTGGCCTGCAGCTAGCGCCTTATGTGCTAGTTGCAGTGATGGGTGTAGGAACCCTCTCTTTCCCTCTCTTACCCTCTCTTCTCTTATTCCCTCTTCTTCCCCTCTTTTCCTCTTTTCCTCTCTCTTTCCTCCCCTCTTTTCCTCATATGCTCATGCATAAGCAGAAGCATAATATTTCTCTCTTTTTCTCTTATGCATATGTTTTTCCTTCTCTTATGCTTATGCTCTTTTCCCGTCTTCTTTTTCCCTTCTTTCAATCTCTTTTTCCCTCTTCCTTCTCTTATTTTTCACTCTCTTTTTTCCTCTCTTTTTCTCCTCTTTTCATAAGCATATGTATTTGCCTATGCTTATGCTTATGCATGAGCATATGCTCATATGCTTATACATAAGTCTTTAGCTTATGATTTTTCTCTTTTTCTCTTATGCTCATATGCTCATGCATAAGCATAAGCATATGCTTTCTTTCTTTTCCTCTTATGCTTATGCTCTTTTTCCCTCTTCCTTCTCTTATGCTTATGCTCTTTTCCTCTCTTCTTTTCCCCCTCTTCCTTCTCTTCTTTTTCCGTCTTCTTTTTCCCCTCTTTCAATCTCTTTTCCCCTCTTCCTTCTCTTATGCTTATGCTCTTTTCTACTCTTCTTTTTCCCCTCTTTCAATCTCTTTTCCCCTCTTCCTTCTCTTATTCTTATGCTCTTTTCCCCTCTTTCAATCTCTTTTTCCCTCTTCCTTCTCTTCTTTTCCCCTCTTCTTTTTCCCCTCTTTCACTCTCTTTTTCCCCTCTTTCAAACATATGCTCTCTCTTTTTCTCTTATGCATATGTTTTTTCTTCTCTTATGCTTATGCTTATGAATGAGCATATGTCTCCTTCTTCTTCTCCTTCTCCTTCTCCTTCTCCTTTCCTTCTCTTTTTTTTCCCTCTCTTTTTCTCTTCTTTTCATAAGCCTATGCCTATGCCTATGCTAATGCTTATGCTTATGCATGAGCATATGCTCATATGCTTATGCATAAGCGTAAGCATATGCTTTCTCTCTTTTTCTCTTATGCATATGCTTTCTCTCTTTTTTCTCTTATGCATATTTGGTTCTTTTCCCCTCTTTCAATCTCTTTTCCCCTTTTCTTTCTCTTCTTTTCTCCTCTCCTTCTCTTTTGCTTCTCCTTCTCTTTTGCTTCTCTTATGCTTCTCCTTCTCTTATGCATATGCTTTCCCTCATATGCTTTCCACTTCTTACCTGCTCTTGTTTTTTGTTTTTTGTTTTCGTGTTTGTGTCTACATTTGTCCAATCCCCCTAAATTAGACATGGGATCACGTCGCACATCCGATGAGTATGGAAACCCTCATAGGAGGAGACATCATGATCTCTATTCTCCAAAGGACTTTGATTGCACTTAGGAAACACCTCAGGGGCCTACCCCTATGACTACCCCTAGCCCGACTTCTCTCGGACGTAGCACTGTGACTACTCCTCGGGGAACTCCTTTGCTAGCAGCCCATGGCTTTGTCAGGAGTCTCGACAAGTTTGTCGCATAGATGACCGAGGCGGAGGCAGTGAGATTTTTCTCTCTGCTATCCCAGAGGACCTCAGCAAATCCCTCTCCTACACTGAAGGCTGGACCTAGTGTCCAGTCGTCCCCTCTAGCCCCTTCGACTGAGGGGTCATCACCTGGGCGTGCCCATCATAAGGGAAGGAAGAGTAGGAGGGGTCGCTTATGTTGTGATGACTCGGGAGATGTAGAGGAGTCAGCACACTCACATCCCTAT
This sequence comes from Dipteris shenzhenensis, assembly GCF_047967505.1. NCBI lineage: Eukaryota > Viridiplantae > Streptophyta > Polypodiopsida > Gleicheniales > Dipteridaceae > Dipteris > Dipteris shenzhenensis. The sequence continues at coordinate 11,867,154 of NC_141598.1, forward strand.
AGGTCTCCACTTGGTCCTGAGACCCAATACTAGTCAGGTCTCTTGCCCTCTCCTACTCCCACTGCTACTCCTCACTGTAGAAGAGCTCGTACAAATACCACTCACTTTGACTTTGCCACTACCATGAGTCCTCCTTAAGTACCCAGTCGAGGACCTGTCCTATCAAATCACGGCTGATGTGGAAAGATAATAGAAGATGAAAAGGGCACAGTAGTGATGGCCACCATGAGGCGGTTGATGAGCCACCACTTTAGGAGCAGCATAGCTACTCACTGGTGGTACCAAGATAACCAAAAGAAGCAGGCAGTCATCAATGAATTTAAAAATAAATACCCTAACCCCCCAAATTGGGAGCTCAATGAGAATTACATGTGAGAGCGCGTGGGTTTGGTCTTAAAGCATTGTAGGTCAACCTTGCGTACTTCCATCGCAAAGGGGAAGGCTAAACCCAGCTAGGCAGACAAAGCTGATTGGAAGTTTTTCAAGAAGTAGAATAGGGACCATCCCAAAATGTTCGAGGGTCAGAGGAGGGCTGCAAGGAGATGGCTAGACTCCGTAGGTACTTCGCACTTCAGTGCAGGCGGACGGTTGGCGTTTGAGGCAAGCATGGTAAGTCTACTTCTTCTCATTTAATGTATTGTTCTATTTGTTTTACTACATAATGCATGCACTTTATCTAACTCTCGTAAATTGGGCCCATAGCAAGCTGCGATGGGTCGCCTTCCTACAAACATAGAGACAAGATGCGCGTTTCGCTTAGGAAGATAGGCATGGTTTATTGAGTAGGAGGCACTGGGAGTTATGGTCAAATGGGCCATTTAATATCAATTGTCATTTAAGGGCTCATGCATAGCACTTCTTTTGAGCCATACGATTGGTTCCATAATCAAAGGGCTTACATTTGGTGCCATTTTGAACCCTATATGCATATCTCCATCCAAAAATGGAGATTAGCCTCACAAAGAGGTGCATGTAGCAGCTGCAGGGTGCATTTGTAACATGGGTCTATGGTAGTTTGTAGTGATTGTGTAAGAATCGCAACCATTGGATTTGTCAGGATCCAATTTCAGTGAATGTATAGAGGCAAGGTACTCCATCATGGTGCTGCTACATGGAGATGAAGCCATTCAAAGCATGTTGGTACTACATAAAGGCATCCACACCCTTGGATGTCATGAGATCAATAGCTATGAAGGACCAAAATTGAGACCCTTGACGACTTCCCCTAATCCAATGGCCTCGAATATCTTCTTGTGTTTTAAAATTTCTCTTTACTTTCGTAAAAGGTGAAAATTTTTTGACAAGCATTTCCTTCCACCAATGAGGAGGAAGAAATTTTATTTCCTTAAATGCTTGCACCTCCTCATTACTTGATTGATAATTTTTGGATCTCCCCTAATTCCTAAGTTCTTCCTCATCTGGCTTGTCTCCTGAACATTCTCCTAGAATTTGATTCACTTGCATTTGTGACCTGGGCTTATGTCCCTTCATAATTATTTTTAAAATTGTTTTCCTCTCTTTCATGCTCCTCAAGGGAATTTTCCCCTATGGCTCTCAATGTTACTCAAGCTCTCTTGGAAGGTGGAGTGTGCACACATTTTGATTCTTGTCACAAAGCTTTTAAGCAAGCCCTTGTTTCTCTGCACAAGCTAGCTATCTAATAACATAAATCATTTTGCATTTCTTTGTTTACTTTCTTTATTTAAAATAAGGAATCACATGATTTAATGCAATTTGTCACGGGTTGCAAGAAAATTAGAAAGAGGTTGTGAGATAGGAAGGTTGATATACCCAATCAAGTTATGAGGAGGAGGTCAAAGGCCATGGAAAACAATGATACATTATATAAATGGCAATGGAAGACAAATTTGCAACAAACACGCGAGGGAGAGACAATGTCAAGAAAAACACCTCCTTGCTAAGAAGCTAGCGTTGGTGACAATAGATGCACCTATTCAAGCAATGCCATCAAAATAAAGAAGACAACTTATGTTTCAAAATTGTTGGGATCATTTGAGGTAGCAACATCAGGTCATTTGGGAGACTACGAGGCTTGTGTCCTCAAAAGATTTAAATACCTTGCACCCAAGGATTAATCAGTGCCCACTCTTCCAATGCCTTGGGAGTGGCATGCCCAAGAGATCATACTCTCTAACTTGAGGGATGGCCTCAACAATATGAAAGGGGTGTATAACTTAGATTAGCTAAATGGAAAGAGGGCAACCTTGGGTGTGTTATTTCCTCTGAAACAAAAATGAAACAACTTGGATGCACCACGTCAAAGATGCTAACCATTATAAGGACCAAGATTATTCTAGTGAGATTAGCCACCATGTGGAGGCTAGTGGTTGCCCGATGTGAGAAGCTTGTGGACTTATGAGAAACTGCCTAAGAGAAGAAGGCATCATTGTAGCGACATTGTTTAGGCACAATAACATGAGTTTCTCCAAATAAGAAGGATATATATACATTGTAGAGGGGATACAAGTAGTACAAGGACAACATCATACACATGCTAGAGACAATGTAGGTCAATAGTCGGACTTTGACTGCTATCTTTTGCTATCTTTTAACTTCGTAAATCATTATGCTTGTTAGATTTCATTTGTATCGTATGAAATTTTGGGAGGGGGAGAGAGAGAGAGAGAGAGAGAGAGAGAGTATTATTTTCCAAGAACGCAACCAGTAATGATGACTATGTGGTGCTAATGAGTCCTACAACCATTTTCATAGTGTGAAGCTTATCACAGTTTTTCATACGTCTCATTCTCTAGCATCTTCATAATGAGGACTATTTGTATCCAATGTTACAAAAAATTATTTTGTCACCTTCATGATGGATGCTAATGTGGCCAACTTGATTGAGGATGCTTTGTACGGCCTCAACAACAAGGTTAGGTGGAATGGGGAGGATAAGTTGCTAGCACACAAGATTCCTTTATTATACGCAATGACTAGAGTCACTGGTGGCTTTTGTGTATGATAATGAAGAAAATATCAAAGGCATGCTTGGGGGTAAGCATGATTGGTCAATATACTTTTATTGCTTTGTTAGAACTCAAAAAGTACCAGTATTATTGCCTTAAACATTACCACTAGTGAGAAATAACAATGCTAATGATTTTCAAGTACAATTAGGCTTACACAACTATTCACAATTATTTTTTAATTTCCACCTATGCTTTGGGCATACTAAAGAAGTTCCTAGTAGTATACAAGTGTCCATGAGATTGCTTTTTAGTCCACCCAAGCATATTGACACCTCTCTACCCTTGCAACCCTTAAACTCCTAGGGTAGACTTTGCAACCCTTATAACCCCTAGTTGATTCATGAAGGAGATTAGATATCCCCATTATCAAAATTATGTGAACTCTATTCATTTCCCTAAATCTTCTAGTTCCTTCTCACTCATAAACACTCAATATGAAGGTGAAAACTTCCATCAACCTCCACAAGCCACAGTTTTTATTCACCTAATATAAGAATTGCTTTCCATGCTTGAATGGCCTACACCTCAACCCAAAATATGACTCAAGGTCCTATGCTATAAACGTGCTATATCTATGATTAATTTGTGATAACCATAACAAACATATTTGTAGGTGACAAAAACGTAGAACTTAGGAATGAAAAATATTAACAACAAAGGCTCTTTAAGTAGAATATTTAGTTCACACTCTAATTGCTTGTAAATCTAAATGATAGCCCCATTATTAGACCATAAAGTAGGAGTCTTCTAAATGTTCCTTCCACATGGTGAAAAATATTTTCCTCCTATCTATTTGCATATAGGGATATCCTTAAATTTCCATGCTTGAATGGCCTACACCTCAAACCAAAATATGACTCAAGGTCCTATGCTATAAACGTGCTATATCTATTATCAATTTGCGATAACCATAACAAACATATTTGTAGGTGACAAAAACTTAGAACTTAGGAATGAAAAATATTAACAACAATGGCTCTTTAAAAAGGATATTTAGTTCACATTCTAATCGCTTGTAAATCTAAATGATAGCCCCATTATTAGACCATAAAGTAGGAGTCTTCTAAATGTTCCTTCCACATGGTGAAAAATATTTGCCTCCCATCTATTTGCATATAGGGATATCCTTAAATTATCTTGTGTTCTTTCTACTATGAATTCTCATCACATTGGCATTCTATGGAGCACTATTCTCAAGAATCTGACAACAATTATCCCACTATATCGTTGTCATGATCCAAAGAAAAGCTAAATGGAAATGTATAGAAGTTTTTGGAATCAATATCCACTATTTACTCCATCTACCTCATTTTCTAGTTCCTAGGGAATAGCATTTTGATGCACTTGATGCTCACATTTACCTTTCTAATGAATGTTTGTAATTTCAAACACTCTGATTTTTAAATGCCCTTGATTAATACCTTGCAATTAGAGTTTGTTTTTTAAGTTTAAAGAATATTTTTCTTGAATTAAAAAGGTTCAAAACATCCAAAATCACATTTTTAGGGATTCAATACATGAAACTGGTTGAATGGGAAGCTACTACATGGTGCTACGAACTTACCATGTGATTATGCTACTACGTGGTGCTACAAACTTATCGTGCGGTTTATTGTTAATACCTTTTAGTAATGTTGGTTTACCATACCATTTATTAAATACACCACATAGCTATATATACCACACAATGTAGGCTATATATACCACTTAGTAATGTTACTTTGTTTAATAAATAAGTAGCATAGTAAGCTATATATACCATGCAATGTACTATATGGATGCTTGTTTGACATGTGGTGCAATGTGGACATGTCATTGGTTATATAATCATGAATTAAATTAAATTTTTAGTGTGGTATTTTGGCATGGCACTATTAAAATGGGCCCCTGCCACTAGTTTACCACTTATTGTTCATAGTTCACCATTTGTTGCTTGCTTTATTAGCTGTTTTTGGTGAGCATTTGGCTTCAAGGTTCTTTTTTGTTTTTGGTTAGGCCCCGGTGTGGCTTGTAATTTTTGGGCTTGATCATCTAACCTTGATTGACAAGAATGTATTTTCTATTTGTATTTGTCAGCTAGGGCTAGATGTACTATGGCTTACCATTGTTGGTCTTGATCTCCACACCTAACTACCAAATAGAACTTAGATTTTTTAGTCTCTTTTTAGTTTGTGTTTGATCAGTCAAGGCCGAGTACATGGCTTGCAATTTCCAACCTTGATCACCTTGCCCTAATAGAAAAGAGAGAGAGAGAGAGAGAGAGAGAGAGAGAGAGAGAGAGAGAGAGAGAGACCATGTCCCACATAAATATCCATCTCCACTATAATCATTTGCAACATCATGTATGGTTAACAGATGTTGGTACTTTACAAACACTAGTCATGTAGCTAGCAATACTTACATCATACATTCCATGTAAGCTAGGGGGGAGAGAGGGAAAGAGGGGGGGGGGAGAGAGAGAGAGAGAGAGAGAGAGAGAGAGAGAGAGAGAGAGAGTATCCAATAATCTTATCTCCTCTCAACATAATTAGATGATTAAAGATGTAGTAATCTACCCAAAATAGTGTGGGATGATGGGTCACCTTTTTTCCATCTCACTCTTTTTTGACTATCATATATTTGCATTATAGTCATTCCAACATCATGCTTTGTTTGGTATATCACACACACTATTATTAGCTAGCAACATGTGCATTCACATTTTTAAGCATTTTTTACTTTCTCTATTTTGTTCACTTTGTTCATGTATTCTATGTATAAGGAGAATCTATGTATCACTCTCGTCCTATTTGGAGCAAATTATCCATCACCCATAACTCTCACTTGTGAACTAGCTATGCATCATGGCCTTTGACACTTGTAGTGATGGACTTGTGCTTTCAAGTATTATCTCCTTTCTTGCTATATCAACAAGTCAATAGAGATCCCTGTTAACCCTCTTTTGCATCCTTGTAATGGATCAAAGCACAACACAAGGTTTTATTTCTTCCACAAACATTGTGTAATGCTTGTATGACCACTTTTGCCCATCTACCTAATCGAGACTCTGAGCGCAAATAATTTGTAGCTTGATGAAGGCCAACATACACAAGCAACACAATCAGCTAGACTATGAATGAGCTAATCAAGGCCATCATAAGTGAGTCTCACAACTCATTTAAGTTGAATATAATATTACATCTCTTACATTACAAATATATATATATATATATATTACATTCATATGTGAGACCTCCCAACCGGTACATATATATTTTCTAAATTAGAGTGCTGATTATTATTACATATGATAAATTAATATCATTTATAACATTATAAAATAAATTATTATATATAATAGATTAATATATCACAAAATTAAAATTTGTAATATATAGAAATAAATATTGCTATATCTATAAAATCATTTCAAATTAAATAATAGTATGATACTATTAAGATTCAATTCTAAAAACTAGTTTTTAGAAAACATTATATGCAACTATGAACTAGTAAAAGATTCAACACTATAATCGAAATAAAAAAATTGTATGCACCTATCTATTATCACCTACTACAAAATCAAACTTTATAGCTTTTACTAACTCCATTATCGAAACATTAGAGTAAAACATCTTATATCTAAATTATTAAACATAAATTTCTCTAGTAACTAAAAGTATTAAACTAAAGACAATTTTTACCGTTGTATAAGTTGATCAAAGCTAGCAAAAGCAAGCTACACAATCAATACAAGATAATTCAAAAAACTCACATTACCCTTTACTTCTTGAATATCCTTTTTGTTGTTTTTTATTTTCTTTGAGAGTCATGGAAAATTGATCTTGGAGCACCTAATTCTTAGAAAGCCATGAAGAACTATGGTATGGGATGTGTGTGTGTGTATTATGTAGCATGTGCTAACATTAAAATACTATGCGATAACCCTATATTACCACATGGTGTTAGTAAAGTACTGCAAAGTATTAAAAATACCACACGATGGCATAGTATTCTGCACAATAAGTAGATGCTACCACTGGCGAGAAAAATTCACTATTGGGGTCGTTTAAATAGCCAAATTTTGTTGTCGACCAAAATGTTTAAATGTTTTAAAACTACACTTTAAAATGGTTGATTTAAATCTCATGTAAATCTCTGTTTCCAATTATTTTGATGTGACTTGGGAAACTAAGCCATGCATTATAGGCTCACACCTAGAGAGAATAAAATTAAGCCATCCCACCCACAACCTTCTACTACAGCAAAAAACTAGCATGTCAGTTTTGCTAGGATAAATTGAATACAAGTGAAAAACATCATATTCTTTAAATAATATCTTACATGCACAACAAGACAAATCAACTATAGACGTGCCTGATAAACATGCAAAATAGCGGGCATGTCTATAGGTGTAGATAGAATAGTGAAAATACGGGCATGTAGTCTATTAGCACATCTATTAGTGCATCTAATAGTGTGGTTATTAATGCATCTAATAGCACATCTACAATGTCTTTTAGATGCATATTTATATGCCTTTATTAGCGCACGAGAGAGAATACAAAGAGTAAAATTTTGTTGTAGGCTGATAAATGTGCATCACTGCTTTCCAAACATTGGCCATGTGTCTTCAATATGCTTCCACGCAGGATGGTCTACAATTTTAGTAACTCAAGGGAGGAACGTAGAACAGATAATGTGCACCCCTCAAATAGTGGTGTCGATGTTGCAGTAAAAAGACCGTCCTGCTCCATGCTATCATCCCTACCTGAGGACTAATGGACAAATAAATCCCACACCATATCATCAAACACCTCCTCCTCCATGGCCTCATGAGGTAATCGTGGAGAGCTACTATCACCATCACTCCATGCATCCATAACGGTCCCTCCTGAAGGTCCCACCGCATATCATCGATGCTTCGCCTCCTCACGATGAGCATAGGGCAACATATGCGGGTGTGGCACTGCATCCTGTATCAAATTAAAAAAGGATCATATATCAAACACATGAACACCCATATGTATCTCAATCAATCTCAATGCTTTAACACTTACCCGGGATACGATCTTATCCCATTATCTGTACTTTGAGATGTGATTGAGTGTAATTCTACATGCACAATACATGTTTCCTTGACATGATCACACATACATTTGATTTTTTGCTCCAACCACATTTCGTGATGGCGGATACGGAGGGATTCATCCTCACTGGTGCTACTTGTTGAAGATGAAGACATCCTTTAGGTAAACAACCCAAAAAATGTGTTCTTGAGTATTTAATGAGAAAACTCTATAACGCAGATCTATAAGCGCATCTGTACTGTGGAACGCTGCTATAGGACCATCTAAAACATAGTGTAGACATGCTGATAGATGCACTTTTAGACTGCGAACTGGTTTTTAAACCTACTTTTAGTGCACTTTCTTTCCTTTCAATACTTTTAGCACCCCTTGCTTTCCTTTTAACACACATAGCTCCAAGCATCCACACTCATCTCCAAGCACCCACTCATCTCCAGGCATACACACTCATCCCTAGGCATACAAGAGAAGAGGGTGAACAAGGAAGAGAAGAAGGAGAGGCAGCTTTGAAGAAAGACAAGAAGCTTCCATACCTTTATCCAAGGTAAGTCTCTTGGTGGTTGGTCTTCTCTAAAAGTTGTTCTCTTTGGATTCATCCTTTGTCATATGCAAGGAAAGGACGTTTTTGTACTGTTGTTCTTTTTGGGGTTGAGCGCATGTCCTTTTCACCTTCTTGAAAAGAGTCTGTCAGAGCGTGTCTATAGACGCGTCTAACAGTGCGTCAATTTTTTAAGAAAAACAAGTAGCTGTGCCTACAAATGCGCTGTTTCCTGCATCTATAAATGCATCCCAAGAGACAATTCCAAACATGCATTACAGCCCTTCCCCTTACCTTTCCCCTTTCCCTTCTCCTTTCCCCTTCCCCTTCCCCTTCCCCTTTCTCCTAGCCTGCCTTCTGTTAAATTACATGGCACAGTGGAACAGAAACTAAACAAAGAATAGAGAGTACACAATAAACTAGAGAGGAACAAAATTTTCCTTCAATACTAATGTAGTACAATTGATCGCTTCATCCACCCGTGTGCTCCCACAGTGGAGCTTAGATGGCGATCTAGATAGATACTAGGTGAAGAGCTACTCGCTGGAAGATCTAATTTGATCTAAACTGATATGATACAATGGACTAGGGAGGTCACCTCTTTATAGCTATGAGGGCAGTAGTTGGATCAACGTAGTCGGTGGAGCTGACTAGTCAACCTAGTCGGTGGAGCTGACTAGTCAACCTAGTTGGTGGAACCAACTAGTCATCTATGAAATATTCAAGAAATATTCCATATACCATTGCCTCAGGGGCTCTCATCGCCCCCAAACCCCCACTAGGGGGCCGCTGGCCCCCCTGGGACCCCCCAACTCAAGTTGTAAGGCCCCAGCAAGAATAAGGGGCTCCCACACAATCACCTTTCTACCATCAAGAGTCTCATTGATAGACCTCATTTGACATGTAGGTCAGGATCCATCTGTTGAGATACCGAGCTCCACTCATGATATGCCAGGGTGACTATTGTGCATTTATGTCACCGACTTGTTAGCTACAGATGCAGTTGGTACACCGCCCATGAATAATAGCTAGATGACAGCTATCTTTATGTACTCTAGTTAGTGGCTCAGTTAGTATGCCACCTTAGTTAGCTGAGTTTGGTTTGAGACCCACATATAGGTTTCACCTATTCTTTTGTACTTAGAGTTCTTTTGGCTTTCACAACTAAGAAGAGGAAAACTATTTTCATTCTCCACCTTTGTGCATATTCCCCCATTGTGTATGTGAGAAAGTTGTAAGTGAGACTCCTTCCTTCTCTCCCACTCTCTTCACATGGTATCAAAGATTGGTTCGTGATAAGGACATCAAGAAAGAAAACAAGTTCGTGGTGTCCTAGTAAGAGGATCAGTGTTGCTTTCCTTTTTTTTTCAAGTTTGGGAGCAAATCTCTACAGGTAGCACAGCCAGAAAGTGCAAGAGTGCACTGTCTTAGATTGGGATGCCCTTCGTGGTGTGGTGAGAGGGTAGTATGTGCTACATGAGGGCAAAGCCCTCGGTGAAATTATTATTTTGATTCGAGGCCATTTCGGCAGAAGTTTTCCGTAGGCACTCAGGAGAGTGCCCTGTTTTTGCTGTGCAAACACTGTTCTGCAGGTCGGTGAAAAGTTATCGTAGAAATTACATCATATGCATGTGCGCAGAGATATTTGGAGTGACAGAATCATTCTTATTGCCTGTTGATGCATAATCGTCACTAGGAAGTGACTGTGTGGTCAAATACCACTCTCGTCACTTTTGCAGATTTGCCCTTGTGAGGCAGAAGTTTTGTTTTTTTGCAGTGATAGAATATTTTGCAATGTTTTGTAATGGCGTCTGATTCTCTTTCATAGATTGTCACTGAAAAGCTTGACAAGAACAACTTCCAAGCATGGAAGCTTAGAATGATGAACTTCCTTCATGGAAAAGGCTATTGGGAGTTCATTACTGGAGCTGAACAAGAACCAGTTATTCCTAATGTTCCCAATCAACAGGAGTTATAGGCATTTAAAGGTTGGCATGAGAGACAAAAAAGTTATGTACTGGCTATCTATCAGTATTTTAGATTCTATGATTGTGCATATTCAGGATGCAAGCACGCCGAAGGAGGCATGGGATACTTTGACAAAAATGTATAGCACAAATACGCAAGCCAAGAAAATGCAGCTCAAGCAGGAGTTGCATAATGTACAGAGAGAAAATATGAGCATCAATGACTACCACATGAAGGTGAAGAAGATTGTAGATGCACTTGCTTCTATTGGGTCACCAGTGGAAGATGATGATTTAGTTTCTATGACCTTGAATGGTCTAGGAAAGGATTATGCACAATTCCGGACATCCATTGCCATCCGTGAGAATTTTCCTGATTTTGAGGAGTTGATTGCTCTTCTAATTTCTGAAAAGCAGAGAAATGGTGGTGCATCTTCTTCAGGAGGAACTTCAAAAGAAGTTTTCTACTCAAATGCTGGAAGAGGTAGAGGCAAAGGTAGAGTAGGCCGATTTGGAGGCCATGGCAGAAATTAGAATATGCAGCAAAATCAAGAAAACTAGCCCTATGGAGGAGGAAATGGTAACTTTAGAGGTAAGGGGAGCCAAAGAGGTCGTGGTGGATGGCAGAGAGGCCAAAATGCAAACAACAATGTTGAATGCTACTATTGTGGTAAAATGGGTCATATGGTTAAAGATTGCTATAAAAAGTAGAATGACATCATGACTAGAAAATTGTAGCAAGGCAATTATGCATCCTCTAGTAAACAGGGTGATGACAGAAATGAGAATCTGTTTATGGTGCAGCACATGACCAATTCTGTGACAAGTGTAGAAGAAAGCAATGATCTGTGGTATGTTGACTCGGGTGCATCAAACCACATGATAGGTCATGCAGAATGGATGCAGGATGCAAGGAAAATGGAAAGACCAATATTTGTGGAGACTGGTGATGATACTGCACATCCTATTGTGCAGATTGGTAAAATTCCTTTGTCTATGCAGGATGGAAAAAATAAATACTTGTCTAATGTATTTCATGTCCCGAATATCACCAAGAACCTAGTTCTATTGGTCAAATGGTTGAGTAGGGCTTGCAGGTCATATTTAATCCTCATGGATGCTTTGTTGATGATATGAAAAATAAAGGTTGCTTGATAGCAAAAGGGAAGAAGAAGGGCAGGATGATTTCATTGGATGCAGACATGCCTGAATTGAGTGTAGAAATGTTTGCACATGGGACCGGTGTAGTTGTAGATATTGATATTTGGCATAAATGCATTGGTCATGTTAATGTACAGTGACTTAAATTAACGTAGGCCCAAAATATTATTGCAGGATTGCCTAAGTTCAAGGTTGCAAAAATGCATAAGGTATGTGAAGCCAGTCAATTTGGAAAACAGGCAAGGAAACCATTTCCTAAACATGTTCAAGAAAGTAAGAGGCCATTGGAATTCATCCACTCTAATGTGTGGACTACTAAAGCTGCATCTATTGGAGGCTGTCATTATTTTGTCACTTTTATTGATGACTATAGTAGAAAAGTTTGGGTGTATTTTATGAAAAAGAAAAGTGAAGTGTTTGGGCATTTCAAAGCTTTTAGAGCTATGGTTGAAAAACAAATAGGCCTGCAAATAAAATTCCTAAGGTCAGATGGAGGGGGAGAGTATCTCTCAAATGAGTTTGCAAGTTTCCTACAGGAGCATGGCATAAAGCAGCAATATTCATGCAGTCATACCCCACAGCAAACTGGACTTGCAGAAAGGAAAAACAGGCATATTGAAGAGGTATCTCGTGCCATGCTCAACGAAAAAGACCTGCTAGATTATTATTGGGCTGAAGCAGTTGCTATAGTAGTCTACATAATGAACAGGACTCCCACTGTAGCAATACATGGCATGACGCCAGAGGAGAGGTATACTGGTAGGAAACCAGATATTTTTGCTTGCATTGCATATGTTCATGTGCTAGATGAGTTGAGATCCAAGTTGGATCCAAAAGCTAAGAAGTACATCTTTATTTGTTATTCTCTGTAGTAGAAAGGGTATAGATGCTATAACCCTTCTACTTGTAAGTTTACAGTAAGCAGAGATGTTGTTTTTGATGAGATGAGCAGCTGGTATAAACCAATAAATGTGATTGATGATGTAGATGCACAAAATGGTAATGCTATACAGAATTCACAGCAGCAATCACAAAATATTAGTGGACCTGTAGTGTCCTCTAGCAGTGGTTCACATACTTCGCCATGGACAGGCAGCTTGAGATCAGGAGGAGTTCCTCAAAGCAATGTAGATAGTGGTATGCAAGTATCACGAAAAGGAAAAGAGAAAGTAGATTAGCCCATGGTTAATGTGAATGCAAGTCACTCTTATGTGGATGGTGAATCCAGTGGCTCAGAATAGAGCCTTGATGATGAGTTGGGTATTCCTTCTATTGTTACACCTAGAGTAAGGAAGACAAGGGATGTTTTGAGAGCACCTAGTAGTGAGCCTATTTTGCACAGGTCTACCAAAGCTAGGTATCTTGTGGATAGGCTGAAATATGATGGATCTACAGCCATTCACTATGCCTATATGGTCAAAGTGATACATGAACCAGAACCCACTTCTTTTTAGCAAGCCATGGGAAAAGAAAAATGGAAGAAAGCCATGGATGAAGAAATGGATGCGGTTGGTACACCATCCATGAATAATAGCTGGATGACATCTATCTTTTTGTACTCTAGTTAGTGGCTCAGTTAGTATGCCACCTTAGTTAGCTGAGTTTGGTTTGAGACCCACATATAGGGTTCGCCTATTCTTTTGTACTTAGAGTTCTTTTGGCTTTCACAACTAAGAAGAGGAAAACTGTTTTTAGCCTCCACCTTTGTGTGTATTCCCCCATTGTGTATGTGAGAAAGTTGCAAGTGAGACTCCTTCCTTCTCTCCCACTCTCTTCATACCGTCAAGTGTCCTGGGATCACACATGGTTTCTCCTCATATGGGGGCCTTACAACTTGAGCACCTTGGACCACTACTGGTTACCAGGAGGGTGGGGCATTGAGCATATCTAACACTTTCTCTTTCCTTTCTCCTTTCCCTTACATTTATGTTTAAGTCGAATTTTCAATGCCTTAAGCATTCGTGAGGAAATAAGGGATTGTGTGAATGACATGGAAATAAGTGATTGCATGAGGGCGGGATAAAGAAAGAGGGCATGCATGATGGAAAGAGTGCATGCATGATGGAAATCATGGGATTGCACGCATGATGGAAAGAAGGCATGCATGATGGAAATCACCGGATTGCATGCATGATGGAAAGAGGGCATGCATGATGGAAATCACGGGATTGATGCATGATGGAAAGAGGGCATGCATGATGGAAATCTTCTTCTCTTCTTTTTTGCAGTTCATCATGTGGCCAAGAAGCTCTTTAGGAGCTCCGCCTGATCTTCGGGATGCCGCTCTCTCTCTATCTCTCTCTCTCTCTCTCTCTCTCTCAATTGTTGATGTTGATGTCATAGTCATACCACACCGCCTTTGCCCTCAAGAGGGGTCACTATGTAAAAACCTATATATCACGTGCATTCAAGGCCTATTTGTAAAATCCCTTATCTATAAATTTATAATGAATAAATCACACCCTTTTTCTATTCAACCTATGAATTTCCCATTTTTATAATACCCTTCTGTCCGTGAAAAATGTGTAAGGAAGGGATTTTTAAAATCCCTTCTATTGAAACCACGAGCTAGACTTAAATATTTATGAGTGACCCCCCCAAGAATTAGCCCTTGGGGTCATCCTCTTTTCTTTGCTTGGGATTTTCTGTCACTTGTAGTAGTCAAGACTCAAGTGGATAGTTGTAGAAGTTCTTTGTTTGTTGTTGCGACTTGTCCCTTTTACACCCAATCTCACCTTTCATTGAGGATTTTTTTGAATGATTTGCATTTTAAAAATAGGATAAACTAATTCAAAACACAAAATTAAATCAAACCATTTATATCCCTTGAAAATTGTGTGTAAAAAGCATTGGCCATACTAGGAAATTTTTACCAAGCCTTTTACCAATGAAAATATTCATGCTCCCATTGATAAAAATATTTATTCTTCATGCCAACTCCATTGAAATATCTATTGGAGATTGTTGGCTATCTTGTAGTTCTTATTATTGAAATGTTGATATAAATCTTCATATTTTACCTACAAATGAATGAAGAAGACCGCTACAGGAAATCCCATTATCCCTTTTACTTCAATTTCATGAAAGTCTCATCTTCATATATATTTCTTGAGAACATTTATGGGAATTTTTAAGGGCCTTACCACACTTCACTTGTAATGAAAAGTCGATGACTTAATATCATAAGTAGCTAAAGGTACTAAGATAACCTGGGGGGAAAACTTGATTTCAATTATTTTTGGATGCTTAAATTCACATTTTTTGCAACAAATAATTAACATTTATTTAATAATATGATGGACCATTTTCAAATCTAACACAAATGGTAGGCAATTAGCTATATTTATTGATGTTTGGATGCTTTTTTTAATATTTGTGCTTACAAATTACTTGGAGGAACTTCCCATGCTACTCCCGTGGTTAAAATTCCAATGATGCAATGT
Organism: Dipteris shenzhenensis; assembly: GCF_047967505.1. Lineage (NCBI taxonomy): Eukaryota > Viridiplantae > Streptophyta > Polypodiopsida > Gleicheniales > Dipteridaceae > Dipteris > Dipteris shenzhenensis. Next base: position 11,882,322 of record NC_141598.1, read on the forward strand.
CAAAGCTACCATTGAAGAAGTGTGCACCACATGGAGGCTTTGTTAAACTATGGACTTGATGGCACCTAATAGGGATGCTACAAGTTTATTTCATCCAATCATAAGTCTCCAACAAATCAAAATTTGTTAGCATTATAGCACTATGATGGTAAACCCTCAAATAGAACCATTCAGCACACATTGCATAGTCATGGGAAGGTGAGAAACGAGTCCTAATATTAACATACAAGCAACATTAGCATGTGTGTGGGCATCCTCTAAAGTGATTCCACTATAAAGACAATTCTAGAATCTTATCTTCGTAAAATTAAGCCTTGCATGTTCACTATATTCCTCCTCAAATTCTATCCCATTTGACTCTTGAAGCTCCATAATGGAATATTTTGATAGAAGTCATTCTACATTGTGATGCATTTGTAGTAGAAATCTTAAACAATGCCACAATAAATCCCTAATAACATGGTGAGAAATAGGTTTTTAATGGAAAAAGTAAATTTCCATGTTAAATATCATGATGTTTTCTGAAAATGCTGAATTTATGTCCATTTTAACTCTTATTTGAAGGTTGCAATTGCACAATTAAAGTCTTTTTTCCCCCAAAATCACCTGACTAGGTTTTTAAGAAAAAAATGGAAAAAATAGGTAAGTGACCACATGCCACCTTGGCATCAGATTTTCCATTTTCTGCAAAACTACCAAAATGTCATAAGGCCTTAAGTAAACTTGTTTGGGGCTCTAGATATTATGGTATGATTTGAAGCTACACATGTGCACCAGATAATGCTCAACCATATCTATGGCAACTAAATCCTAGAACTTGCACACCATATGCATTCAAATAAAATAACTTGAAACCTCAAGCCCTAATGACGTAGTGGGGAAATAGTTTCTCCCACGTCATAATGTTTGGTGAAAATGTGGATTTTACTACATTTTCAATGCTTGAATCCTGCTTGAATGCTTTCAAAATCTTTTTTCCTACAAAACCAATGACCTCAGGAGCTCTCCAATTAAAATGAGAAAAAAAGTGGGGGACCACATCCATGTTGGCATTGACTAAATTTCCCATTTCCCACAAAAGTGCTATTGTGTCATAAGGACTTTGGAGAGCATTGAAAATTTGTCGACTTCAAATTGAAGTTGCAAAATGTATACATTAATGGCTCAACCCTTCTAATTTCTGCAAATGGCATCCTGATATGCATAATGTCAAGTGAATGGCATCTTAATAATGCTCTACACAAGTTGATATGTATAATGTCAAGTCAATGGCATCTTAATAATGCTCTATACAAGTTGATAGATAGTTTTCACAAAAAACCAAGGTCTAACGTTGGGTGAATGACAAATTTTGGAAATTAAACTTTAAAATTGAAAATACAAGGTTTTAAAACATTTTTACTTAAAACCTGCCAAAATCCAATAAAACCCTTTTAAATTTCAGTTTGAAGGATTCTGTATCTTTGTATCTGTTAAGGACACTATATTCTGTGAACATTTGTACCAACTTGTACGCTTCGTCACCGTTAGTGGATCACTAAAGAGGCGGAAAAATCGTCCTTGTTGACGGGACGTGTGACAATTACTTGAAGACTTAACTTCGTTGCCCATCAGCAATCGCTGTGCATGTGTGGAATTCCAGGAGGAGGGAGAGTCCATGTGTGATCTGGAGTTTTTGTTAAATTGTATCTTGACATGCGGAATTGACAACGCAACCGGATCCGGCCGCTTGTTGGCAATATAAGTTGAGTTGGATTTGATCCCGGTGCTCTTCATGAGTTAGTGGTCCATGGGACCCGAAACGGATTGGCGTGGTCATTGTAACCGTGAATGCCACCGCTGTTGTCCTAAATAACCATTGTTGAAGCTGCTCAGCAGTGACGGACACATTACTCAATTCGAATCTGGAAGAGAGACACTTGCAAGATGCACGGAAAGCTTGAGAGAAAAAAAGATGCACGAGTCTGGATTTCACACAAAAGAGAATGATCAATATATTTGAAGCTCAATATTTCACACAGAAGAGAACGACCACTATTTTTCAGCTGCAGCATAGGCCGCTAACTGTACTTCTATAGGCGAAGATAGCCATCAGCTTTCCATGGACACGGACAAAAAGAAAGTTTGGACAGGGACAAAAAGAAAGTTGTCATCTTTCGTCTTGCTGGCCGTGCTAAAACGTTGTACCTGTGTCTCCACACATGCCCAAGCGGTTCCTGGCTTTTCACACCTTGCCTATAAAATGCAGATCGATAGCTGAAGCAAATCAGCAGCCTTTCAACATCTATAGCGCTTGCTTCTCTCTCATTTGGACCCTTAACCGTAGGAGCATCATTGAATTAAAACCAGAAAGGAGACTCTCTAGCAGCCGCCGTTGTCGTCGTCTATATTACAAAAAGGTCGCTGCCTCGAGGAGATTGGCGTTCAGGAAACCTAGGAGGTGACCTCCGCAGGTCTCGGGTAAGTTATGTTTTTACGCTCAGAAGTTTGTTATGCTATAAGAATTTCTTTCTCAACATAGAGTGTCATAGACCAGCCTTGTCTCTGCGAGAATGAATGAATTCAGTTGTTCTGATGCTGAACCTGCAATGCATTCCGACAGAAAGGGACCAGAAAGTATGGGTTTGACAAGTTCCAAGGGCTCAAGGCACGAGAAGATCTTCTGGCTGTCCAGGCTGAATGCGGCCTTCAGGACAGGGTGGGCTTGTTTTATGGCAGGCCTGATATTGCAGCTAGGCAGCATGCACGCCCAGTGGGTAACATTTCCAATCTTTTCGTACGTAATGGCTGTGACTGTAGTTGGAGAATCCACTTTTGGCAAGGCTCTGCAAGACACCATTGGAGTGATCAAGGGAACGATTCTCGGAGTGGGAATGACGATGCTGGCGATGCAACTTCTTAAACCTGAGAAGATGTCCCTAGGTTTGGCTGTTGCTTGTATCTCTTTGAGCTCCTTCCTCATCGCGTATCCAAAGAGAGTACATATACTCGCAAAGCGAGTTGCTCTAGCACACAGTGGCATCATTTACGTTACCGCAGTAAACCAACGACAAATGATGGACGAAATGTTCTTTCCGTTGAGGCTGGCAGGAACAACTATCGTGGGCGCGACCTGTGGCATGCTTGCCTTACTGGTGCCTTTTCCTCGTCTGGCCATTTTTCAGGTTAGTTTTGCATGAATGAGTATGGCCCCCAATAAATAATTCATATGGCCTTTCTCTGTTGGGCGCTGCCGCTACCTCTGCTTGCAGTTCCGTCGCTCTCTCTCTCGGCATGCAGTTGCATTCCTCTCTCTCTCTCTCCCTCTCCGTTTCTCTAAAAGAAGTTCTGAATTTATCTGACATAGGATGTGTGCGCTCCAATTAGTTGAGATGTAAGGCGAGTGAATGTGTAGGTTTGCCTGACAATATCTAGCACGTAACTCAACGAATTTAACGATTATCTCACAGTCGAGTCTTTGGATTTTTTGAGGCCTAGCTAGCCTAATCATTCGAACTTAATATTAACTGAAGGATGATATGGTTGTACATTGGAAGCAGGTTCATTCACAGGCGAAAGTGTGTACACGTATAATTTGCGAACGGTTGAAAGTTATGGTGGACGCTTTTTGTGCCAACGATCCTGGACGAGCCTCAGCATTGAGCTTTCAAGCCAAGTCGTTGGCGAAGATTGGCTCTAACGTTCAAGGTGAAATCGCATCAAAAGAGGTATGGCAAGTCGCGCCTCCCTCACGCTGTTGAGATTTTTTTATTTCGATTTAAAAAATAACGAAATGAATTATTATATTAACAGGGCGGGCTATTGAGAAATTTTGGCAAACTGGAATGGTTGTATCGTACGTGACAACCTTCTTTCATTGCATGAGCATGCTTCTGATTTGTGAAATAGGTTCATGCAGTCACTGTAGCTACACAACGCTGTCTTAATTACACTTGCTAATACTTAGACGATCCATTAGAAGTTGATTGCAGTCTCTTGACAGCGATAAATTTGAGCTGTCGATAGGATTTTGTCCCTTAGTAAGTAGCCTGTTATCTGAATGTTGTTCAGGGTGAGCTGGGATGGGAAACGGGGCGGTTTGCTGCATGCGGTTGGAAGGACTTGCAGCACCTGACGAAAGGCTTCACCCGTCTTGGAAAGAGTTTAGAAGGCATGGAGCTAGCCTTGCAATCGGACAGGGCTCATCCCTCAGAAAAGTTGCTACACCGCCTGCTGAAGGATTGTTTGATATACGTCATGGATTGGACGTGCTTGGCATTGATGCACTCAAGCAGCCAGAAGAGGAGATGCTCGAACGAGAGACAGATCATCATAGCCGAAGGAAACGAAGTATTATGTTGTTTGGATGAAGCGCTGAGAAATGCAAGGCAGAGATTGGGAGGCACGACAAAAGGTGTGATGGGCGAGAAATACATGGGTAGCGACACTGTTACCAGAGAAATGTTAGTGGAGGGTGGACATGAGGTGTTGGGCAACCCGGTACAGTCGCCATACGTAAAAGATCAAGCCGCTGCACTCTTTTTCCTGTTCAACTTGAGTAACATCGTGCATGAAACTAAGGCCATCCTGTGCCATTCGGCAAAATCGACGGAACAGCATGGAGCTTTGCAGCCGACGGAACAGCCCAGTAGCGTCCTCCCACAGCTCCAGATGCAATCGACTTCTGGCAAGAACGTTTGTAAGAGATGCAGCACCGCCGCTCAGCTCCGTCCTCAAGAACAAGATGGTTACAAGGAACCTTGGTGGAGACGCCTGACACATCGAGCGCGCAATCTCGTGAGCTTTAAGCTGCAGCCTGATTCTCAGCAACTGATCACATCATTCAAGGTGTCGCTAGCTATGGCAGTAGGCGCCTTTCTGGGCTTCTGGTTCAACGCAAGAAAAGGATATTGGGCGGACATAACCTTAGCGTTGGGATTCACCGGACCAGCGAGAGGGGGTTCGTTCAAGGTGGCAACGCTGAGGTGTTTGGGGACGGTGTCGGGGTCTATCTACGGGCTACTGGTGGTGCTGGCCACGAATGACAGCATGCAGGTGGTGAGGCTGGTGGCGCTACTTCCCTGGGTGGTATTCACGAGCTGCCTAAGGCAGAGCAAGGTGCTGGGGTACGCCGGAGCAATGTCTGCGTTGACGGGGGCGATAGTGATACTTGTGCGAGGAAGCAAAGACTCAAGCGATGAAGAATTTACAGTGATACGGATAGTGGAGGCGTTTCTGGGAATGGCGGCGTTCGTGGTGGTGGAGTTGGTGGTGTTTCCTCGGCGGGCGACAGCGGTGGTGAGGGAGGAGGTGGCCGGGGGCCTGGAGGCGCTTGCAAACCTGGCTGAGGCTCTGTGCATGGATGACTCAGAGTATTGTCCTAGTTGCCGAACGGGCGAGATCGAGGCGGCTCAGAAGGCTCTGAGCAGCGCCTTGCGCCGCCAAGTGGCACTCGCCAAGGAGGCCGCCGAAGAGCCCGGCCACCTCCTCTCCGCTGCGCCACCCTTCTCCGCTCCTATTTTTGCCCGGTTGATGGAGACCGAGCGGAGGCTTGCTCAGCTCCTCGGCTTTCAGCTAGCGGCCCTAGAGGAGCATCCGCTGCTCCGCCACCATGTGCAGGCCATGCACACCCAAGTGGCGGCCACGCTAGCACTCCTCGTGGTCACCACTCGGCAAGCCGACGGTCTCCGACACCAAACAACCCCCCCCCTTGCAGTCCCAAGAGTCACCACTCAACAAGTCGGAAGTGCCCTCCAAGAAACACCTCCCCCGCCTCTAGCAATCCCTATAGTCATCACCCAGCCAAGCGACGTAGTAGTGCAAGAAACCACACGCCTAGCGGTCACGACTCAGCAAGCCATCAACATAAAGCAAGAAACAACACCCTCTCTGCACAACTTGGAAGCCCATGGCAACTCCCCATCATCTTGCAACTCTCCTTCAATGGAGTCAACCTACATGCTCTCCACTCAAGAATACGACAATCTATCCACAACCCTCCCCCACGTCGACCTTACACTTGACCCCTCTAATAGTACTATTTTCCTCTCCCTGGGTGCCCTAAACTTTGTCCTCAATGGCCTCCTCCATGAGATCGTTCACCTCCAACAAATCATCCATGAGCTTCTTCAAGAAGAGAATCCATGGAACCTTATAGAGCTTCCCAATAGCCCCTTGACCAAGGTCTTATAACTCTCTCTCTCTCTCTCTCTCCAAATGGGCACAAAGCCAAATTACCCTCACATAGACGAGCGCTTGTACTTCCTTGTATCAATTATCTTTTACATCCTCTAATAACATAGAGTCCCTTTCCTTCATTGCAAGATATTTAAGCAAGTTTCAAATTGAGCAAAACTTATTGTGAAACAAAATTTGTTTGCTAAGGAATAATGAATATTCTACTTACATGTTCTTCTCCTTCGTCCTATAATGGTGATAATGCTCAATGTTTGTAACCAAATATATAGGTGTGTGGGCCCAAGGGGTGCACCTAAGAATATGTCGCCATCATCCACAATGATGGAAACATGTCCTAGCATTAGTCCATAAGGCTAGTACCTTGTTGGTACAATGTGCCCGCTGGCCCCCCCCCCTCCCCCCAACCACCACCCCTCTCTCTCTCTCTCTCTCCCTCTCATTATACAATATAGTTGGTTAGTATCTTAATCATTATTCTTCTATCATGGGAGTTGCAAAGTCCAATGCCACTAGATTTTCAATTCTACGGAAGAGTACTAAATATTGCCAATTTTCTTTAACTCATGCTATAAAGTAGTAGACCAATAGCCATGAGAGAGAGAGAGAGAGGGAGAGAGAGAGAGCGAGAGGGAGGGAGGGAGGGAGAGAGAGAGAGAGAGAGAGAGAGAGAGAGAGAGAGAGAGAGAGAGAGAGAGAGAAACTAGGGTCTTACTGAAATCCTATCATTCTTTCTATACGTGACTCAATTTTTCGATGAGGGGTCGAAATCACATTTCAGGAGCTAGGGGACCCTTACAAGAGGGGCAGAATCGAAAGAATATGTCATTGCATACTTATAGTGGGAAGCATTCACTGTCAGCAACTTGGATAAGGGCAAGAATATCAATCCAAATATGATGTTGGTCATAGTTAATACTTCTTGATATGCTAGTGCTAAAGATAAACATGATGCTAGCTCGATGCTAGGAAGCCTTTCAAGAAAGGTAAATTCCATTATTGTAAGAACCGAGGTCATCACATCAGTGAGTGCACAAAAAGGCCTGCAAAGGATTTAATGAAGAAATAATATGGCATGGGTATTTTTGGTTCGGTCCACAATGTAGGAAGAGATTCTTCTTCAGCCAACTTTGTTGAGCATGATTGCATATTTTTTATTTATAGATGTGATGCCTCTTGGGAGTCATGCACTTTAACCGATGTGAATGAAATGGAAGAAACATGGTATTTTGATATCAGTGCATCCATTCAAAGCATAAAATCAACCATAGAGTCATAATTCATGAATTCGAAATTCATTCAGAACTAAACAACTAGTGGAGTGTATGCTTAATGAAGATGAATGCCGCCAAACTTAATAACAAGAGTACATTCTTGCCATATACAAACCCAAGAATCTGAATTTGTTAATTATTGTAGCAAATGGAGTGAATTCTATTGAACAAAATCCCAATTTTCATTTCAAACTCTTTACAAAACTAACCTTCATCATCATGGCAACATTATATTCAACTTTGTGATAGCTATAAGAAGACCTTAAAACACTTATTTTGAAGGGGACCAAGCAGGATAAAAATTAACCTTGGTGAGAATACACTTATGAAAGTGTAGGTCAAATGGGGAACTCTTTTCCCACAGAGAGTTATAAATATTAGCCCTATTATCATTTTAGGAGGAATTTGTCAAATTTCAAGCTCTAAAAATAAGCCCATGTTTATTTTTTGGCTAATTTATCAAATTTGAAGCTCTAAAATTTTGGACCTCTAAATATTAGCTTAAACAACCACATGAAGCCTAATTTTTCTTGGGACCAAGTAATCAAAATAAATCCCTCTTTGGAAAAATCCTTATTTCTTGTAGTAGGCATCACATCCTTGAAGGGAACTCTCCCCCCTTTTTTCATGCAAAAGGTCTTGAATTTATTTCTAGACTCTTTCTCAACACTAGCCTCCCATTCCTTCTTGATGAAGGGTCGAGCCAATGCGAAGGAAATGAAGGCTTGAGCCAATGCCAACTCAGGGGGGTCACTATGTATAAACCCTCTATATCACGTGCATTTGAAGGCCTATATTTAAAATCCCTTATCTGTAAAATTTTTCATTAATAAAATGTACCCCTTTTCTATACAAATCTGTAAATTTTTCCCAAAACTATTTTAAATAGTCCCTTATGTATATTTATTTCTGTAAATTTTAGAAATAAAAAATATCCTTCTGTTGAACTCACGTGATAGGGTTACATATGATGAGTGACCCCCCCGAGAATGCCAAGGTCTTGAAAATTTTTTTAGACTCTTTCTCAACACTAGCAACACCTATTTCATTAATTTTGGACTTTTTGTGTTGTTTTTGGACGAAGCCCAAAAATCCTTCCCAAATGAAAACTTTACTTTATGAAAATATCCTTTCCAAATCAAAATTTTACTTTCTAAAAAGTTTCTTCCCAAATCAAAAGTTCACTTTGTGGCACTGTCATATTCACATAAAAATATTGTTTTTTCAATCTATACTTTTGCACCAACATGCAAGAATTTGAAATAATCCTATATTAGAAATTCTAGCTATATCTAAGTTATTTGTTAATTTAATTATTTTTAATATTTTTCCTTGACGTTTTTCCTTCCTAAATCAAAAGTTTACTTTGTGGCTCTATCATATTCACATACAAATATTGTTTTTTCAATCTATACTTTTGCACCAACATGCAAGAATTTGAAATAATCCTATATTAGAAATTCTAGCTATATCTAAGTTATTTGTTAATTTAATTATTTTAAATATTTTTCCTTGACGTTTTTCGTTGACGTGATAAATTTATAAATCCATGAAAGGAGACTTAAATATTTCATGAAAATAACATTGTCACTCGGCAATATGCACAAAATTTAACAAAACTTTTAATAAATAGAAAGAAGACATGATGCCATAAGACCAAAGAGGGATAATAGCAATTGTAGCTTTATGTATATGATTACATTGAGAGACGTTGCTCTTAGCTAGAGTCTTTATATCCAAAATGATATAGATTGAACATATGTTTACAATTTAAATTGTTGCTCTTAAAGAGCCTCAATTCGTGCCATCTGCATAATTTGACACCCCATTGTCTTATTGCTCAATGTCACGACAGTCCCTTGCCAGTTGCCATCTACATAATTTGACCTAGGCTTGTCTTGCCAAGCCTTGCCCCTTGGGTGCATTGACTCCCCATTGTCTTATTGCTCAATGCGATAGTCCCTTGCCAGGTGCCATCTGCATTAACTCCCTGTTGTCTTGCCAAGCCTTGACCCTTGGGTGACATCCAGTGCAAAATACAGGTGCCATCTGCATTAACTCCCACAAGTTATCTTGCCAAGCCTTGCCCCTTGGGTGCATTGACTCCCCATTGTCTTATTGCTCAGTGTCTTATTGCTCAATGTGATAGTCCCTTGCCAGGTGCCATCTGCATTAACTCCCTATTGTCTTGGCAAGCCTTGACCCTTGGGTGACATCCAGTGCATATTTTGACTCTCATTTGACATACGAGGTGATGACTCTGATTATAATTGTCTTGGATTGGCTCCTTGCCTAGTACCCAAATAAAATCCTTCTGAATCAATGGACTTCAATACAAAGCTTTAATCATGGACATTCTTCATTTGTGCTGTCTCCTTCTACTTCCTCCATGGTGAGCATCCTTAAAAATTCGTGTATATGCAAAATAGTTTGCTGTGGTATTTTTATTTTTCCTTCTACCTCATATCCCATGTGCTTCTTTGATTTCTTTGCCCTTGAATGCCAAGACACTATGATTGTCTCCGTCGAAACTTGAGAGACTGCTTCATCATTTGGGACCCACTCCTTCATTATATACAATTAGTATATAATGTGTTGTTATCCATATTCTCCTTCCTGCCCTTTGGCTCATACCATACCGCTGTAAATGTTGTAGCTCTCCCTTGGTCATCTCTTTGCACATCAACTACTTTTGCAACCCAAAACTTCACATTCTCATATTCATCATCCGATGGCCGAACCACAACAAAACAATCGACCTCTATATCTACTTGTGGCATAAACTCTCTCTTCTTCGGTCCACAATATGGACGTGGGAGTAATGATACAAAATCATTTTCAAAGACTGGAGCTGGGCGCAAATCGTTATGAACATTTGGCCAAAACATATTGCATTCTTCCTTGACATCCTTTGAGCCTCACATTCTCTCAAGGTCCTTTATTAAATTTCGTGTCTTGTTAATTACAGTGGTAGTGTGTTCTCTCCAAGTAGGCTTCGAATCAGGATATCTCCGGAGCATTTCACAACAAGACAAAGCACCCATAGACGCGCGCACAGACGCGTTTCATGAACTAAATAAAAAACTTATGGGCGTGTCAGGAGACCCACGTCTATTAGCGCGTCTATATATCAGACTTACGCGCGTATAGACGCGCTCATACACGCGTAAATAGACGTGCAAATAAACGCTTTGATAGACGCACGTATAAACGCATATCGAACAGACAGACGCGAATATAAACGCGCTTGTAAACGCGCTGATAGACGCGCCTTTTTTTTAAAAAAAAATTTACAGAATACTATGTATGTTGTGTATGCTATATAGTTACAAGAATCCCATATCCACATTCTGTAATTCAATTCTTATAGCCAACCTCATTTTAATTACAATTCCAAATAAAATATTACAACTCCAAAACGCAATAAAATTGAAAGCTCAAAAAGTGCTTGTATATACATATAGCACGAAGCTAAGCCACGTCATGTGGCTCCAAGTACAAAAAATAAGGAAGCTAAGCCATGTCATGTGGCTTCAAGTACAAAAAATAAGAGGAGTCTATATACAAGAGGCACGAAGCCAAGCCAATGGCTTTAAGTACAAAAAAGAATAGTAGCACTACTTCTACGACTAATCCTCGCTGCCTTCCACGCTCCCTGATGAGCTGCCTTCTGTGCTCCCTTCTGCACCTCCTTCCTCGTCTTCCTCGTCGTCTTGTGCAGGGGCGCCCTGTAAACAAGGGACAACATATATCAATGTATGAAAAATCAAATCTTTACTTATAATTTTGGCATTATTTAATTACTTTCAAATACCTCGGGGGCATGTCCAGTCGCTCGGGTATACTGCTCCTCAGTAATCAACCCGTCATCATAGAAGTGCCTCCATGTATCTCCTCTGCGATGGTGGCGGTGGTAGGCTGTCTCCACTAGAGTAGGGTATCTGCCCACGATCTCAAGCTGCATGACCGCGATACACTTTGTGGAGGGATTAGTACAAAGAAACAACCAACCTCCTAATAAACTACATAAGCAATATAATTTGAGATCGATACTTACAAATTGGGCCTCCCATGATTCAACACCCCCTGCTCCAAAATGCGCGCTCCCATACTCCTCCATCTGGATCCTCCGTGCCTCCACGTGCTGCAGACTGGGCTCCTCCCTCGCTGACTTCATTGCCTTCTTCCACTCACGCTTCTAAGCGGTGTGGGGCGGGCCGCTTGGAGGTTGACCTGCCTCAAGTCTGGCAAGCTCCGCTAGTGCCTGCCTCTTAAGGGAAGATCTTTTATTGCTAAGTATCGTAACAATCTTTGACTTGGCCCATTTATCTGTGAACTGGCAATTGGGGGGGTTAGGATACCTAGAGCGAATAGTAGCGAGGGTCTCATCAGCCAACCTCTTTGGGTGGTCTTTATAGTGGATAAAGCAATCTCTGTAATTGTTAGCAATTACAGAGCGCATGAAGGCCATTACATCCTTCCCCCGCGCATCCATCAAGATGCCTCCTGTCTGGGTGATGTCATAATAAATCGTACCATCACCCAGAGGCACGTCTAAATCATCGGAATCATCATCCTCGGCCTCACTGCCACATGGCCCAAAGCACTGTGCCATGCATCCGCCACCGCTCTCCCTACTACTACGCTTGCCACCCTGTCGTGTCCAGCTCGTACGCTGGCCACTTGTAGCTGGGGACTGCGCAGGACTACGCTGACCACTCGTAGCTGGAGAACCGAGTCTCGACGGCTAGGGAGTACGTCGACGGCTCGCTGAGGCAGAAGGACCTCCTGAAGGCATGGGGGAAGGGGCATAAGACGGGATGGCAGAAGGGACATAAGACGGCATGGGGGAAGGGGCATAAGACGGTACGGGGGAAGGGGCATAAGACGGGGCATAAGACGGCTGTGCAGACTCCGCTGGGGTGATCTCAGGCGGTGTGGGGTGGCTCGGAGTCTGTACTGCCGACTCCTGGGGAGTGTTAAGGGTACCCGTCATGTACCCGTATAACTCCGCAGGACTAGGAGGTTGCCCTAAAATATTATATAAATCCTTCCATATCGATTCACGCGGATCAGGTGAGCTAGAAGCACTTCCTCCCCACATGTTAAACTGGAAAAAAATAAACAAATCTATTACTTTGGGAGCTGAGAAGAAAGGGGGGAAAAAAAAAAAGAGGCTCTGTCAGAGCGCGTCTATAGACCCGTCTAATCTTCGCGTCTATAAACGCGTCTAACAGAGCGTTTAACAGTTCAAGTAAAAGCACGTCTATCACCGCATCTAACAGACCGTCAAAACATCCGTCTAACAGTGCGTTAAAAAGCGCGTTTAACAGCCCGTCCAAACATCCGTCTAACAGCGCGTCTAAAAGCGCATCTAACAATTCGTTTAAACTTCCGTTTAACAGATCGTCTATTTGAGCGTCTATATCCGCGTCTGTGCGTGTCTGTAGCAAGCCAGACACGCAAATAGACGCGCCTGTAGACGCACGTTTAGACGCGCCCTCAGACGCCTGCATACACGCGCTCCGATAGTCGAGAATACTCAAAAGTGGAAAAGGACGTTTCGCCCGACAAAAGAACGTGTCGCTCATACCTAGATGCGGCGTTTCGTGGATGTGAAAAGTACAAAACTGGAAAGAGCAAGCAAGAACAACTTCAAAAGGACTTACTTGGAAAAAGGTATGGAAGGATCTTTCTTTTCCAAACTTGTTTCTTCTCCTCCTCTTCTCCTTGTTCGTACTCCTCCTCTTCTTTAGGCTTGGAAGCAAGCTGTGTAGGTACGGTCCCTTTGTCTTGAGTGAAAGCTTGGAATTGTGTGTGTATGGGAGGCTCTCTCTTAAGCTTCGAATCTATAGAACTGCTAATAATGAAGGAAGAAAGCCGCTCGCGAAGTTTAAGTAGTTAAAAGAAAAGCAAAGCGAGCGGCGCGCCGAAAAGCAAGTTTAAAAGTCGCGGGTATAGTCGCGTCTATTAGCGCGTCTATAGTCGCCTCTGAATACACAGAGTAAGCGCGTCTATAGGCGCGTCTATTAGCGCGTCTACAGGAGCATTTAAATACACAGAGTAGACGGGCATTTAGACGTGCAGATAGACGCGACAGTAGACGCGACAATAGACGGGCATTTAGACGCGACACAGAGTTTTTAAGTTAAGCATTTGAAGAAGAGCAAATTTGGTGGGTTGTTTGTTTGTAGGATGTCTCCATCTTCAACAAGCAGCTCCAGTGAGGATGAATCCCTCCGTATCCACCAACGCGAAATGTGGTTGGAGCAAAAAATCAAATGTCTGTGTGATCGATGTCGAGGAAACATGTATCGTGCATGCAGGATTACGCTCAATCATATCTCAAAGTATGGAGAATGGGATGTGACCGTAAACAGGGTAAGGATTTGTAAGTTAAGGTTGATTGAGATACCTATGGGTGTTCATATGTTTAAGTTATAATGATCCCGTTTTAATTTGATACAGGATGCAGTGCCACACCCACACATGTTACCCTATGCCCGTCGTGAGGAGGCGAAGCGTCGGCGATATGAGGTGGGATCTTCAGGAGGGACCGTTACGGATGCATGGAGTGATGGTGATAGTAGCCCTCCACCATTACCTCATGAAGCCGTGGAGGAGGAGGTGTTTGATGATATGGTGCGGGATTTATATGTCCATCAAGGGAGGGATAATAGCATGGAGCAGGATGATCTTTTTACTGCAGCATCGACTCCACTGTTTGAGGGGTGCACATTCTCTGTTCTACGTGCCTCCCTTGAGTTACTAAACTTGCAAACCATCTATGGATGGAGCAATGCAAGTTTGAATGCATTACTCAAGTAAGCTTTAATTTAAAGTCGATTTTGCAAACATGATGAATTATGCACGTGGGTCAATTACTCGAATGCTTTTCCTCATTTATGGTCTTCACGTGCGGGCTATTGTGTAAAATGCTTCCAAGGGAGAATAAATTACCGACCTCAAGAGATATGGCAAGGCAACATGTGACCTCTCTTGGAGGATTAGATTACAAGCGCATCCATGCATGTGTCAACGATTGCGTTTTGTTTCGTGGACTACATAAGGATGCAAGAGAGTGTCCTACTTGTGGAGAGGCAAGATATAGAGCAGATCTCAAAACCTTGGACGTGCCTCGTAAGGTATTGCGACATTTTCCCATAATCCCTCACATCCAACATATGTTCAAGTGCAAATCTATTTGCAGAGCTCATGTCATGGCATTCCTCCCATCGATCAACCGATGGCAAGTGGAGAACTCCCGCGGACTCTCCTGCGTGGAAGCACAATCACTCACCGCGGGAGATTGGATGAGAATTTGGGACGGATCCACGACTCCTCCACCACTTGGCATGAGCCGGTAAGGATTTGTAACTATTGGCTAGAAGTAAAGATTGGCTATATTGGTTGAAAGTGAAGATTGCACGCTAACACTTTATTTTGTTTAGATACTCCATCTTTTATCGTTTACCATATTGGTCCCACCTCAAGATCAATCACCTGCTCAATCCCATGCATATCGTCAAGAATGTGGCATCTACCAGTTGGGAGCATTTGAATGGGACACGAGATTCGGCAGGCATAAGGGAGGATCTACGTACCACAGGGAGGATGCGTGAAGCTTGGCCTCAAGAGAGACCAAATGGGCGTGTTTTTTTACCTCGTGCACCGTGGATGTTATCAGAGCTAGAGATGGCGACGGTGAAGCGTGCTATTACTACAATTCGTACTCCCACTGGATGCATGAGGTGTTTGAAGGGAGCCTTTACAAAGAGCAAGAAAAGAGGTGTAGAGCAATTATATGGCTTGAAATCTCATGATTGGCACAAGATGCTCCAAGTAAGTATTTTATATGCATAATATCTTTTTCCTTTCAAATTTGTGAGTGAATAGCTATAAGCAACTAATCAACCACCTCCTCGCGGGTTCAGTTCATACTACCTACTAGCAAATAGATCCCACCACGCTTGAGAATTCTCGAGTTATGTCAGTGGAGGCGATTTGTTTAGTGGAGGAGACATTTCCACGTTCTATTCTCACAAGCCAACTACATCTCATAGTGCATTTGGTGGATGAGATTGCTATATGCGGTACTATACATGCACGATGGTTGTTCTTCCTCGAGCGCTTCATGAAGACCTTGAAGGGCTTCGTGAGACAAAATGCAAGACCCGAAGGTAGCATGTCCGAGGGTTGGTTGGTACAAGAGTCACTTGTATATATTTCTGAGTTTCTTGTTGATGTGGATAGCTCTCTCCCACGACTATGGAGAGATGATGAAGACCTAAGGATGACCTCTATTGTGCCTCAAGGAAGAGGACGCAACAAAGTCATAGACACGGAGTTGCGTAATAGTATCAACCTCTTTTGTGTGCTTAATAGTGATGTGATGAAAAGATGGGTGACAAGATACGAGGATGCAAAGGCAAGAAGACAAGAAGAAAGGGCCCTCTTTCGTACACACCACGGATCTCGTGTGCCATACCCTCAGCGTCTAAGAGCACTTCCAAAGGATATTCATGTGGATTGGCTACTTGATGAAATGGAGAAAGCAGAGAAAGACGAGGGGATGCATATCACAATGGAAGAATGGGAGTATGCTAGGGGATGCATGAGCAAGGTCGGTATATAGAATGTTATGCATAAGTTAGGAGGTTTTTATAATTTAGATTGCTTATTTAATTGATTTTTTCTTGGTGTAGTGCACTATGTTCAATGCTATATGGTGTGAGGGCAAGCATTTTCGAACACAACGGATTGATGATAAGAGAAACACACAAGATTGCGGCGTCATTGCTAGCTTTGAGGGAGCCAATGGAGTCATGGATGATTATTGTGGCATAATCCAAGATATCATTATGCTTGACTTTCGACGCTTCTTTGTGTATGTTTTGGATGTAAAGTGGTTTAAGGACGTGGTGGAAAGAGGCCCTAATGCAACAATCAAACGCCATGCAAGTGGCTTTGTAACTATTGACTCCACAAAGTTTTGGCAAAGTAGGAAGGACACACTAATACTACCACAACAATGTGAACAGGTACTGTGCACACACATAAAAATACTCACTTTTAAATATTTGATGCAAGAAAAGTAACATGATTGTATTTGTGTTTGAATTAGGTTGTCTATCAACCAATGGTGGATAATAATAGGTGGTGGCATGTCATACCTATTATGCCACGTTCCAAAGTGATGTATAGTACATTTACTAATATGGAGCGTATGGAGGATGATCATGCCCATGGATGTGATGATGACCGTGATACAAGAGAGGAGGATGATCATGAGATAGGAGATATAGATATTGAGGCCGGCATTACCCGTGAGAACGAGCCTACCATTGGAGATCTTGATTTCGATGAGCACATGAGTGGCACAAGTAGTAGTGGGTTGAATGTATTTGTAGATCTAAACACTTGTTTGGATTTTGAAGTAGATAGTTTGGCAAGGGTTGATCTCATTGAGGATGAGATTGAACCGTAGCCCCACAATTGATATTGGCAAAACTATTTTACATATTATCTCATTCTCCTCATTTCCCTTAATTCTTGTATATGTGGGCTTGCAAAAAATTATGTGCTTTGGTAATCATGGGCAATGTTTGGAAAGCAATGATGTACACCAAAATCTCACTTTTTGTATTCTCTGGAGCGTGTCTAACCCCGCGTCTAAATGCGCGTCTGAGTCTTAGTGTAAACGCGCAAATAAACGCGCAAATACACGCGCTAATAGACGCGCTAATAGACGGGATGTTAGATGGGCCCGTATTTTCTTAGGTCTAATGTGCAAATAAACGTGGTGATTGATGCGCAAATAGACGAGCATTTAGCCGCGCTAATAGACGCGCCCATAATTTCTCTACTAGAGCAACGCCTATAGACGCGCCCACTATTTTGCGTGTCTACCAAGCGCGTCTATAGTTGCTTTGTGTTGTTGTGTTTCCTCTTTGTATGTAATAAATGCTTTTAATCCATCTATTTCACAATTAGATCTCTCATTAAATTCTTGTATAGGAGCCCATGTTGGATACCTTTCCTTGCTGGGAATTGAAGTTAAGAGACTGTAAGGTTCTTCAGGTTCCCATTTTGTATCATGAGAATACTGTTGCCATTGCATTATGGGTTTTTCATCTTTAAAAAAAAACGAAAGTAGTGTGGATTGGTATGACCTGTCAATGCATCACCACCCGTTTGTATGAAAGGTAGAATGAAGCTCTTCCAATCATACATTCTTTCGAGCCTCTCACATACTGTACTTTCCTTATGACCACCAACTTGCCTGCCACATCTTCTTACCAAGTCATCTATTGTCTCCACATCCTTGCATTTAAGCTCCCTTGAGACTGTGCTAAAAACCTGATCGATATCCTCATGTGTATGCCCAACATACAAAAATCCACATTCGACCTCATTGAAGATTCGATGAGCAACTAGCATGGACCAGAAGGCAAACATGAGTACATTCTTATTTTCTCGCCAACAATTATCAGCTTGTATTCTCAAAGTCGGTGGCAGGCGACCTTTTTCTGCATCTACATTGCGAATTGCCTTCATAATAGATGTTACAACTTGATTGCTATCATGTAGATGCAAGGAATTAATCCATATATCTGCAAAGAACTTAATTCCATGCACTAACACTCCACATAGATGTGCCTTTAGAAAGTGCTTTCCTTGTAATTTAGGTGGAGTGGCAACAAAACGAGGCAATGTTGTTGTATTCTGATCCATACCATCTACAATAAGGCACATGTAGTCATCAGGATGCGAAATAGCTTGCTCCTTCCAAAATGCATATTTTTGTCTGGAATGTCGAATAAGGTCATGATGAGATTTTTGGTTTTTTTTTTATTTGGACATGTTGCACTCTCAATCGCTCGCTTTAAATCATCACAGACATTGCACTTTGACATTTTTTGCCTCCTTGGGATTTTAACATATCCAAAGTTCTTCTTCCAAAGAGTATACAAAGTATGAGAAGAAGCTACGGCATCCCCTCTTTGCCTTTGCTTTTCTGCAATAGAGTCAAATACTTCGAGCTTTGTCAAGCCCATTGGAAGGTGCATTTCAGTGATCGCGTCACCGTTAGGGAGTTTGGTAGATATATGGGGTTGAGGCAAAGCATTTTCATGTATGAAGTCTTGCAAAATTGCTACTGCCCTGACAGTTGAGATTCTTGATTTGGACCTTCCTCTATTACCGTGAATGCTAAATTTGTTGCCGCCCTTTGCCTTGGTGACTAAATCCCAATATGTACCATGGGATAATCCAGTAATATTGCGATATGCCTTATTGCAAATCCTTTTTCCATTTACGAGAGGTTTTACCTTTTGTCTTGAACTTAGCCTTTTATTGCCATGCACATCCGTAAAAAAACACGCTGCTAGGTGTGTTATCTGATCAAGCACTTATGTGATGGGCGTGCCACTTTGCATGTAAGTCAATTACACCTAGTTGAAGGTGTGTGCAAAGTATTTTGTTCATCGGATATGCTTTGCATTGTCGATCAAGCATAACACACCGTTTTTGCCTTAGTGTCATGCACAACCATATAAAAACACGGCCATAGGTGTGTTATTCAAATAAGTACTTATCAGATGGGGGCTCCACTTTGCACGTAAGTCCGTTTTAACTACATTGAGGTGCGTGCAAAGTATTGTCACCATCGGATATGATTTGCATGGTCGATCACGCATTATACACCATTTTTTTCCTAATGATATGCACATCCGCAAAAAAACACGCCATTAGGTGTGTTATCTGACCAAGTACTTATCGAATGGATGTGCCTCATTGAGAACATTTCAATACCACCTAGGTTAAGGCATACAAAAAGTTTTGTGCCCATCGGATATGCTTTGCATGGTCGATCGAGCATTAAATACTATTTTTGCTCTAGTGTCATGCACATCCGTCAAAAAACACGTTGCTAGGTATGTAATCCAATCAAGCACTTATGGGATGCACGTGCCGCTTTGCATATAAGTCTATTCCACCTAGTTGAAGGTGTGTGCAAAGTATCGTGCCCATCGGATATGCTTTGCATGGTGGATCGAGCATTAAATACCATTTTTTCCTTAGTGCCATGCACATCCGTAAAAAAACACGCTGCTAGGTGTGTTATCTGACCAATTACTTATCGGATGGGTGTGCCTCATTGCGAAAATTTCAATACCACCTAGGTTGAGGCGTACGAAAAGTTTTGTGCCCATCGGATGTGCTTTGCATGGTCGATCGAGCATTAAATACTATTTTTGCTCTAGTGTCATGCACATCCGTCAAAAAACACGCTGCTAGGTATGTTATCCGATCAAGAACTTATGGGATGGGCGTGCCACTTTGCATGTAAGTCGATTCCACCTAGTTGAAGGTGTATGCAAATTATTGTGCCCATCGGATATGTTTTGCATTGTCGATCAAGCATAAAACACCGTTTTTGCCTTGGTGTCATGCACAACCATGAAAAAACACGGTCCTAGGTGTATTATTCAAACTAGTACTTATCGGATAAGGGCTCCAATTTGCACGCAAGTCCGTTTCCACTAGGTTGAGGTGTGTGCAAAGTATTGTCATCATCGGATATGATTTGCATGGTTGATCACGCATTATACATCGTTTTTTTCCTAGTGGTATGCACATCCGCAAAAAAACACGCCCTAGGTATGTTATCTGACCAAGTACTTATCGGATGGGTGTGCCTCTTTGACAACATTTTAATACCACCTAGGTTGAGGTATGAGAAAAGTATTATGCCCATCGGATATGCTTTGCATGGTCGATCGAGCATTAAATACCATTTTTGCCTTAGTGCCATGCACATCCGTAAAAAAACACGCTCCTAGGTGTGTTATCCGATCAAGCACTTATGCGATGGGAATGCCACTTTGCATGTAAGTCAATTCCACCTAGTTGAAAGTTTTTGCAAAGTATTGTGCCCATCAGATATCCTTTGCATGGTCAATCGAGTATTAAATACTATTTTTACTCTAGTGTCATGCACATCCGTCAAAAAACACGCTGCTAGGTATGTTATCCAATCAGGCACTTATGGGATGGGCGTGCCACTTTGCATGTAAGTTGATTCTACCTAGTTGAAGGTGTGTGCAAAGTATTGTGCCCATCGGATATGCTTTGCATTGTCGATCAAGCATAAAACACCGTTTTTGCCTTGGTGTCATACACAACCATGAAAAAACACGGTCCTAGGTGTATTATTCAAACTAGTACTTATCGGATGGGGGCTTCAGTTTGCACGCAAGTCCGTTTCCAGTAGGTTGAGGTGTGTGCAAAGTATTGTCACCATCGGATATGATTTGCATGGTCAATCATGCATTATACACCGTTTTTTCCCTAGTGGTATGCACATCCGCAAAAAAACACGCCCTTAGGTATGTTATCTGACCAAGTACTTATCGGATGGGTGTGCCTCTTTGACAACATTTTAATATGACCTAAGTTGAGGTATAGGAAAAGTATTATACCCGTTGGATATGCTTTGCATGGTCGATCGAGCATTAAATACCATTTTTGCCTTAGTGCCATGCACATCCGTAAAAAAACACACTTCTACGTGTGTTATCTGATCAAGCACTTATGCGATGGCCATGCCACTTTTCATGTAAGTCAATTCCACTTATTTGAAGGTGTGTGCAAAGTATTGTGCCCATCGGATATGCTTTGCATGGTCGATCGACCATTAAATACTATTTTTGCTCTCGTGTCATGCACATCCGTAAAAAAACACGCTGATAGGTATGTTATCCAATCAAGCACTTATGGGATGGGCGTGCCACTTTTCATGTAAGTCAATTCCACCTATTTAAAGGTGTGTGCAAAGTATTGTGCCCATCCGATATGCTTTGCATGGTTGATCGAGCATTAAATACCATTTTTGCCATGCACATCCGTAAAAAAACACACTGCTAGGTGTGTTATCTGATCAAGCACTTATGAGATGGGCGTGCCACTTTGCATGTAAGTTAATTCCACATATTTGAAGGTGTTTGCAAAGTATTGTGCCCATCGGATATGCTTTGCATTGTCGATCAAGCATAAAACACCGTTTTTGCCTTGGTGTCATGCACAACCATGAAAAAACACGGTCCTAGGTATGTTATTCAAACTAGTACTTATCGGATGGGGGCTCCAATTTGCACTCAAGTCTATTTCAACTAGGTTGAGGTGTGTGCAAAGTATTGTCACCATCGAATATGATTTGCATGGTCGATCACGCATTATACACCGTCTTTTCCCTAGTGGTATGCACATCCGCAAAAAAACATGCCCTTAGGTATGTTATCTGACCAAGTACTTATCGGATGGGTGTGCCTCTTTGAAAACATTTTAATACGACCTAAGTTGAGGTATAGGTAAAGTATTATGCCCATCGGATATGCTTTGCATGGTCGATCGAGCATTAAATACCATTTTTTCCTTAGTGCCATGCACATCCGTAAAAAAACACGCTGCTAGGTGTGTTATCTGACCAATTACTTATCGGATGGGTGTGCCTCATTGCGAAAATTTCAATACCACCTAGGTTGAGGCGTACGAAAAGTTTTGTGCCCATCGGATATGCTTTGCATGGTCGATCGAGCATTAAATACTATTTTTGCTCTAGTGTCATGCACATCCGTCAAAAAACACGCTGCCTTATGGGATGGGCGTGCCACTTTGCATGTAAGTCAATTCCACCTAGTTGAAGGTGTGTGCAAAGTATTGTGCCCATCGGATATGCTTTGCATTGTCGATCAAGCATAAAACACCGTTTTTGCCCTGGTGTCATGCACAACCATGAAAAAACACGGTCCTAGTTGTATTATTTAAACTAGTACTTATCGGATAAGGGCTCCAATTCGCACGCAAGTCCGTTTCCACTAGGTTGAGGTGTGTGCAAAGTATTGTCACCATCGGATATGATTTGCATGGTTGATCACGCATTATACACCGTTTTTTTCCTAGTGGTATGCACATCCACAAAAAAACACGCCCTTAGGTATGTTATCTGACCAAGTACTTATCGGATGGGTGTGCCTCTTTGACAACATTTTAATACCACCTAGGTTGAGGTATGAGAAAAGTATTATGCCCATCGGATATGCTTTGCATGGTCGATCGAGCATTAAATACCATTTTTGCCTTAGTGCCATGCACATCCGTCAAAAAACACGCTCCTAGGTGTGTTATCCGATCAAGCACTTATGCGATGGGAATGCCACTTTGCATGTAAGTCAATTCCACCTAGTTGAAAGTGTGTGCAAAGTATTGTGCCCATCAGATATCCTTTGCATGGTCAATCGAGTATTAAATACTATTTTTACTCTAGTGTCATGCACATCCGTCAAAAAACACGCTGCTAGGTATGTTATCCAATCAAGCACTTATGGGATGGGCGTGCCACTTTGCATGTAAGTTGATTCTACCTAGTTGAAGGTGTGTGCAAAGTATTGTGCCCATCGGATATGCTTTGCATTGTCGATCAAGCATAAAACACCGTTTTTGCCTTGGTGTCATGCACAACCATGAAAAAACACGGTCCTAGGTGTATTATTCAAACTAGTACTTATCGGATGGGGTCTCCAGTTTGCATGCAAGTCCGTTTCCACTAGTTTGAGGTGTATGCAAAGTATTGTCACCATCGGATAT
This sequence comes from Dipteris shenzhenensis, assembly GCF_047967505.1. Lineage (NCBI taxonomy): Eukaryota > Viridiplantae > Streptophyta > Polypodiopsida > Gleicheniales > Dipteridaceae > Dipteris > Dipteris shenzhenensis. The sequence continues at coordinate 11,905,418 of NC_141598.1, forward strand.
GATTTGCATGGTCGATCACGCATTATACACCGTTTTTTCCCTAGTGGTATGCACATCCACAAAAAAACACGCCCTTAGGTATGTTATCTGACCAAGTACTTATCGGATGGGTGTGCCTCTTTGAGAACATTTTAATACGACCTAAGTTCAGGTATAGTAAAAGTATTATACCCATTGGATATGCTTTGCATGGTCGATCGAGCATTAAATACCATTTTTGCCTTAGTGCCATGCACATCCGTAAAAAAACACGCTGCTAGGTGTGTTATCCGATCAAGCACTTATGCGATGGGAATGCCACTTTGCATGTAAGTTAAATCCACCTAGTTGAAGGTGTGTGCAGAGTATCGTGCCAATCGGATATGCTTTGCATGGTCGATCGAGCATTAAATACCATTTTTGCCTTAGTGCCATGCACATCCGTAAAAAAACACACTTCTACGTGTGTTATCTGATCAAGCACTTATGCGATGGACATGCCACTTTTCATGTAAGTCCATTCCACCTAGTTGAAGGTGTGTGCAAAGTATTGTGCCCATCGGATATGCTTTGCATGGTCGATCGACCATTAAATACTATTTTTGCTCTAGTGTCATGCACATCCGTAAAAAAACACGCTGATAGGTATGTTATCCAATCAAGCACTTATGGGATGGGCGTGCCACTTTGCATGTAAGTCAATTCCACTAGTTAAAGGTGTGTGCAAAGTATGGTGCCCATCGGATATGCTTTGCATGGTTGATCGAGCATTAAATACCATTTTTGCCTTAGTGCCATGCACATCCGTAAAAAAACACATTGCTAGGTGTGTTATCTGATCAAGCACTTATGCGATGGGCGTGCCACTTTGCATGTAAGTTAATTCCACCTATTTGGAGGTGTGTGCAAAGTATTGTGCCCATTGGATATGCTTTGCATTGTCGATCAAGCATAAAACACCGTTTTTGCCTTGGTGTCATACACAACCATGAAAAAACTCGGTCCTAGGTATGTTATTCAAACTAGTACTTATCGGATGGGGGCTCCAGTTTGCACTCAAGTCTATTTCAACTAGGTTGAGGTGTGTGCAAAGTATTATCACCATCAGAAATGATTTGCATGGTCAATCACGCATTATACACCGTTTTTTCCCTAGTGGTATGCACATCCGCAAAAAAACACGCCCTTAGGTATGTTATCTGACCAAGTACTTATCGGATGGGTGTGCCTCTTTGACAACATTTTAATACGACCTAAGTTGAGGTATAGGTAAAGTATTATGCCCATCAGATATGCTTTGCATGGTCGATCTAGCATTAAATACCATTTTTGCCTTAGTGCCATGCACATCCGTAAAAAAACACGCTGCTAGGTGTGTTATCCAATCAAGCACTTATGCGATGGGAAAGCCACTTTGCATGTAAGTCAATTCCACTTAGTTGAAGGTGTGTGCAAAGTATCGTGCCCATCGGATATGCTTTGCATGGTCGATCGAGCATTAAATTCCATTTTTGCCTTAGTGCCATGCACATCCATAAAAAAACACGCTGCTAGGTGTGTTATCTGAGCAAGCACTTATGCGATGGGCGTGCCACTTTGCATGTAAGTCAAGTCCACCTAGTTGAAGGTGTGTGCAAAGTATCGTGCCCATCGGATATGCTTTGCATTGTCGATCAAGCATAACACACTGTTTTTGCCTTAGTGTCATGCACAATCATATAAAAACACGGCCATAGGTGTGTTATTCAAATAAATACTTATCAGATGGGGCCTCCACTTTGCACGCAAGTCCGTTTTAACTACGTTGACATGCGTGCAAATTATTGTCACCATCTGATATGATTTACATGGTCGATCACGCATTATACATCATTTTTTCCCTAATGATATGCACATTCGTAAAAAAACACGCCATTAGGTGTTATCTGACCAAGTACTTATCGGATGGGTGTGCCTCATTGAGAACATTTCAATACCACCTAGGTTGAGGCATACGAAAATTTTTGTGCCCATCAGATATGCTTTGCATGGTCGATTGAGCATTAAATTCTATTTTTTCTCTAGTGTCATGCACATCCGTCAAAACACGCTGCTAGGTATGTTATCCGATCAAGCACTTATGGGATGGGCGTGCCACTTTGCATGTAAGTCGATTCTATCTAGTTGAAGGTGTGTGCAAAGTATTGTGCCCATCGGATATGCTTTGCATTGTCGATCAAGCATAAAACACCGTTTTTGTCTTAGTGTCATGCACATTCGTAAAAAAACGCAGTCCTAGATGTGTTATTCAAACTAGTACTTATCGGATGGGGGCTCTAGTTTGTACGCAAGTCCGTTTCAACTAGGTTGAGGTGTGTGCAAAGTATTGTCACCTTCGGATATGATTTGCATGGTTGATCAAGCATAACACACCGTTTTTGCCTTAGTGTCATGCACAACCATATAAAAACACGGCCATAGGTGTGTTATTCAAATAAGTACTTATCAGATGGGGGCTCCACTTTGCACGCAAGTCTGTTTTAACTACATTGAGGTGCGTGCAAAGTATTGTCACCATCGGATATGATTTGCATGGTCGATCACGCATTATACACCGTTTTTTTCCCTAGTGGTATGCACATCCGCAAAAAAACACGCCCTTGGGTATGTTATCTGACCAAGTACTTATCGGATGGGTGTGCCTCTTTGACAAAATTTTAATAACAACTAGGTTGAGGTATAGGAAAAGTATTATGCCCATCGGATATGCTTTGCATGGTCGATCGAGCATTAAATACCATTTTTGCCTTAGTGCTATGCACATCCGTAAAAAAACACGCTGCTAGGTGTGTTATCGGATCAAGCACTTATGCGATGGGAATGCCACTTTGCATGTAAGTCAATTCCACCTAGTTGAAGGTGTGTGCAAGGTATCGTGCCCATCGGATATGCTTTGCATGGTCGATCGAGCATTAAATTCCATTTTTGCCTTAGTGCCATGCACATTCGTAAAAAAACACGCTGCTAGGTGTGTTATCTGATCAAGCACTTATGCGATGGGCGTGCCACTTTGCATGTAAGTCAATTCCGACTAGTTGAAGGTGTGTGAAAAGTATCGTGCCCATCGGTTATGCTTTGCATTGTCGATCAAGCATAACACACTGTTTTTGCCTTAGTGTCATGCACAACCATATAAAAACACGGCCATAGGTGTGTTATTCAAATAAATATTTATCATATGGGGGCTCCACTTTGCACGCAAGTCCGTTTCAACTAAGTTGAGGTGCGTGCAAAGTATTGTCACCATCGGATATGATTTGCATGGTCGATCACGCATTATACATCATTTTTTTCCTAATGACATGCACATTCGCAAAAAAACACGCCATTAGGTGTGTTATCTGACCAAGTACTTATCGGATGGGTGTGCCTCATTGAGAACATTTCAATACCACCTAGGTTGAGGCGTACGAAAAGTTTTGTGCCCATCGGATATCCTTTGCATGGTCGATCGAGCATTAAATAGTATTTTTACTCTAGTGTCATGCACATCCGTGAAAAAACACGTTTCTAGGTATGTTATAAGATCAAGCACTTATGGGATGGGCATGCCACTTTGCATGTAAGTCGATTCTACCTAGTTGAAGGTGTGTGCAAAGTATTGTGCCCATCGGATATGCTTTGCATTGTCGATCAAGCATAAAACACCATTGTTGCCTTAGTGTCATGTACAATCGTCAAAAAACACGATCGTAGGTGTATTTTTCAAACAAGTACTTATCGGATGGGGATGCCACTTTACACACAAGTCAATACTGCCTAGGTTGAGGAACGTGTAAATTCTTGTGTCCATTGGATATGCTTTGCATAGTCTGTCTCACATGATACACCATTTTGTTGCTAGTGTTATGCACAATCGTCATAAAATACATAGGAGGTGTGTTATCCGAACAAGTACTTATGAGATGGGTGCACCACTTTGTATGCAAGTAAATAAGACCTAGGTTGAGGAGTGTACAAAGTTTTGTGCCCATTGGAGAAATGTAGATGCGATAATATTAGAAAATTCTCGGTATATGTATATGTGTGTGTGTGTGTGGCAAACAATTTTGGCACAAAGTAAACACCTAGTGCACAAATTATGCACTTCATACCTTGAGTAAATAAGCTTGTTGATGAGGATAAATATGCCCTTGAATAAAAGCACAGTTGTTGTATGACCACAATAGGATCGCTTTGACACCTGTGATTTTGCCCATATGTAAGTTTACAAATAGTATAAAAAATCATGTAATAATATATTAATAGTTTGCAAATGTGTATAGCAAGTGAGTAATGGGAAGTGGAAGTGGGAATGAGGAGGGAGGAGTGGAATAGGATAGGGAAGTAATAAGGGTGTATGATAATAAGTATAAAAAATAGTATAATAATATATTAATAGTTTTTAAATGTGAGTAATGGGAAGTGGAAGTGAGAGTGGGGAGGGAAGAATGGAATGGGAGAGGGCAAGGTAATAGGGGAGTAGGCTAATAAGGGAGTGAAATGAGTGAGGAAGTTAATAGGGGATGAAAAAGAGGAGGGTGAGATGGGGAAATATGGGATTTTGGGAAATGGGAGGAGTATGGGACGTGGTGGAAATGTGGGATGGGAGTGGTGGCAATGGGGAGGAAGAAGAAATGGATGGATGGGAGGAGGGCTAATGGATGAGGGATGGGGGTTCAATAGGAGAGGGGGAGTAATGGGAGCCAATGGGAGAGGAGATAAATGAAAAGCCAATAGGAGAGAGGGGAGGAATGGAAAGCCAATAGGAGAGGAGGAGGAAAACCTAATTTTTCTTATATATAGTCTTCCTTCTTCATTCATTCTCCCCTCATTTCATTCACTGAAGCAAGAAAGCAAGGACAATCAAGAGAGCAAGGAAGGAAGAGCAAGAAAGCAAGAAAGAGCAAACTTACAAACTGTTTTCCAGGTACTTGCAAACTTTTTTTTCTAGTTTCTTTTTTAAAATTTGAAGAGAGAGAAACTAGAGAGAGAAAGGTTCAGGGGACGGGAGGGAGGGGAGGGAGGAGGAAGGGAGGGGAGGAAGAGGGTGGGAGGGGAGGGAAGAGGAAGGGAGGGGAGGAAGGGGCGAAGAGGGAGGTGGGTCGGAGGGAAAGGGGTGGGAGGGGAGGCTGGCGCGGCGGGTGGGAGGGAAGCGGGTGGGAGGGGGGTTGGCGGCTAAGAGGGGGGTGGGGAGGGCGGCTGAGAGGAGGAGGGAGCAGCTGAGAGGGGGAGGGGGGGGCGCAGCTGAGGGGGGGAGGGGGGGCGTGGCTGAGAGGGGGAGGGGGGGGGCGCGGCTGAGGGGGGAGGGGGGGGAGGGTGAAGAGGGGGGGGGCTGGCGGCCGCAGCTCCCAGCCCAGGGAGGGCGAAGGGTTGCGAAGGGGGGCGAGGGTGAAGAGGGGCGGGGGCTGGCAGGTAGCGAAGGAGGGGGGAGGGTGGGGGCGCGGCTGAGGGGAGGAGGGGGGGGTTGAAGAGGGGGGGGCTGGCGGCCGCGGCCACCAGCCCGGGAGGGTGGGGGAGCGGCTGAGGGGGGGTGAGGGTGAAGAGGGGGGGGCTGGCGGCCGCGGCCACCAGCCCAGGGAGGGGGAGGGGTTGCAAAGGGGGGGGGGAGGGTGAAGAGGGGGGGGGCTAGGTGAGAGGAGGGGGGGGGGGCTGGCGGCCGCGGCCGCCAGCCCAAGGGAGGGTGAAGAGGGGGGGGGGATGGGTGAGAGGAGGGGGGGGGGCTGGGTGAGAGGAGGGGCGGGGCTGGCGGCCGCGGCCGCCAGCCCAGGGAGGGGGAGGGGTTGCGAAGGGTGGGGGAGCGGCTGAGGGGGGGGGAGGGTGAAGAAGGGGGGGGGCTGGCGGCCACGGCCGCCAGCCCAGGGAGGGGGAGGGGTTGCGAAGGGGGGGGGGGGGAGGGGTTGCGAAGGGGGGGTTGGGGGGGAGGGGTTGCGAATGAGAGGAGGGGGGGGGCTGCGGCCGCGGCCGCCAGCCCAGGGTTGGGAAGGGGGGGGAGGGTAAAGAGGGGGGGGCTGGGTGAGAGGAGGGGGGGGGGCTGGCGGCCACGGCCGCCAGCCTAGGGAGGGGAGGGGTTGCGAAGGGGGGGGGGAGGGTGGGGGAGCGGCTGAGGGGGGGAGGGGGGGGTAAAGAGGGGGGGGGCTGGCGGCCACGGCCGCCAGCCCAGGGTTGCGAAGGGGGGGAGGGTAAAGAGGGGGGGGGGCTGGGTGAGAGGAGGGGGGGGGCTGGCGGCCGCGGCCGCCAACCTAGGGAGGGGGAGGGGTTGCGAAGGGGGGGGGCAGGGTGGGGGAGCGGCTGAGGGGGGGAGGGGGGGGTAAAGAGGGGGGGCCGCCAGCCCAGGGAGGGGGAGGGGTTGTGAAGGGGGGGGGGAGGGGTTGCGAAGGGGGGGTTGGGGGGGAGGGTGAAGAGGGGGGGGGCTGGGTGAGAGGAGGGGGGGGGCTAGCGGCCGCGGCCGCCAGCCCAGGGAGGGTGAAGAGGGGGGGGATGGGTGAGAGGAGGGGGGGGGGGGGGGGCTGGCAGCAGGGAGGGGTTGCGAAGGGGGGGAGGGTAAAGAAGAGGGGGGGGGCTGGGTGAGAGGAAGGGGGGGGGCTGGCGACCGCAGCTGCCAGCCTAGGGAGGGTGAAGAGGGGGGGGGATGGGTGAGAGGAGGGGGGGGGATGGGTGAGAGGAGGGAGGGTGAAGAGGGGGGGGATGGGTGAGAGGAGGGGGGGTGGGAAAGAGTGAAGGAGGGGGGGGTTGAGAGAGGGGGGGCTGGCGGCCGCGACCACCAGCCCGGGTGAAGGGGGGGTGTCACCAAGGAGGGAGGGAGGGTTGAGAGGGGGCCAAAGGGAGAGTGGGGAAGAGGGTGGAAGGGTTGGGGGGGTCGCCAAGGGGGGTGGGGAAAAGGGAGGAAGGTTAAAAGGGGGTAGGGGGAAAAAGGGGTAGGGGAGGAAGAGGTTAGGCAACGGGAGAGGGGGAAGGGTAGCGGGAGGGGAGGGGGAGGGGGAGGGGGATTTTGGGGAAGGAGGGGGGGCGAGGGGAAGGGAGGGGTCGAGGGAGGAGTTTTGGCGGCGGAGGGAGGGGAGGGAATGAGGTTGGAGGAGATGGTTGGGTCGAGGGATGGATGGAGGGAGGGAGAGGAGAGGAAGGAGAGAGAGGAGAGAGAGAGAGGGAGAGGAGAGGAGGGAGCAGAAGGAGAGAGATGGGAGAGGAGGATTTGACTTACTATCACGAGCAAGAACAAAAAATAAGATTTGACTTACGAGAAGAATGAAAAGGACTTACGAGAAGAATGAAAAGGACTTACGAGAATGAAAAGGACTTATGAGAATCGAGAAGAATGTTGAAGAAAGTATCAAGAAGAATGTTGAACATAAATTTGAATTCAAAAGGAACGTATGAGAAGAAAGTATAAGAAGAATGTTGAACACAAATTTGAATTCAAATTTATAATGAATTCAAATTTCCCTCTCTTTTTTGAAAATTCAAATTTATGCGTAGGAGTGGACTAGTTTTAACTCTCTCCTCATTTCATTGAAGCAACCAAGAGCGGAAGAGAAAGGATAAGCCGAGCCTTACTTTTTTCACTTTTTCCAGGTACTTGCATTCTTTTTTATTCGTCTTGTAATTCTATTTCTTTACTTACAATTCTTTTCAATTAGTTTCTTGTTAAGGTTTTTGAGTTCTATTTCTTAAAATTCTTATTTGAGTTTTTAAGTTCTATTTTAATTAGTTTTTATTTATATTTGAGTTTGTAAATTTGAGAAATGGGAGAATAGGGAGGGAGGGAAAGAGAGAAATTAAGAGAGAGAAGAGGGGCTCCTTAAATGAGAGAGGAGAGGGAGAGAGGGAGAGAGAGAGAGAGATTCACACAGAGAAGAGGGGCTCCTTAAATGAGAGAGAAGAGTAGGGAGGGAAAGAAAGAGAGAGGAGAGAGGCAGAGAGAGATTAAGAGAGAGAAGCGGGTAAAGAGAGAGGAGAGAGGGGGAGAGAGATTAAGAGAGAGAAGCGGGTCTCTTGGGGGCCGTGGCTACTTGAGGGAGGGAGAGAGTAGGGAGAGAGAGGGAGAGAGAAAGAGAGAGAGGGAGAGAGAGAAAGAGAGAGAGGGAGAGAGAGAGAGAGATGTTTATGGGAATGAAACGTGGCAAGAGGAGAGAGGAAAAGAGAGAGAGAGAGAGAAGAGAAGAGGGAGACTTAGGGAGAGAGAGAGAGAGAGAGAAAGAGAGAGAGGGAGAGAGAGAGAGAGAGAGAGAGAGAGAGAGGAATGAAACTTCTGTGCTAGAGGGAGGGAGAGGGAGAGAGAGAATAAGTGGGATGAGGATAGAGAGAAAAATACTTAAGAGTTGTTAAAGAGAGAGAGAGAGAGATTAAGAGAGAGAATGAGGTGTCTTGACTATGGCTACAAAGAGATTTAGGAGGAGAGAGAGAGAGAGAGAGAAAGTAAAGAGAGTTTTATATATTTACATCTTTTATATTATATTTTTAAATGAGAGAGAAGAGTAGGGAGGGAAAGAAAGAGAGAGGAGAGAGGGGGAGAGAGATTAAGAGAGAGAAGCGGGTCTCTTGGGGACCGTGGCTGCTTGAGGGAGGGAGAGAGTAGGGAGAGAGAGGGAGAGAGAGAGAAAGAGAGAGAGGGAGAGAGAAAGAGAGAGAGGGAGAGAGAGGGAGAGAGAGAGAGGAATGAAACTTCTCTGCTAGAGGGAGGGAGAGGGAGAGAGAGAATAAGTGGGATGAGGATAGAGAGAAAAATACTTAAGAGTTATAGAGAGAGAGAGAGAGATTAAGAGAGAGAATGAGGTGTCTTGACTATGGCTACAAAGAGATTTAGAAGTAGAGAGAGAGAGAGAGAGAGAGAGAGAGAGAGAAAGTAAAGAAAGTTTTATATATTTACATCTTTTATATTCTACTTTTAAAAAATTATAAAAGAGTGAATTTATGGTTTGTTTTGAAGGTGAGATAATGTTTTTATATATATTCATCTTTTAAATTGAAAAATGTTAACTTTTCTTTAGATACTTGTTCTTTATTTATATCACATGCAGGTTTAGCCTCTACATCACAACCCCTTCTTTTGCATATTTAAGCCTCTTAAACCCCAGCACATTAAAATGAACACAGAAAAAGAAATTATTTATTGCTTTTCTTCGCTTCGACGGTTGGTTTAGCATAGTTTAGCATAGATTAGATTGCCTTAGAGGAGAGACAATTCTCCAAGTTGCCAATCGAAGCCATGCTCAAATTTTTCTAACTAGTTCCTAATCGTTGTTAGTCCCTTCGCTCACATGCGGTTTAACACTCATAACATGCTATTAAATAAGACCTTTTACCATTTACCAAGAAGTTTATCAGTGAGCAGATTGCATGAGTAGATATCAGTGGACAGATTGCATGAGCAGATATCAGTGGACAGATTACATGTCATGGGACATATTGGAGCTTGATGATTATTGGTTATTTTTATTGCATTTGTATAAATATTTAAGCTCATTTATTGTCATAAAAATCCTTGTAAAGCCTTTTATGCTATTTTTTACATTTATTGTCATATGAAGCGCCTTGTAATAAACCCGACCATCTCGACCATTCACTAATTAACGAGTATCAGTGGGATGCATAAGTGGATATCATGTGGGCTGCATAAGTGGATATCAGTGGAACAGTTTTTAGTGGATAGATTGCACCAGTTGGGTATCAGTGCTCAGATATCAATGGATGGACAGATTACATGAATCTTCACGAAGATTGAAGCTTTATTACTAGATGACATTTTATATTACTTGTAAAGCTTTATTGGCTAATTCTTTTACATTTGTACAAATATTTAAGCCTTGTAAAGCCTTTTAGGCTATTTCCCACATTTATTGCCATATGAAGCCTTGTAAAGCCTTTTGGGCTATTTTCCACATTTATTGTATCAAGGGTTGTATATTGTACTTTACTTGTATGTATCTAAATTCTTCATTATCTTTTCTTGTAGGATTATGGAGCAATAAGCTAATGTGATGGCTATGCTAGATGACTCTGAGATCAGAGAATGGGTTTCTGATGTCACTTTGAATTTCAAAGGAAAGGAATATAGCCCCAATGGCTTTGGTAGGTGGACTCGATATCACATGGGTAGAAGAGCTTGGTTTCTTCATCAAAAGGAAAAGAGACTCTTTCTACTTATGTCAAAAAGGGAGTTCAATGGTGTTGAAGATCCATGGGATGCTACTTTCTTCAAAAAAGATATGACTTCAAGCCTTGTAGTAGGCATAATAATTCAGCGAAAAGACACCTTTGTGGATATTTTAACAAAGAGTTCAGATCCTGAAGTTGGCGGTATGCATTTTATTGTGTCAAGGAGAGACGCAAAGACCTTTGTGATGCCTCCTCCTCAACCATCAAAGTTTCCAGAGCTGTAAAAGGGATTGGAGACTCTTTCATATACTTGGGAGCAATTTCCTAGTGTGGTGGCAAAAAGGATGCATGCAAAGATAATGTTTGAATACGTCCATGGAAAGCATAAGATATCCTCAACATCAGAGGTCTTACAGAAGGCAAGGGTGACATGGACAACATTTGGTTCTCCAAATCCTGATTTGAAGCGAAAGGTCACAAAAGCAGACGTCGACACACTCACAAACTTTTATACTTCTTTGAGTGCAGTTGTGCCTAGGGGAACCCAAGAGCGGGAAGAAAGTATGACAAGCCTCAAGGTGGTGAGGGACAAATATGCCGACTACACTTCTATCATATTTCGTCCTGTTGAAGTGTTCAATGAGATGCTTGAAACGTGCATTGCTTGTGAGCGTGGACAGCTGACCTATGAAGCTCCTTTGTTTATCTCTGGCAAGTCAAAGGTAATGGATAAGAAGGAGTTGACGGCAAGGATGTGGAGGCCTGTAAAGTACTTACCTGATAAGTATGCATCCATGGCAGCACAAAAAATTTAAAGAAAGAATGGTTTTTTGGAAAAAAAGACAAAGACCACTGCATGGAAGAATGCATCAATGTACAAGTGAGGCGTGATGTAGTGCATAGTGCCATCAAGTATTTGCTGTCAGAGAAACAAATTCCACTTACTCATTGTAACATTGACTATAATGTGGTGAAGCATATAGCTTCTTTGTCAACACCCAAGGTAAAGCTATGGGCAAACAGGTGGATTAAAAAGGATGAAGATGGGTCGGAAATAGTAACCTCTTATATGAGAAAAGAGATCCCACAACAAGTGGTTGCATATGTGGAAAGATTAATCAGCAAGATAAGAATGCCGATAGATATGCACCAAAGCTTTCAATTCAATGTAGAGGTTACGGCAGAGTCTGGAAAGCTTGTCAACTTCAGGGGAGTCTCAGAAGATGACTTCTTTAAGAATGAGTCAGCATGGGATAAGCCACAACTATTCTTTATCAATGAAGTTTTTAGCGATGATATCCATAACTTCATTGATAGAATAGTATATACCACCATTAGCAAAGTGGCGATTTGTAACATTGTCATATTTGTTGATAAAAAAGACAAAGAAGCCATGCAGGTTACTCTAGAGCGAGCATATTCATCAGATTTGAAGATCTATAGTGGTGTTTATGCAGCAAAGAGAGGCAAGAGATAATGTGGCATAGCGATTCAAACTCTTGAATCATTCTTTCTGTGTATGCGGAGTCCCAACCCTGATCACTCCTTACAAAAGAACATAAGAGGGAATTCAAATAATTTGAGATTGATGCTAGAAGAGCAAGATATTCCCAGGTCCATACATTATCAAAAAAACAACTATGGAAGTCCTGCAAAAAGTGGGAGTCTCTTGCTTACCATGATGGAGAATTTGCTGCCGGCAAGTTGGGAGGTCACCTTGTGCAGGATGGGATATTTATTTGAGGATCTCCTAAGAAAAGGCAACTCCACCAATATTATTGAAAATAAGCATTTCATGGCCTATTTCCAGCTTCAAGCAGATCTAACCACAGGCTATGAAAAAGAGATAGACCACAAGGACACCGATGACATGGATGATTACCTTGAAGATCATAATGTCCCAGTTGTTGATGATGAAAAGATGGACTTACATGACCCATTCACAGAGAGGTTGGTGGATGAAGACAAATATGATGATGCCCTCTTTGATAATTATGGCTCGCAGGGTTATGAAAAAAGGCCACTACGACAATACTTAGCGGTATGAACTTTCTATTTCTTAACTAAATACAATTTTTTAAATAAGATTTAAATTTAAAGATAATGAATCTAATCTCTCATATTTGTTTACAGGCAATAGAGGGAGAAGAAATGGATGAAGTCAATACGGAGGCACTCCCTTCTACTTCAACAATGCAACCACCTCTAAATTTGATTGAAAAATCAAATTTAGCTGCATTAGATAAAATGGAGAGCTCATTTCAAGTTAAGATCGTTTTGAAACGAGAACCTCAGTATTTAAGCTTTGGTAGAGAGGAGGTTTCAATCCTCTCCAATCCTTTAAAAGAGGTTAATGACAATGTTATCTTAGCCATTCTCAGGTAATGTTTATTTATTTATTGCTACTTCAATAAGCTAACATTTGTTTATTTATCCACATTTCAGTTATATATCAGTTTCCTAGTGCAGAATGCAAATCAATTCTATGAGCTAATGTTTGTTTATTTCTTGGTGCAGTGTAGTTATTTCTCAACTTCCTAGTACAGTGCAGCATCGTGTCTACATGCTCGATGCTCTCCTTTCTTCTATTCTTAGCTCTCCTCAAAAGACTATAGAAGATGTTTGTACCTGGTTAAGCCCTTTGAATTTAGATGGGGTGCGAGTCATCTTAATGCCTTATCATGAGGCGTAAGTATCAACTCTAACCTTATTTTTACTATTTCTTTGGCAAGTTTGTGTAAAACAATAATCATTTTTATTCTGGTCGTGTAGCTCACATTGGAGTCTGATCTTCTGGGACCTTGAACTCAACCATTTATGGTTTGTGAATTCAATAGAAGGCTATCATGCCAACTCCCCAAGGTAATTATTCTCTTAATATTTTTGATACTTTCTTATTTTGTATCTTATGATCATGACATATTAATATATTTCATATGTCATGCTGGACAGTGCTGCATATCAGCTAGTATCTGCTGTCAGAACAACCACGGAGCAACAAGATCAAGTAGAATTCAAAAGACGTCTGCCAGTGGAGCAAAAAGATGGACACAGCTGTGGGTGGAGAGTCGCCTACAACTGCATGTTGTTTCTTAGAGAGATTTTTGATTTGGAGTTACCAGTCAAAATGGAATCATATACAGAAGCTGATCTGCTAGCATTTCGGGTTGAGAGTATTCAGCATCTAATTACTACCATTGGGAAACAACATGAAAATATGACTACATTGCAGCATGTATAAAACCTTATCTTTATACTTGTATACTTGTTCCAGCCTTTAATTGGGATGTATAAATCTCATAACTTTTTTATATTTTCTTCCAAAAGGAGAAGAGAATGAGTTTAATGAAAGCATGCTATCTTTATACTTTTATAATTATTTAAACCATTAATTTTATTTGGGATGTGTAAATCTCATAACTTGTCTAATGAAAGCATGCTATCTTTATACTTCTATGATTATTTAAACCATTATTTTTATTTGGGATGTGTAAATCTCATAACTTTTTAAATTTTTCATCCAAGAGAAGGAGAGACCCACTCTAATGAAAGCGTGTATGAAACCTTTTTAAATTTTTGCTCCAAGCAGAGGAGAGACTTACACTAATGAAAGCATGTATGAAACCTTATCTGCTTGTTTAAGCCTTTATTTGGGATGTGTACATCGCATAACTTTTTTATATTTTTATGGCAGAAGGAGGATGTGGAGAACATAGCAAGTGAAGAAGAATACGATGTAGACTACTCCCTCAATAAGATGAGTCATAAAAATATGAATCTATTGGAGCAGATTGGAAGTTCATTCACTGCTATGTTGTTAATTCGACAACAACCTCATTTTTTTGAATTTGGTGAAGAAGAGATTTCAATCCTCTTGAATCCTAAGAATGAGGTTAATGTCAAAGTCATTACAACCATCCTCAGGTTTGATGTAGCCTTTTCCTTGGCTTTATACTTTGCTTATTTTGAAGCTAATACTTTTTTTTAAATATAGTAATGTTATAGCAAATTTTCCGCAAAATATACAAAGCGTTTCATATATGCTCGATCCTCGTATTTCGGAAGTGCTTAGCAACAAAGAAGAAACCATAGAGAATGTTTGCAAGTGGTTGAAGCACATTCCTATGAATGACGCACGAGTTATTTTTACAACATATTATGAGAAGTAAGCATCAAACCCTACTTGTTTTTTCTATTGCATTGCTAGAATTGTCTCAAACATAGTAATTATTCTTTATTGATAATGCAGCTCACATTGGAGTCTGGTAGTCGTGGACATCCTTGCGAAGAAGTGCTTCTTTGCAAACTCAATGACATCCGTCCATGGCAATGTGTTAGAGTAAGTATAGACTACACTTGTTGTCACTTCTTGACATGTAGATTGATATGCAATGCACATATTCACTGTTGTTATATGTTTTGATATGCAGATCAACTCGAAAATTACTAGATGCTATCGACATAGTAATGCGGCAATGTGACTTGGCACAACAAATAGAGTATATAACATGTCAGGTATCACATCAAGATAATAGCCACATCTATAATTGTGGATGGAGGGTGGGCTACAATTGCTTTTTGGTACTTGGTCAAATTTTTGAGATGCAAAATGACACCACACTATCAACATATACGGATTTGCATCTCTATGCATTTATAACATGTACCATTCGAGCAATCATTGATTGCGAAATGAATGCCATCAAAGAGTCAAAGAGGATAGATGACCTCAACTCTACAAACATGGCTTCATTAAAAGAATTGGGAAGCTCTTTTAATGTTAGGGTTATGATTCAACATAGACCTCAGTATCTTGAATTTGGGGGAGAAGAGATTTCAATTCTCTCTAGAGCTTCAAATGAGGTCAATAACAACGTTATGATGGCCATTCTCAGGTTTGATACAAACTTTTTCTCTACTTGATAATTCAATATTTTGATTTAATCTAATAAGCTAATAAGCTAATATTCATTTATTTTGATTAAATCTAATAAGCTAATATTCATTTATTTGTTGGTGCAGTATAGTTATCTCACGATTTGGTAGAGTCGTACAAAATCGTGCGTATATGTTGGATTCCCTCCTTTCTCCTATACTTAGCGATAGCAGAAAGACAATAGCTGATGTTTGTAAATTATTACAGCCTTTACATTTACATGGCGTGCGAGTCCTATTTATGGCATATCATGAGATGTAAGTATCATGGCAACCTTTATTTTCATCTTATACTGGCACCATTGTGTTAAATAATAATGGTTCTTAATTATTCGTGTAGGGAACATTGGAGTCTGGTGGTTTGGAACCTTGAAGACAACTATTGTTGGTTTGTTAACTCGATTGCAGGCTTTCATGGCTCAGTGCAAACGTAAGTATTCTATTAATCTGTTGTTACTTCTATATGATGTACCTTATGTGATAGATACACTAAGTTTTTTTAATATGTCACGATGAGCAGGTCGATTGAGAAGTTGGTATCTGCTATCAGAGAAACAGGACAGTACAAAGACTCGGTAGACTTCCAAAAGCGTTTAGTAGTAGAGCAGGAAGATGGGCATAGTTGTGGGTGGAGAGTTGCCTACAACTGCATGTTGATTTTCAAAGAAATTTTCTCACTTAAGCCACAGATCTCATCGGAACTCTCTTTGGAGCTCAAATATTCAGAGGAGGATATACAATTGTTTAGGGCTGAAATCATTCGAGACCTAATTGCTGCCATTAGAATACAACGTGCAACTGAAGCAATACCAGAGCTTCCCTTTAAGGAAGAGGAGACTGAGTCTACTATGAAAGCACTGCATACTACAGAAGAAGTAGAGACCCAATGTAAACCTACAGCACCACAGCCTCCACTGGAAGCATCAGAAGAGTTGCCACCGCCTCCGCTTGCATTTAAGGAAGAGGATACTGAGTCTACTCCGAAAGCACTACATACTACAAAAGAAGTAGAGACCGAGTGTACATCTACAGCACCACAGCCTCCATTGGAAGCATCCGAAGAGTTGCCAGAGTCTCCACTAGAAGCATCACAAGAGTTGTGATGCATGTATGATGTTGTGTTTGTAGTTTTTGTTGATTATACACCAATTTGTGACTTATTACTTAAGTGGCATAATCATGATATTTATATAATTTCTTTATGCACACAATTTTATGATATGAATGTGTGATGATGTGATTATTTGGAAATAAATCCTTGTGTGATGAGAATTCTGATATGAATATGTGATGATGTAATATTTGTAATATATTTATTTCATGCACACAATTTTATGATATGAATGTGTGATGATGTGATTATTTTAAAATAAATCCTTGTGTGATGAGAATTTTGATATGAATATGTGATGATGTAATATTTGTAATATATTTCTTCATGCACACAATTTTATGATATGAATGTGTGATGATGTGATTATTTGGAAATAAATCCTTTTGTGATGAGAATTTTATTCAGTTGGACAGTCTCCACTCACTTAAAGTAGAGCATTCGCAATGCTTCTCTCACTTTATTCCAACCCTTATCCTTATCATCTCCACTCACTTAAAGTAGAGCATTCAATCTCCACTCGCTTTATTCCAACCCTTATCATAGTGAACACATCGTGCCACTCACTTTATTCCAACCCTTATCCTTATCGTAGTGAACACATCGTGCCTTAGTGCACTTGTATTCTTCCATCCTAGTCCTTCCACAAACACTCTCTTATTTCTTACATCCTAGTCCTTCTGAGTAACTTGTATTCTTCTATCCTAGTCCTTCTGCAAACACTTTGAGAGTCTTCTTTCATCCATCCTGATAACCAAGTATTCTTCTATCCTAGTTCTTCCACAAACACTCTCTTCTTTCATCCATCCTAGTGCTTCTCATTAACTTGTATTCTTCTTGTATTCTTCTATCCTAGTCCTTCTGCAAACACTCTCAGAGTCTTCTTTCATCCATCCTGATAACCAAGTATTCTTCTATCCTAGCTCTTCCGCAGACACTCTCTTCTTTCTTGCATCCTAGTGCTTCTCATTAACTTGTATTCTTCTTGTATTCTTCTATCCTAGTCCTTCCGCAAACACTCTCAAAGTCTTCTTTCATCCATCTTGATAACCAAGTATTCTTCTATCCTAGTTCTTCCGCAGACACTCTCTTCTTTCTTGCATCGTAGTCCATCTCCCTTTCTTTATCATCTCCCCACCCATGGATGTCCTTGGCATTGTCGAAGACGTGGAGTTCGGAATTAACAATCTCAAAGAATGGATTGCTGACCAAGGAGCACAGAGAGAGGCCAGAATTCGACAAGGTTCTCCTTTGACACACATGGAGAGAGAGGAATTTGCTGCACAAAGGCACGCAGAGAGGGAGAGACTCTCAAGATAGCAGATAGTGAAAGACTTCTAAGACGTATGATAAAAGCACGACAAGATCTATTAGACTTCTTAAGTAACCTGCGTTATCGCAGCTCTCGTTATGGGCGATTTGATGCGGATGCTGAGAGAACAATAAGAGCCTCTCAGAGAAATTATAAAGAAACAATTTGTGATTGCTTAAACTTCTTCTTCACATGTAATTATGTTGAGGATACAGCTGTGGAGGCAGTGAAGGATTGGGTTGTTGAGAAGATAAGAGAGACCAATGATGAGATCTTCTAGACTTAGATAAGAGAGACTGTATTAAGGTGTTTTTTGACACCATATGGCTTTGTATTAAGGTGTTTTTGGACACCATATGGCTTTGTATTAAGGTGTTTTTTGACACCATATGGCTTTGTATTAAGGTGTTTTTTGACACCATATGGCTTTGAGTAATATGATCTACTTCTTGTACAAATGTGGTGTTAAGATGATGTTAAGAGAGACTGTATTAAGGTGTTTTTTGACACCATATGGCTTTGAGTAATATGATCTACTTCTTTACAAATGTGATGTGCTCTTTTTGAAATGTACTCTAGTTTTCATAACATGTCACGCCATTTTTTCTAATTTGATTTTTTAAAATCTTACTTTTTTGTCTCTTTTAACAATGTGATGTACTCTATTTTTAACATCTCACGTCATTTTTTCTAATTTGATTTTTTTAAATCTTCCTTTTTAACTCAATGTTTTGTTTTATAAGAGCCTCTTTTTTTGAAATGTTTTATCCAGAATTATCTCACAAAATGAATTTGGACAGTGCAAGAGTCCAAAATTAATGAAATAGGTGTTTAGCCTCCCATTCCTTCTTGATGAAGGCTTGAGCCAATGCCAAGGAAATGTGTCATTTAACCTGCGATCATTGCCCCAAGGAAAATCATTTAGTTTGCAACCAATCAAATTATAATATCATAAAAAACTTGTACCAATATTTTTCATTTCACAAGCTTAAAATTTCTATAGTTGAATGTATTGCTACAAATTTAGTCATCTATGTAGCTTAAAGCTAAACCCATGAGATTCTCAATATTATGACCAAATTTGCATGACCCATGAAATTTTCAAATCCTTTGGAATACTTGCATAATGATTTCAGGTAGCTCCCATAGCCTTTGTAGCTGTCTCATGATAAAACATTACTCCTTTTGCATGCTTTATGCAAGAAGCTCCCATAGCTTTGTAGTCTCGTGGTTTGCATGCTTGCATATTTTATCAAGAATTCTTACCCATGTTATCCTATTTGATTTGATAAAGAACCCCTTTCACCTTGAGTTTTGTGACTTTGTTGAAAACTTATCCAGCTATGCATATGAAATGGGTTTGATAGAAACCGACTTCTTACTCTAATTTGTACAACCATATTCGAAACAATGAATTTCTTGGGTGTCAAATTATTTGTATCTCTTCACCAATCTTACTGCATGGTGTGGGGTAGGACCTCCCATGGGGTCCTTCCCTCATCATGTGTTCTCCAGTCCTGGGTTTGGGTGGGCACACAAATGCAATACGCATGCCCATGTGCGCACACGTATGCACATGCAGATGCATTCATGGATGCACAAATGTACACACACACGCATGCACCTGCTTGCACCCCCGACCAACATGCACACACACATGCACAAACACAAATGTATGCATTTGTTAGCATGAAAATAAACGTAAAAAGACACACCTAAGGGTAAGCCTACACTTATACTCACCTTTCCCTTTATGGAAACCTGGAATATTCAATGCTGCATCATTTTGGCCATTATTCTCCGTTGGCAATTGGATGTGTGTGGAAATGCTATTATACTTACAAATCCAACTTAGGAAGTTGCGAGTTTTAGTTGTATCTACTAATGTGGTGATGCCCTGCTCCACTTATTGAGGGAATGATTGCATCTGACTCTTCTTTAGCTCTATAGATGCCTTGACTACCACATTGATTATAAATGTGGACATTGAGGCAATTAATCACTTCAAATTGACATCTTTCATTGCCAACTAAGTTGACTGATCTTGCAAATCCTTTAGATAAAGAGAGAGCTTCTCAATTCAACCCCATGCTTAGGTACAGTAGCTTCATAAATATGAATGATTTCTAGTAGCTTGTTTCCTCTCTCTCTCTCTCTCTCTCTCTCTCTCTCTCCCCCCCTCCCCCCTCCCTCCCTCCCTCCCTCCCTCCTTGTCCCTCCCTGCCTGCTGCCTCCCTCCCTCCCCCCCCCCCCCTCTCTCTCTCTCTCTCTCTCTCTCTCTCTCATTAGGAAGAAAGGGAGCTCATTTTGGGCCTTTGGGTCAACTTTACGTCGATTAAATTAGGAAAAAGAGAAAAAAGTTGAAATTGTCAGGACAAGCAATAATATTTTAAGCATTAAAAACTATGAACTACAAATAAATCTTTTTGAGATAGTGACATCGGCTCCCGACACCTCCAATGGTGCTATATGAAGGTTCAAGGAATGATATAGCGACGTTTTACAGAGTGTTTTTTCCACATACCGTCTTTTAAAGATAGTTTTTACCCAATGACAAAAAAAAATTCTTTTCATACATGTTTGATCCTTTGAAAGAATAAAAGTACAAGAGCATGTACATCAAGTTTGAAGCTCATATATTCATGTCCATGTTTGAGATGACAAAAATCAATGAAGAGCATTTACATCAATGGCTATCCTGACCCAAGTCTAGTGCACCAAACAAGTCTATCTCCAATTCTATACCGAGTTGATCTCCTATATCATCATCGTACTCTGGCATCGTATGTTCACCATAGACTTGATCATCTTCTTCAATAAAGTCGGGTGATTCTTGATGATCATCATCTTCTTCCTCAATATCATGATCTCCATCTTCCTCTCATATGATGTCATTATGCACATCTTCCTCTTGGCTCATATTGTGATATTCATCTTCTTCACTAGATCCATCTAGATCAATTGGACCGGAAGTTGGTAGTGGCATCTCCATATCCACATCTCTATCTTCAAAAATTTTCTTACTTCATGGTGCAACTTGGATCACATACCACCATCTTGGATTAGAACGTCGATCCGGATGAAAAACCACCTATATTGAAGATGGGTGCCCAATGCCATCAATTATATGAAACTATGCTTAAGTACATGTACCAATTGATTTTAAAAAACAAAAGATTCCATTAATTAAATCATTAGTATGCACCTACTCACAATGCTTGAGAAGAACAAAGACCATCATAAATGGTTCTAAACCATTTTACATCAAGAATGAAAATACTAAATCATCTAAAATCAATTTCATAGATTTTGTATATGGTCCCACAATAATCCAACTGCAAGGAGAGAAGATTGGTATCTGAAGCACTTAATCGGCTATCTTGTGTGAAGTTAGCCATGACTCCACAATCATATGTGACTCTCTTTCAATCGATGTGTTCCACAGTACAAAAATGTCATTGGTATGTCTAGGAGCTATGGAAATATCAAAGACCCACACTCCTGTCCATAAGATCTATAACTCCTCTATCAAAGGTACCATGTGCACGGCCTCAGAGTTGGACATCATGTGCATTGTCCCTAAAAATAGAATCCATCATGTCCACCATACCCTCGTCATCATCATCTGGTACATCCGGGAGACTATACTCCTTCTCAAAGTGTGAAGGTATACGCACACCACCCTTGCCACCCTCCTCATCCTATCTCAAGGTTTTGTGTATATATAAGACCTTGTCTCAAGACCCGCACTCCTGTCCATAAGATCTGTAACTCCTCTATCAAACGTACCATGTACATGGCCTTAGACTCGGACATCACCTGCATTGCCCCTAAAAATAGAATCGATCATGTCCACCATACCCTCATCATCATCTGGCACATCCGGGAGACTATACTCCTTCTCAAAGTGTGAAGGTATACGCACACCACCCTCGCCACCCTCCTCATCCTGTCTCAAGGTTTCATGTAAATATAAGACCTTGTATCAAGATTTCGTGTCGTGTACACATGCAATATTAATCACAAACTCAAATAGCTTTGACTTTGTTAAAACATGCGTGCCTCAGGATCTATGGAGCACTCTAAGGTGGATGGAACCTATGTGGAAACATGATGAAGAGAGTGCTCATGACATGTACCTCAAGTCAATCAGGTTCCAAGATAAATTAGCTTGGACTCATAAAGAGAATCTTGAGATAGTGCAAAGTGCTTGATTGATATTACTTCAAATGAACCTCCCTTTTATAGGTGAGGATACTTACATCCATTTGGTTGCTTACATGTGGGATATCTCCTCCATGCCATGTGGCAGCTTGCCCTTTACTCATAACTTTGCTCTACATGTGCTCATGGCACCACAACTCTCAACACTTCCCCTTGGTGCCATGATCCTTTGGCTACTGCAAGGTGGTCAGATGTGAGTTACAAATCCATCACTTCCCCTTAGTGCATGCATTGCTACTTAAGGTGGTCAAGTGTGGTTTACATGTCAATACCTCCCCTGGGTCCTTTCATCGCTACTCTCAGGTGGTCAGGTTTGATTTACAAAATATAGGCAAGGTTGGCAAGGTTTTTGTTTCTCAATACATTCCATTGATGTCAACTTTTGGCTCGTGGCTTAATGATGATGTCGTTGTCTTCTTCACTTGATATAACTTGATGCATGATGCTTTGTTCTTCCATGTGCCTTAATGCTTTGTGTGTGGATGCCATGCTCTACTCTATGGTCATCTCATGCACTTGTGCTTTTGGCATGCTTTTTGCATTCATGCGTTGCTTTTCCATTTGTTGCAAAGGTCTTACCAATTTATTTATTTCAATATTGGCAGTGTCTAATTGCTAACAATGATTTTGATTTGACAGGCACGTGGAGTTTGAAAAGACCATCACTTTTTCATTTTTGGAGTGTGCAAATTCCTCCTGGATTGCAAGTTACGCCTTGTCAAAGTTTTGATCAAGAAGAGGGACAATCAGTGACGTGGTAGAGGGATTCACATGCTGTGGGAAGACTATGTCTGTGGAGAGGTAATTGTGCCTGGCTGATGATGTGGCACTTTGATTAGTCCTTTACTTGACCAGTGTTGATGCTGGGTTTGGTTGACCTGACGAAGGTTAACCCTTATCTACACGAGGCATAAGGGCACTGACCAAGCCTGGGTGTGGTTAGATATATGCCATGTGGTAGTGTGTGAACCAACCTTGGGCTATGAAGGTTTTGGAGAAGAAAAATAGAGGCGCGTCGATGAATAATCCTGAGGAGTCCACAACTATCACGAACCAGAGATTGGAGAATGCACTAAAGGGTTTTTTACCCTTTTGGATGTAGTGGAATAGACAAAATCCAAAATTGTAGCCTCTAGCTATGGTTTCCAACACACGGCTGGCTTGACGAATCTCTGCTGCTCACGATTCGTTTGTTGACGACTTCTTATTTTCTGTTGTTGAGATGCCATTTGCCTTGCTTGTTTTTGGGATGCGATGGAGTGGAAGCTACTGTGTCGGCTTGCTTAGTGAATGCTAGTCGGCCACCATTGTGAGAGTGCTCTCGTAGATGGCACTGCTTTGTGTGTGAGCCGAGGCTATAGAGGTGCCATAGGCTGGCCTAGTAGGAGCATTGCTGGAGAAGGCCACCTTCAAGTTTGGCAAGTTGCTGTCGTAGATGATCGTCTGGCAAGCCGCTCTGTTGGGGTCGCCTTGGAGCTCGTGGGACTGCCTGTGATGTGGAGGAGCGTTGCTGCATCTAAGAGTTGTGTTGAAGTCATTGAGCACTAAGAAGGTGTTTGAAGAGGCTGATCATGAGCTCGTCGATGGTTTGAGGCTTGAGAGACTCCATCAACAACAATCCTTGGAAGCGTGACAGAGATAGTCTCGAAGTAGCTGTGTAGAGTGACACTCCTCAGACAACCAAAGATGCTTCTCCTTCCCTCCAGACAAAGGGAAATACTACCTTCATGATCTGAGCCTCGCTCTTTGTACAACTGTACCGAAATCCAAGTCTCAGCCGAGGGTCTTAGGAGGAATACACAACAACACAAAGCAACTATAGATGCGCTTGATAGATGCACAAAATAGCGGGTGTGTCTATAGGCGTTGCTTGAATAAAGAAATTACGGGTGTGTCTAATAGCTCGTCTATTTGCACATGTATTAACATGTCTATTAGCACGTCTACACTGAGAAAATACAGGCCCGTCTAACATTGCGTTTATCAGCGTGCCTATTTGTGCATGTATTAGCGCGTCTATTTGCACGTGTACACTGAGAATTAGATGCGTATTTAGACGTGTATTTAGACGCTAAATAGAGAATACAGAAAGTGAGATTTTGGTGTACATCACTGCTTTCCAAACATTGCCCATGATTACCAAGCATATAATTTTAACAAAAACAACAATGCTTTTTTGCAAGCCCACATATACAAGAATTAAGTGAGGTGAGGAGAATGAGACAATATGTAAAATAGTTTTGCCAATATCAATGATGGGCTACGGTTCAATCTCATCCTCAATGAGATCAACCCTTGCCAAACTATCTACTTCAAAATCCAAACAAGTGTTTAGATCTACAAATACATTCAACCCACTACTACTTGTGCTACTCATGTGCTCATCGAAATCAGCATCACCAATGGTAGGCTCGTCCTCATGGATAATGGCCTCAATATCTGTATCTCCTATCTCATGATCATCCTCCTCTCTCGTATCATGGTCATCATCACCTCCATGGCCATGATCATCCTCCATACGCTCCATATTAGTAACTACTATACATCACTTTGGAACGTGGCATAATATGTATGACATGCCACCATCTATTATTATCCACCATTGGTTGATAGACAACCTAATTCAAACATAAATACAATCATGTTATTTTCCTTGCATCGAAGGTATCAAATATTTAAAAGCGAGTATTTTTATATGTGTGCACAGTACCTATTCACATTGTTGCGGTAGTACTAGTGTGTCCTTCCTACTTTGCCAAAACTTTGTGGAGTCAATAGTTACAAAGCCACTTGCATGGTGTTTGATTGTTGCATTAGGGCCTCTTTCCACCACGTCCTTAAACCACTTTACATCCAAAACATACACAAAGAAGTGTCGAAATTCAAGCTTAATAATATCTTGGATTATGCCACAATAATCATCCATGGCTCCATTGGCTCCCTCAAAGCTAGCAATGACGCTGCAATCTTGTGTGTTTCTCTTATCATCAATCCGTTGTGTTCGAAAATGCTTGCCCTCACACCATATAGCATTGAACATAGTACACTACACCAAGAAAAAATTAATTGAATAAGCAATCTAAATTATTGATAGCTCCTAACTTATGCATAACATTCTATATACTGACCTTGCTCATGCATCCCCTAGCATACTCCCATTCTTCCATTGTGATATGCATCCCCTCGTCTTTCTCTGCTTTCTCCATTTCATCAAGTAGCCAATCCACATGAATATCCTTTGGAACTGCTCTTAGATACTGAGGGTATGGCACACGAGATCCGTGGTGTGTACGAAAGAGGGCCCTTTCTTCTTGTCTTCTTGCCTTTGCATCCTCGTATCTTGTCACCCATCTTTTCATCACATCATTATTAAGCACACAATAGAGGTTGATACTATTATGCAACTCTGTGTCTATTATTTTGTTGCATCCTTTCCCTTGAGGCACAATAGAGGTCATCCTTAGGTCTTCATCATCTCTCCATAGTCGTGGGAGAGATCTATCCACATTAACAAGAAACTCAGAAATATATACAAGTGACTCTTATACCAACCAACCCTCGACCATGTCGGGTCTTGCATTTTGTCTCACGAAGCCCTTCAAGGTCTTCATGAAGCGCTCGAGGAAGAACAACCATCACTCAACCATCATGCAGTATAGTACCGCATATAGCAATCTCATCCACCAAATGCACTATAAGATGTAGTTGGCTTGTGAGAATAGAACGTGAAAATGTCTCCTCCACTAAACAAACCACCTCCACTGACATAACTCGAGCATTCTCAAGCGTGGTGGGATCTATTTCCTTTGAGCTCACATACCTAGAAGATGAAAGGTACACCATATTAGCAATATGGACACCTTGCATGGAGCATTGATACGCATCATATTTTGTATCATGTAAAGAACCTCACAAGCTCACCCATCTTGTAAATACAATCTTTCATGTCCTTCGATGCACTACGAGAAATGCTAGTAGGTAGTATGAACTGAACCCACGAGGAGGTGGTTGATTAGTTGCTTATAATTATTCACTCACAAATTTGAAAGGAAAAAGATATTATGCACATAAAATACTTACTTGGAGCATCTTGTGCCAATCATGAGATTTCAAGCCATATAATTGCTCTACACCTCTTTTCTTGCTCTTTGTAAAGGCTCCCTTCAAACACCTCATGCATCCAGTGGAAGTTCGAATTGTAGTAATAGCACGCTTCACCACCGCCATCTCTAGCTTTGATAACCTCCACGATGCACGAGGTAAAAAAACACGCCCATTTGGTCTCTCTTGTGGCCAAGCTTCACGCATCCTCCCTGTGGTACATAGATCCTCCCTTATGCCTACGGAATCTCGTGTCCCATTCAAATGCTCCCAAATGGTAGATGCCACATTCTTGAAGATATGCATGGGATCAAGCAGGTGATTCCTTGAGGTGGGACCAATATGGTAAACGATAAAAGATGGAGTATCTAAAAAAAAGCCTGGTGTTAGCAGGCAATCTTTATTTCAAGCCAATATAGCACACAATAGTTACAAACCCTTACCGGCTCATGCCAAGTGGTGGAGTTGTCGTGGAACCGTCCCAAATTCTCATCCAATCTCCCATAGTGAGTGATTGTGGGAGGACTTCATTCCAAGGGGCAACATATCTAGGATGATCAGGTGGGAGAAATCGATGGTGATTCTCATAGATGACCTTATTCAATGCGTCTGCCCATGAGGCAACTAGCGAAGGACCACAAACACGACATGCATGGTAACCCGATGTAGTGAGACATGAACAATAGACGCAATTAAGAGTTGAAGGTGGGTTTAGGGTGCCACATCCTTTGCCTATTCATAATTAGAAGTGTAATGCTTATCTGAACACTCGCCATAGTCTGGGAAGTCATGCATCATCCACATCAAGACTGCTTTGTAGTTGAAGTCTCGTGACGAGGGAGGCCTGCTCACATCATGCACCTCGATATCTCTCCAAAGTATCTCTAGCTCGCCAATCAAAGGCTCCAAATAAACATCAGGATTTTTGACTTTATGTTTCCCTGGAGTTAGAAGGGACAGCATAACATGTCCTTTCTTAATAGCCATAGAGGGTGGAAAATTATAATTCACCAATATCACTGGCCATACACTGTAAGAGATGCTTTTGAGACCAAATGGGTTCACACTGTCCATACCCAATCCAAGTCTCAAGCTCCTAGGTTCTTCCTTGAAGCTTGGCCATGTGTCTTCAATATGCTTCCACACAAGAGAGTCTGCGGGAGTTCTCCACTTGCCATCGGTTGATCGATGGGAGGAATGCCATGACATGAGCTCTACAATGGATTTGCACTTGAACATATGTTGGATGCGAGGGATTATGGGAAAATGTCACAGAACCTTACGAGGCACGTCCAAAGTTTTGAGATCTGCTCTATATCTTGCCTCTCCACAAGTAGGGCACTCTCTTGCATCCTTATGTAGTCCACAAAACAAAATGCAATCATTGACGTATGCATGGATGTGCTTGTAATCTAATCCTCCAAGAGAGGTCACATGTTTCCTTGCCATATCTCTTGAGGTCGGTAATTTATTCTCCCTTGGAAGAATTTTACACAATAGCCTGCACATGAAGACCATAAATGAGGAAAAGCATTCGAGTAATTGACCCACTAGCATAATTCACCATGTTTGCAAAATAGACTTTAAAGCTTACTTGAGTAATGCATTCGAACTTGCATTGCTCCATCCATAGATGGTTTGCAAGTTTAGTAACTCAAGGGAGGTACGTAGAACAGAGAATGTGCACCCCTCAAACAGTGGAGTCGATGCTGCGGTAAAAAGATCATCCTGCTCCACGCTATCATCCCTCCCTTCGGATTGCTGGACATATAAATCCCGCACCATATCATCAAACACCTCCTCCTCCATGGCTTCATGAGGTAATGGTGGAGGGCTACTATGATCACCATCACTCCATGCATCCGTAACGGTCCCTCCTGAAGATCCCACCTCATATCGCCGATGCTTCGCCTCGGTGTGGCATTGCATCTTGTATCAAATTAAAACGGGATCATAACTCAAACATATGAACACCCATAGGTATCTCAATCAACCTTAACTCTTTAACACTTACCATGTTTTCGGTCGCATTCCATTCTCCATACTTTGAGATGTGATTGCGTGTAATCTAGCGTGTACAATACATGTTTCCTCGACATCAATCACACATACATTTGATTTTTTGCTCCAACCACATTTCGCGATGGTGGATACG
Source organism: Dipteris shenzhenensis (assembly GCF_047967505.1). NCBI lineage: Eukaryota > Viridiplantae > Streptophyta > Polypodiopsida > Gleicheniales > Dipteridaceae > Dipteris > Dipteris shenzhenensis. The sequence continues at coordinate 11,933,348 of NC_141598.1, forward strand.
GAGGGATTCATCCTCACTGGAGCTACTTGTTGAAGATGAAGACATCCTACAAACAAACAACCCAAAAATATTTGCTTTTCTTGAAATATTTAATTTTAAATCTCTGTGGCACGTCTAAAACCGTGTCTGTCTGTTCTATGGTGCACGTGTCTAGGCACGTCTAAAACCGCGCCTGCTCTTTGTATTTAGACGCAGAATTACATGCACTTATAGACACGCTTATAGACACGGTTTTAGATGCGACTATAGACGTGGTTTTCAAATCTACTTTTAGCGCGCTTGCTTTGCTTTTCTTCACATAAGCTTCACACAGCTTGCTTGCTTTGTTATTAACAAATCCACAGTCCGACACTTAAGAGGAAGGCACCCACACTTACTTCCAGGCTTACAGAAGAAGAGGGTAAACAAGGAAGAGAAGAAACTTTGAAGAAGGACAAGAAGCTTCCATACCTCTATCCAAGGTAAGTCTCTTTACAGTTGATCTTCTTTGGAAGTTGCTCTCTTTGGATTTGTCCTTTGTCGTATCCAAGAAACGAATGATTTTGGTATTAGTGTTACGCTTTTGTGTCGGGCACATGTCCTTTTTTACTTTTTAGAATAGTTCGTTTGTCAGAGCACGTCTATAGATGCGTCTCAGAGCACGTCTATAGATGCGTCTCAGAGCGCGTCTAAAACTGCATCTACAGGCGCGTCTATTGATGCATCTAGCTTGTTTACAAACATAGATAGCCACGTCTATAAATGTGATGTTATATGCAAAAATAGACTCGCTTCTCAGATGCGTCTATAGACGTGCTCCGATAGTTTTAGATGCTTCCCTTCCCTTCCCTTCTCTTCTCTTCCCTTCCCTTTTCTCTCTCTTTTTCTCTTCTTTTTCTCTTCTTTTTCTCTTCTCAGCTCATCAGTAATCTTCTTTTTTTATTTTTTCCAGTTCATCATGTGGCCAGGAAGCTCTTCAGGCTCACTTGATCTTCGGGAGTCTATTTTTAGGGAGTTATATAACCTTTTAGAGCACCCTCCTAGTACTACAGGGTTATACGGCTACATGACGGGTACTCTAAACACCCCCCAGGAGTCGGCACTACAGACTCCAAACCACCCCAATCCCACACCAGCTGAGATTACCCTAGCAGAGTCAGCACAGCCTAGCCGGCTACACAGCCGAGGCCCTTCCCCCATGCCCTCTTATGCCCCTTCCCCCATGCCATCTTATGCCCCTTCCCCCATCCTGTCAATAGGTCCTTCTGTCTCGCAGAGCCGTTGGCATACTCTTGTGCAGTCGAGACTCGGTTCTACAGCTACGAGTGGTCCACGTAGTCTCGTGTAGTCTCTAGCTACAAGTGGCCAGCGTACTAGCTCGACACGACACAGTAGTAGGTGTAGTAGCAGGGAGAGCGGTGGGGGATGCATGGCATAATGCTTTGGGAGGGGTGGTGGTGGGGACGATGATGATTCATATGATTTAGACATGCCTCCGGGTGGTACGATCTTCTATGACATCACTTAGACAGGAGACATCTTGATGGATGCACGGGGGAAGGACATCATGGCCTTCATGTGCTCTGTAATTGCTAACAATTACAGAGATTGCTTTATCCACTACAAAGACTAGCCAAAGAGGTTGGCTGATGAGACCCTCACTACTGTTCGCTCTAGGTATCCTAACCCCCCCAATCGTCAGTTCACATATAAATGGGCCAAGTCAAAGATTGTTACGATACTTGGTAATAAAAGATCTTCGCTTAAAGAGGCAGGCACTAGCAGAGCTTTCTAGGCTCGAGGGAGGTCAACCACGTGGAGGCATGAAGGATCCAGATGGAGCAATATGGAAGCGTGCATTTTGGAGCAGGGGGTGTTGAATCATGGGAGGCCCAATTTGTAAGTATCGATCTCAAATTATATTGCTTATGTAGTTTATTAGGAGGTTGTTTGTTTGTACTAACCCCTCTGCAAATTGTGTCGTCTTGCAGCTTGATATCGTGGGCAGATACCCTACTCCTATCGAGACAGCCTACCACCGCCACCATCGCAGAGGAGATACATGGAAGCACTTCTATCATGATGGGTTGATTACTGAGGAGCAGTATATCCGGGCTACTGGAGCGGCCCCCGAGGTATTTGAAAGTATTTAAATAATGTCAATATTATAAGTAAAGATTTGATTTTTCATACATTGATATATGTTGTCCCTTGTTTACAAGCCCCTACACAAGAAGATGAGGAAGAAGACGAGGAAGGAGGCGGAGAAGGGAGCGCAGAAGGGAGCGTGGAAGGGAGCGAGGATGTGGAGAAATTAGTTGTAGAAGTAGTGCTAGCTACTCTTTTTTGTACTTAAAGCCACTGGCTTGGCTTCGTGCTTCTTGTATATACACTCCTCTTATTTTTTGTACTTGAAGCCACATGACGTGGCTTAGCTTCGTGCTATATGTACATACAAGCACTTTTTGAGCTTTCAATTTTCTTGTGCAATGTTCTATCAATTAATGCTTTGTGAACTAAACGTTTTGGAGTTGTAATGTTTTATTTGGAATGGTAATTGTCGGCTATAGACGTGCTTGCAAGAGTGCTAATTAAAATGCAGTTGGCTGTAAGAATTGAATTACACAATATGGAAATGGGATTCCTGTAACTACATAGCATACACAACATACACAACATTCTGTAAATTTAAAAAATATTATGTAGTGCGTCTATCAGTGCATCTATAAATGCGTCTATATACGCGTCTGTCTATTCAGGTAGCATCTATTTGTGCATCTATAAAAGCATCTATAAGACCATTTATAAATGCATCTAAACGCGTTTAACGATGCGTCTGTTTGTTTTTTAAATTTTTTGGCAGAGTGTCTATTTACGTGTCCATATGCACATTTATACACGCGTCTGTCTGCTATATAGATGCGCCGTGGGTCTCTAGACGTGCAAATAGATGCGCCCATAAGTTTTTTTTTTAGTTCAGTAAACGCGTCTGTGTGCGCGTCTATGGATGCTTTGTCTTGTTGTGATAGGCAAGGCCACTGCCAAATTGTTTGTGGAGAAGAGCGCTATGGTGGTTCTTTCTTTTCGCAAAACCGATGGACTAGATCTTTCTCCAAAGCTCTCTTTCCCTTAACAATGGAAATTTCCTCATTTGAGAAGAAGAAGAAGAAGAAGAAAGGGCACTTAACTCATGAAGAGAAATTCTCTCACAATGGAAATGAACCCAAGGAATCTCTCTCTCAAAACTAGAAGCGATAAACTCTCTAGACTTACATTCTGAAACTAATCTAGGAATGGAAGCAATCCTAGTGAACTACTAATGAGCTAAACTAGGAGAGCTAAACCTATGCTCTGATACCATGTTAAAACATGCGTGCCTCAGGATCTATGGAGCACTCTAAGGTGGATGGAACCTATGTGGAAACATGATGAAGAGAGTGCTCATGACATGTACCTCAAGTCAATTAGGTTCCAAGATAGATTAGCTTGGACTCATAAAGAGAATCTTGAGATAGTGCAAAGTGCTTGATTGATACTACTTCAAATGAACCTCCCTTTTATAGGTGAGGGTACTTACATCCATTTGCCTGCTCACATGTGGGATATCTCCTCCATGCCATGTGGCAACTTATCCTTTACTCATACCTTTGCTCTACATGTGCTCATGGCACCACAACTCTCAACAAACTTTCTGATGATCCATCACCACGTGCACCACCAACGGTGGGTAGTGGTTTGGGCTCCTCCCCATACATCCTCAAGTGGCACATGGAATACGGTGTTGATGTCGTACTTCTCGCTTACAATGAGTGCAATGACAATACAACCTCTTTGTAAGTCACTCTTCACTCCCGAGCATTGGTGCATCATCTGACAAGCTTCCACTCATCCCTTCCATCTGCACATCTCCAAAATCACAACACAAAATGCAAGGAAATCCATTAAGATCCAAAAAATAGCCACCCATGAGCTCGTTCCCTCTCTTCTTAGATCAAGTTCCCTGAGAACCATCGCTATATCGCGATGCTTTGCTTGTTTTGTGACTATATAGTGATGCTTTTAGGGTATAAGTATATAGCGACACTTAGGGTATAAGTGTCACTATATAGCGACTCTTAGGGTATAAGTGTCGCTATATAGCAACAATTTTAGGGTATGAGTTTCTCTATATAGCGACACTTTTAGGGTATAAGTGTTGCTATATAACAATTGACCAGTCGCTGGGGACTAAAACTCGAAACCCCGCACGACGCCGTCTTTCACAACTCTATTGCGAGAAAAGCAAAAATCTCTCCTCCCACATTATATTCGGCGACCTCACTTTCTTCCTCTATTCCCCACACTCCTCACCCCTACCAAGCCCCTCTCCCATTAACACTTGTGCTCCCTCTCCACCCTTCTCCCTCTCTACTACTGTGAAAGGAAGTTTTTCAAGAAGGTGTGTCTCTTTAAGCAATGTAGGTTCATTTTTTGTGAGATTTTATTTTATGAGTGTTGAAGCATATTTCTCCTTACATTGCTAAGCCAATGTGCTAATTTTCATGCTTGATTTTCAAAGATTAAGGACAAAAAATGAGATTTGGTGAAAGAAAGAAGACTTACCTCTTCTCTTTTTGGTATTTCTCTTCCTCCTCTTTCCCTTCCTTTCGTGCTTTCTCCTTGTTTGTAGGCTTATGCTTGTCCCCTTAATCCAATCCCTTCGGAAAGTTGCTTCTCCAAACTCCTCCTTTCTCTAACTAGTTATCTGAAAAATTGTATGTTTCCTCTCTTTTGTAGGGCCAGTCCACGAAACACCGAGCGGACTTTTCCAGGTAAGAAAGTGCTTCCTCTTTTTTCCTTTTTTTGTTTCCATTATTTGCATTGGCCTGCAGCTAGTGCTTTAAAGCACTAGCTGCAGTGATGGGCATAGGAACCCTTTCTTCCCCTCTCTTCTCTTATTCCCTCTTCTTCCCCTCTTCTCCTCTTTTCCTCCCTCTTTCCCCCCTCTTTCCCTCCCTCTCTTATTTCCTCTTCTTCCTCTCTTTTCTTCTTTTCCCCTCTCTTTTTTCATTCTCTTTTCCCTCTTTCTTCCTCTTCCTTCTCTTCTTTTTCCCTCTCTTATTTCGTCTTCTTCCCCTCTCTTCTCTTATCCCCTCTTCTTCCCCTCTTTTCCTCTTTTCCTCCCTCTTTCCTCCCTCTTTCCCTCCCTCTTATTTCCTCTTCTTCCTCTCTTTTCTTCTTTTCCCCTCTCTTTTTTCATTCTCTTTTCCCTCTTCCTTCTCTTCTTTTCCCCTCTCTTATTTCCTCTCTTTCCTCCTCTTTCTCTTCTTTTCACAAGCATATGCATTTGCCTATGCTTATGCTTATGCATGAGCATATGCTCATATGCTCATGCATAAGCATAAGCATATGCTTTCTCTTTTTTCCTCTCTTTTCTTCTTTTCCCCTCTCTTTTTTCCTTCTCTTTTCCCTTCTTTCTTTCTCTTCTTTCTTTGCTTTTCCCCTCTCTTATTTCCTCTCTTTCATCCTCTTTTCTCTTCTTTTCATAAGCATATTCATTTATCTATGTATCTCTCTCATAAGCTTATGCTTATGCATGAGCATATGCTCTCGCTTTTTCTCTTTTTTCCCCTTTTTTCTTCTTTTCTTCTCTCTTTTCTTATTTTCCCCTCTTCTTTTTCCTTCTCTTGTGCTTATGCTCTTTTCCCCTCTCTTTTTTCATTCTTTTTCCCCCTCTTCCTTCCTCTTCCTTCTCTTCTTTTCCCCTCTCTTATTTCCTCTCTTTCATCCTCTTTTCTCTTCTTTTGATAAGCATATGCATTTGCCTATGCTTATGCTCATATGCTTATGTTTATGCATGAGCATATGCTCATATGCTTTTTCCCTCTCTTTTTTTCTTCTCTTTTCTCATCTTCCTTTCTTTTCCTTATCTTCTTTTCCCCTCTCTTATTTCCTCTCTTTCATCCTCTCTTCTATTCTTTTCATAAGCATATGCATTTTCCTATGCTTATGATCATATGCTTATGCTTATTCATGAGCATATGCTTATATGCTCATATGCTTTTCTCCTCTCTTTTTTCCTTCTCTTTTCCCCTCTTCCTTTCTCTTCTTTGTCTTCTTTTTCCCTCTCTTATTTCCTCTCTTTCATTTTCTTTTCTCTTCTTTTCATAAGCATATGCTTTCTCTCTTTTTCTCTTTTTTCCCCTCTTTTCTTCTTTTCTCCTCTCTTTCGAAAGGGTAATTTTGTAACAAACAATGTTGTATATCTTTGACATGTATATGCTTCTATCGCTCAACTCGTTTGAGTGATTTTGTATCACCCTTTTCACAAAGGAAATTTTGTAACAAACAACATTCTTTTGTAATTAATTTAAAAAAAACATTAGTGAGGCAAAATACGGCTTGTTGTGGCCCTGTTTAGCCCCACTAACATTTTTTAAAAGCTTCTGTTAAGTGTCACTATATAGCGAAATTTACCAGTGTCGCTATATAGCGACGTTTACTAGTGTGTCGCTATATAGCGACGTTTGTTAGTGTTGCTATATAGCGACGCTTATATAGCGATCGTTCTTTTTCGATGCTTATAGCGACGTAAATGTGCCCGTCAAAAAAAAACTTTTGTGTAAAAAAGTTCGGTATTTTCTTCAAAAAAAGGCCTATGCCTTGTAGTGGTCCTTGATTTCCAAGATACTATGACTGTCTCTATGGAAAGCTCTTTAATTGCTTCATGGCTTGCGACCCATTCCTTTTTCAAACGACCAATATACAGTGTATTTTTATCCTAGTTCTCCTTCCATAGTATTGTAGATGTTGCAACTTTTCCCTTGTCATCCATGCTCACGTCCACCACTTTTGCAACCCAGAACTTAACATTCTCATGCTCATCGTCCGATGGTCGAACTGCAACAAAAAAGTGTATGTCGATGTCTACTTCTAGCATAAACTCTCTCTTCCTCGGTCCACAATATGGACATGGAAGTAGTGAATCAAACTCATTTTCAAAGACATCAAACAATGGGCACAAGTCATTATCAACATTTGGCCAAAATAAAGGTCGTTTGGCCTTAGCATCATCTGCTCGCATTTTCTCAAGGTCCTTTATCAATTGATAGATCTTCTTAATTACAATAGCAGTGTGTTCCTTCCAAGAGGGCTTTCAATCAGGATATCTACGAAGCATTTCGTGTTTGTATGTAATAAAAGATTTTAAGCCTTTTATTTAACCTTTAGATTTCTCACTGAATTCTTTTATAGGAGCCCATATTGAATGCATTTCTTTGCTCGGGATTGAAGTTAAGAGAGAGTAAGGTTCTTTGGGTTCCCATGTTGTATCATGAGAATAGTGTTGCCACCACTACATCACTAGTTTTTCAAGAAAAAGTGAAAGTAGTGTGGAGCGCTATGACCAATCAAGGCATTACCATCTTTTTGTATGAAAGATAGAATAAAGCTCTTCCAATCATACATCCTTTCAACCATGGAGCATACTGTACGTTCCTTGTGACTGTATGCATGTAATAGTAGTCCCAAAAAGAGAAATGTGATTGCGCATCATCCATGTTCTCCCATTGGGGGGTCTAGTATAGGCTGAGAAATAGGTTTGGATTGGCAAAGGTAGTATCCATCCTGGTCTGTGGCTCAGGGACTATATGTTGCTGGCCTTCCCTTCTTGCAAACATGTCGAGAAAGGGGTTCTCCATGTCTATTGATTCTGCTCTTCCTAAGTGGCCGAACATGTTCGAGAACGTACCTCTAAGCCTGGATGCAACTAAAGGTGCAGGAGAGTTGGGAGAGGCTACACTCGTGAAGGGGGGCTTTCGATACCCTTGGACCCGTGGGGTCTTGCATCACTCCTTCAAGACTCTCTTTTTCATCTGAACTGGATGGAGTTTCTAGACGGGGTCCTATGAATGAGTGGAGACTCGAATTGAGATTTTGAACCTCCAACTAGGATGGAGGGTGGGCTGAGCCTAGCTCGAAGCCCTTTCTTCTGACACTGGACCCTTTGGCAAAATCCTTCTGGACCTCAAGTGCATGTGCTATGCCTTTGGTTGGGGACACCCAAGCTGAACTGAGGTTCTGGAATTTTTTGTTAATTCCTTAGCTACCCCAGAGGTATTGCACCGATCGGTGGGATAACTCTACGGAACCGGTCAGTGGGCTACGGTATAGCGATGGATGGTGTAGTACGGTTTCAACGATAGGTAGCGGCGTAATCTTTCAACGCCGATTGGCAAAATAAGGAAATAGCATCAGTCGGTGTGATGGATGTATGGCGACAATCGATGGGAAAATAGTTGCCACATGGTCGGTGCGATCGGTCGAAAGGGATATCCCCACGGGTGTAGGGATATGGTATGACACCAATCGGTGCGATAATGACTCGACGGGATAGTATAGCAACGACGGCAGGTTAAGCAGACAACACCAAATGATGGTATAGCACAGCGATGGGCGGTGTGATGGAGTAATGCGATGGCGAAGGGGAACGATTATAACCACAAATGGAGGGGAGGGTTCACTATGCCGACGGCAGCATAGTAAGATAGCAATGGTCGGCGGGGAAACACTACAGCATTGGTCAACGATTTGTCAGATCGGTGTGGAAGTAACTCTAACAAGCATTAACTATGGGCAGCAAGGTAACCGTAGTTAGAGGTTAGGTTGGCGGGGAAGTGTTACGATGCCAAGTCAAAAAATTTTGACCGGCGGGATCCGACTAATGCACCGATCGATGGGGAAATTGCTTGATGCGATACGCCTACAACGCCGACCTGGCAAGATAGTCAAACACAATTTCGCTGACTGAGATTTGGTGATTTCTGAGGATTTTGCAGTTTCTGTGCTTGATTTTTTGTGATGGGGGGGTGCTACACTACCTATTCTACCTACTCCATGAAAAAAACTAGAAAACAAACACTTTTTGAAAGTCAAAATGCAAAAACTCAAAAAAGGGAAGTTCTAGAACATGAAACTACTTCAAAACTTGACAAAAATTCTTAGTTTTGTTGTTTTTTGAGGTGATTAGACCACACACACACCTTAGCAATCAAGCCTACTAAGTTCCTATCAACTTGAAACACCAAAAAGCATCCAAAACGAGCTTCCCAGGCTCAAAAATGGCATTCCTACATGAAAAAATAGATTTTCGTCCTCTCTCTCTCTCTCTCTCTCTTTCTCTCTCTCTCTCTCAAAAATGGCATTCCTACATATAAAAACAGATTTTCGTCCTCTCTCTCTCTCTCTCTCTCTCTCTCTCTCTCTCTCTCTCTCTCTTTCCACCTCTCTTCTCTCCTACAACTGCACTAACAAGCTCCAAGGTAAGCTTGAAAACTTGTGCAATGGGAATATATCGAAGAGAGACAAGTGCAAATGCAAAAGCATACCTGTTCTCCCCGACAGCGATGCCAAAAATGTAGTGTGGTCTCAGCAGCAGTGACTCACGTGTCGTGGGGTAGTTGAAGATATGCCCATGGAGCTTCCACTCCCTGTTACTCCTTGTGGGAGCAATGCATAGCTCGAGCCGTCCGCAAGTATCACTCAAGCGGCCTCCGGATTGTTACAATGTGGTTTCATGCAAGAAAGAGGGAAGGGAAAGAGGGGAGGGAAGAGGGAGAAGGAGGGAGAAGGGAGGAGGAGGAAGGGAAGAAGGAGAAGGGAGTGAAGGGGGATAGAGTAACAACCACAAAGGCACTACAATGGAAACAAGAGAACACCTAAAACACTCTCTTGGAAGAGAAGAGGGAGCTTGTATTCAAACTTATTCAAACAACAATGAAGACCAAAGTCAACCCTTTGGCCTTTTATACATGTCACCTTTTGAAGGGAGGGCCAAGCCTTTTTCTTTTTAGTACTCTCCCTCACTTTACAACCACGGGCTCGTGTGATTTGGGGCTCAAACTCCCTGAGCGCCCTCACACTTTGTGGTCATGCATGATGCATGAGACTCAAACCTGGAGTAGCGAGGCTCAACTTCGTTGAGACACTCAATGGTAACCCTGTCTCGGGATGATATTTGGGAAACAAACTCCTTGAGTTTGAGTTGTACTCCTTTCATGGCTATTTTCATTGGTGTCGCTATTTCCTATGGATGTGGAGCTAAAAAGTGCAAGGCGCATGCACTCTTCGTGGCCCACAAGTGTGCATCTCCTTGTTCCTGCACCTCCTTATTCCAAGCAGGGGCAGTTGGAACATATATCTTGTGCACGTTGCCTAGAATCTTTGGACTTTGGAGCGGGCTTTGGGTATTTGGGGATCAAACTCCCTGAGTTTGAGCTATACTCCTTCCGTGTGCACATTGCTTGTAATTATTGACCTTGGTGTACTTGGGTATCAAACTCCCTTCTGTTGGAGTAGATTATTCAGCTTGGTCACCTTTACTCATTGATTACCCTGCATTTGGCAGTTGTACGCTGTGGATGTTAACAAAAGGAGGTAATTATAGTCTAGAGTTGAGATTCAATCCTTATGGCAAGTCATAAGTCAATTAGAAGCCTTGACTAACAGTATGAGATCGTGTAAAATTATAAACTAACACCAATATAAAATAAAAAATAATCCAAAAACATAATAGTTTATGCAACATCTAAAGATTTGGCAAATAGCTAGTTTATGAAAGGGTTTCTAGTTCATGGTGCTTATTTTCAAATCAACTACAATTAAAAGCCCAAATTTTGATAAGACAAAGATATGAAGACAATGAAAAAAAATTCATGTATTACTCCCCTCCAAAAATAGATGAGATTTTAACATATGGCAATATATGGTGATTAGAAGAGAGAGATGAAGAAAAAGCAAGACAACACAATGAGACATACAAACAAGGCATACTTTAGTGGTTATGGAAATTTTTTTCATGAAATACATTTTACATTGATATGTACAAATTCTAAAATGATGAAGAAACAAGTCCAATGACAATAATTTGCAGATTTGTAGTATGCCCTAGCCATGTACTTCAACACTATATATTTTATGACAATATTTTAAAGACTATGTCAGGAGCTAATTTTTAACGGCTTTTCGTAAATTTAAAGAATGGCTACAGCTTGTTGAAAATGAAATAGGGAGAAAAGTGAAGAAAACCAGATCGGATGGTGGCCCTTAGAGTCCATTGCGATGTGACATTCACATTCTTGACATCTCCCTCTTCAACATCAATAGACAAACTTACCCCCATATTGTCTTCATCATTAGAGTCAAAGGGAAGCCACCGGCGATTTGTTTTCTTCTAGCGCTTGTATTGGAAAGCTAAATACAACATTTGGCATGACAAAGGGTATCTAATAGCCACATTGTCTTTACATGCATGACATTGAAACAAATCACCCTTTTGGTCACCTGACTTGGTTCCCCAATTCATCCCAAGTAAATTTTCAAGAGCATTTTCATCTACACGCTTGCAGGACCACATAGTTCTTGTTCTATGCATATGTATATTTTGAAATAAAGAAGCAAAAATGTGAAAAGACAAATCTTAGTGACAATCAAATTTGCATGTTATAGTGATAGTATTGATATGAGAATTCTTCTACCTTTGTTACATTTAAAAGAAGAATCTATAAGAATTAGAAGGATAAAAAGGAAACCATACAAATGTCAGTTAAGACTCCATGAAGCTCTAGCACATTACAAAAGGTAAGAACCTATCATATATGGAAATAAGATATAGATACGCTGCAAAAATATGCTTGAGGATGGATAGTAAAATAGCAACGATATTACAACAGAAGTATAGAAATCAACCAGAACCAACTAAAAGAGAACAAACTACAAAGAAGAAGACAAGAATCAGCATCAACAACAAAGATAAAGGAGCAAACAAGAATAATCTACATCAATAGAAAGCAAAAAATGGTCTACATCAAGAAGCTGAAAAAGTGTCTATCAACAAGGAGAATACAACAAAAAGATAGAAACCAATAAGAAGCAACTAAAAGGAACCAAAGAGAAAGGAAGAAGACAAGAATTAACATGAACAGAGAAAAAGGGGCAGATAAGAAAAATCTACATCAACAAAAGAAAACAATAATCTACATCAAGAACAAGCCTAAAAGGAATTTACATTAGCAAAGACCTCGACACCAACAAATTGAAGGTCAAAAGAGCTTGTTGACAAGGTTGTAGAGAGTGAGTGATAGGATTGCACTAGAGATGACTAATTGTATGGCTAACTATAAATTGCATTGAAATGAAAGAAAATGAGGGTATATACATGTTCATCCCTCAAGGTGAGGGTTTGGGTTAGGGTTTTTTCCCATGAATCTTATGTAGTGCTCTTTACAAGGATCCAGGTATTTACATAATCACACAACTTTTTGTGTGATTTGTGTTACCATGAATACTTTTCCATTTCTTGCCAGTAAACTCTCAAAATACTATCAGTAAAATACTACTAACCATTGATAAAAGGACTAGTACCACTAGATAAAAACATATTCCTAGTGGTATATTTACGCATGATTTTAGCCAATGGTACTAGACCTTATACCACCTAATACCTATATGACTATTAGTACCATTGACAAACATATATTTATAGTTGGTAGCATGCCTTTTGCTAGCAGTAATATGCTACTTATGGACGGTACAAATAATGCTTCACGATAATATAAGGAGTTGCTGGCTCATTTCAAGCGCTTTTGATTTGAAAGGTACTTTTTTTTTTCTTTCCTTAAGCCCCACATCAGGGCCTAACCTTGAGAGTATTCCCTATCTCACGTGCTCGCAAGGCTCGAGAGGTAGATGGGACCACTCTTTGGGTGCAAGTGACTAGGCTCTCGCAAACAAGGATGTGGTTTTTTGCTTGTTTTTTATTTGTAGATAACATGTTTTTTTTAAAACAATGCAGTATGATACATATTGCATGCATGTAATCCAACCCCATCAAAAAAAAGCATGCATGCAATATGCATGATATTCCATGCTTGCATTGCAATCAATATGCATGATGCATCAATATATCAAGTTGCATGCATGCATTCAAGATCATGGTGCATGCATTGCATGTTACATATCTGTAAAGTGTTTCAATTTGCTTGTATCTTATGCACATTAATAGAATCGTATGTGTTAAAATTTGATTAAATTTGTGCATGCAGAATACCTTAGAACCTCAGAATACCTTACGTGACCGAGCCAAAGGAGTAGGAAAGAGATCTTTAACACAAGATAGGTGTTGCTAGCTTCTTGCAAAAGGTCCCAATCTGACAAACAATGCTACCCCACAAGCAAGAACCAGCGTAGTGCAAGAAAGGAAGCGACACAATGAGATAAACACAAGTAAATCCTGTAGTAATAGCACTTGATGCTAGGTGCAACACACAGGGATGTTGATATAGAAGCTCGACGAAGAGGCTTTAAAACAAAGCCCAAATGAACCCGAATGGGGCTATGGAAGGCTCTCAAAAGAGGCTTTAAAAAATGTCTTTCTTGCCTTTTCTTTTTTTGGAGGGAGGGAAGGCCGGGGGTAGTAGTACACTGACCTGGGACAGCTAAGACACACTTAGTTAGCCTAATCTAACCCAACCCAACTTAACCTAACCCTAGTTTGATTGACCTTGACTCTCAGTTAACTAAACCTAGCTAACCTAATCAGACCTCCTAACCTAACCTAACTGCACTAACCCGACTATGTAAGAAATCCTAGATTTACTATATTTAGAAATGTGCTAAGGAACAGAAAGGAGACTGAAATAGCAGAGAACAAGGAATAATTGTATTGCTTGAATGTCTGTAGGGTATCTGTTGTGTGTCATCCATACAATTGGGCCTCTCTTATATAGAGAGTGAAGAGTCACACATGAAAAGGTGTGTACTCCAAAGTGTATGTGCATGAAGAGGTGTGTACCCCTTGTGAAGGGTGTGACCCTTGATCAGAGGGTACATTACAATAGGAATGTCTCTTCAATAGGATGTCTCTTATGAAGGGTTGTGCCTCATAGGAAGTGTCCCGTCGAAAGGGCATAGGGTTGTGCCTCATAGGAAGTGTCCCGTCGAAAGGGCATACCCTTCCACAAGTGTCCATTCATCAAACCATCCATAAGTCTAGAAATAGAGAAAGGAATATGTCACAGATCGTGACATCCCCTCCCACTCAAAATAAGGACCTGGTGGAGATAATGAACTGATGTAGAAAATATCACGGTAAATTCTGAAAATACTGCTATAAAATGTCAGGGTACTACTGTAAGTCTTCATCAGATTGCCAAGTAGCATCGGAGTCATCCAGATCTCGCCAAAGGACAAGGAATTCTGTGATAAGTCGATGTGGAGTCTCTCGCTGTCGATGGTCCAAAATACTCTCAGGAATAAGGAGAACATAATCGTCTTCAATTTCTGGGACATAATCACCTACAGGAGGAACTGCTTCATCGCCTGGAATGTACGTCTTTAGCCAAGAAATATGAAATGTCGGATGTATTTTACCCCATGATGGTGGTAATTCCAATTTATAACTTAAAGATGAATTTTTCTTGATGATCCGGAAAGGTCGATAGTATCTTGGTCCCAACTTAGGAAACACAGACTTAATCATCTTATAGCGATGTGGGGCTACAAATAATAGCACCATGTCACCAGTGTCAAATTCCAGGTGACGTCTATGTTTGTTGGCAAACCGTTATACCGCTCTTGCACTTTTCACATGTGATCCCTGACTTGGAGTAGAATGTCTTGCATTTCTTGAACCAGTTGATCAGCTAGGGCCACTCGATGTTGAAGTACAAAATTCGTTGGTACAATCGGAGTGTGTCCATAAGCTGCTTGGAACTTTATCGGATATGATATTCTTGGGCAATCCATGGTGTCGGAAGATGTGTTGTATGAAGAGTTTGGCGCTGTCCGGAGCATGTGCACTGCTTTTGCAAGCAACAAAGTGTGCCATTTTGGACAATCGATCAACAATTACCATAATCTGAGTGTTACCTTTGGAGGATCGTGGTAGTGTTGTAATGAAATCCATGGAAATACTTTCCCACCTTTCAGTTGGAACTGGAAGAGGCTGAAGAAGTCCTGTTGGAAGTCGTCGGCTTGCTTTCATTTGTTGACAAGATAAGCAAGATGTAACCATTTTGATGACATCGCTTTTCATCTGAGGCCAGTAGTATGTTGCACTGAGTAACCTATAAGTCTTGTTGATGTCTGGATGGGCAGCATCAGGAACTACATGATGCTCTTTTAACAAAAGACGTCGAACATCCTTGTCATGTGGTACAGAGACACGATCTTGATAATACAGAAGGTCGTCCGTATAAGAATAGGATGAGAAAATCCTCTGTTCGGAAGTCCAAGGTTGATCTTTTGAAAGAACTTGTACTGCTATGCCGAAGTCTTTATCATTGAAATACTTCCCTTTGAATGAATTCGAAACATCCACAGATAATGTAGAGATTACCATAGCTGATGCTAGAGTTAACCTGCTGAGAGCATCTGCAACTACATTGCGTAGTTTTGGAATGTACTCAATGGTCATGTGAAAGTTGGCTAGAAACTCAACCCAGCGTGCTTGTCGAGCGCTCATGACTGGCTGAGTAAAGATATACTTTAAAGAGTGATGGTCTGTCTTGACCACCGAGTCGGCTCCCATGACATAATGTTTCCAAGAGCGATAAGCATGTACAACGGCAAGAAACTCCTTATCATAGACCGGGTATCGAGTTTGGATATCAGAATGTTTATGGCTGTCAAAAACAATAACTCTGCCTTCTTGCATCAAGACTGCTCCTGCAGCGATGTCGGAAGCATCGGTCATGACCTCAAATGGAAGGTTTGGGTTAGCAATAGCCATAACTAGTGTGGTAGTGTGAGTGCTTGCTTGAGTTGTTGGAAAATATACTCTGTTTCGGGAAGCCACTGAAAAACTGATGTGCTTTTCAATAATTGGGACATAGGAGCTGCAATTTCGGAAAACTGATAGACCTTTGTATGGTAGAAGTTTGCCAATCCAAGAAAAGAGCGGACATCATGAACATTCTTAGGAGTAGGCCAGTTTCGGATTACCTCGACCTTCTTGGAATCCACAGAGATGCCTTGAGCTGAAATAACATGTCCCAAATATTCGAGTTGGGTCTTAAAGAACTCACTCTTCTCAATGTTGATGTAGAGAGAATTTGCGCAGAGAACTTCAAAAACTTGGTGAAGATGTTGTTTCTGCTCGTGTAGGGATCTGCTGAAAACGAGGATGTCATCGAGGTAAACGATGACAAACTTATCGAGGAAAGGCCTGAAGATGTCATTCATGAGTGTCATGAATGTGGCCTGGGCATTGTTTAACCCAAAAGGCATGACCAAACATTCATAGTGTCCATACTTTGTTCGAAAAGCTGTCTTGTACTCATCGCCTTCTCGTATGCGAATTTGATGAGAACCTAAACGAAGATCAATCTTTGAGAATTGTGTTGCATGTAGAAGTTGATCGAAGAGGTCATCGATGCGACGCAATGGATACTTATTTTTGATAGTGAGCTTGTTGAGGGCGCTCGGTAGTCGATGCAGAGGCGCATTGACTTATTCTTTTTTTCCACAAGTAGTATAGGAGATCCGAAAGGGTTGCGACTGGGCCGAATGTGACCTTTGTTGAGTAGTTCAGTCAGGGGGCATTTCCTACAGGCAGGAGCGAAATTCGCTCTAATACCATTGTAAGAAATCCTAGATTTACTATGTTTAGAAATGTGCTAAGGAACAAAAAGGAGACTGAAATAGCAGAGAACAAGGAATAATTGTATTGCTTGAATGTCTATAGGGTATCTGTTGTGTGTCATCCATACAATTGGGCCTCTCTTATATAGAGAGTAAAGAGTCACACATGAAAAGGTGTTTACTCCAAAGTGTATGTGCATGAAGAGGTGTGTACCCCTTGTGAAGGGTGTGACCCTTGATGAGAGGGTACATTACAGTAGGAATGTCTCTTCAATAGGATGTCTCTTGTGAAGGGTTGTGCCTCATAGGAAGTGTCCCGTCGAAAGGGCATACCCTTCCACAAGTGTCCATTCATTAAACCATCCATAAGTCTAGAAATAGAGAAAGGAATACGTCACAGATCGTGACAGACTAAAACTTAGTAAATACTGAAACAAATCTACGATTTGTTGACAGACGTGGGACGTGCCACGAGAATCTGTGACACGATGCGATGGTGAGGAATCCATGGCTTGGCAATCTCTACATCCTGCTGGTCAATGGTGGCATGAGCAATCAAACGATTGCCCACTGGTTGGCTCTTCAAGAATTTAGGCATGTGTCATTAAGTCAGACTTGTAGTCCATCTTTTGTGTATATCCACCACTCGTGTATATCCACCACTCATGTGATGCGAGTGCTGGCTCAATATAGCCATCTGCCCAGTCTCGACCCCATCTATTTTGACCCGCCCTACGAGAGACTAGCAAGTGGTTTTGATTTCAATGGCCTTGATTCAATCTTCGTCGTTGGACAAGAGAGGACAAGAGACTAGCATGTGGAGAGCTAGCAGTCCGATTCGTTCAAGACATAGCAAGTAGTCGATTAGTTGGAGGATCTCTCTCATGCTATCCAAATTCCATTCTTCGACTTGCTGGTCGCTGGTGTTGTGTTGAGGTTGTTGCACATTTGTGCAGAGCTGTGTTGCTTGAACGTCTGGCCTCAAGTGATGAGTTGAGGCTGTTGGCACTGAGTCTGCATTAGGGATGGCGAACAACGCGATGATGGGTGAAAGGAGGAAGCAAAGGTGTCAGGGTCGGAGCTCTGATACCAATGTTGAGGTTGTTGCACATTTGTGCAGAGCTGCCTTACGGGCGTTGAAATTGGATCGTCCCTTTTGTCTTTTCGTTTGTGTTGCCTTAGGTTGGGTGGTTGCCCAAAAAATTAAAGGGTGGGTTTATTTAACCCTTGGGTATCTAGGGTAGACCTAAGGTTTGGGGCTGGGTTCTCCTTTTTAACCCCTCTAGGTACCCTTTTTATAAGTGCTTGGTGCCAAAAAGTGTGCCTATTCGAAGGGGTGTGACCCTTGGAATAGGTGCACCTTTTCATGAAGGGGTGTGTCCCTGTTTTTTAAAGGGGTGTCCCCACATGAATAGGTGTGTGCTTTTTTCCACGATGGGGTGTGTCCCTTGGGTGAGGAGTCAAAACTCTTCATCAAAAGGTGTGTCCGATGGTGGAAAAGGTGCGTCCCTTGGTTTTGGGACAGCCCAAGCACATGAAAAGACACGATTTTTGTCGTGTCCATTCACATCAACTCGTGATGTGTGGGAGATGGAGAGGCCATTGATGACTTTAGGTAGGGTTGGCGCTAAAAATTTTTACGCTCATTCTCTCCATCTCTTCCATGCACACTGTGCACGGATATCCTTCTAGCGGAAAGAGATGTATCAGATAGGCGCTAGAAGGTCGGGGGCATTTCCTACAAGCAGGAGCGAATTTTGCTCTGATACCACTGTAAGAAATCCTAGATTTACTATATTTAGAAATGTGCTAAGGAACAGAAAGGAGACTGAAATAGCAGAGAACAAGGAATAATTGTATTGCTTGAATGTCTGTAGGGTGTCTGTTGTGTGTCATCCATACAATTGGGCCTCTTATATAGAGAGTGAAGAGTCACACATGAAAAGGTGTGTACTCCAAAGTGTATGTGCATGAAGAGGTGTGTACCCCTTGTGAAGGGTGTGACCCTTGATGAGAGGGTACATTACAATAGGAATGTCTCTTCAATAGCATGTCTCTTGTGAAGGGTTGTGCCTCATAGGAAGTGTCCCGTCGAAAGGGCATAGGGTTGTGCCTCATAGGAAGTGTCCCGTCGAAAGGGCATACCCTTCCACAAGTGTCCATTCATCAAACCATCCATAAGTCTAGAAATAGAGAAAGGAATACGTCACAGATCGTGACAGACTAAAACTTAGTAAATACTTAAACAAATCTATGATTTGTCGACAGACGTGGGACGTGCCACGAGAATCTGTGACACGATGCGATGGTGAGGAATCCATGGCGTGGCAATCTCTACATCCCGCTAGTCAATGGTGGCATGAGTAATCAAACGATTGCCCACTGGTTGGCTCTTCAAGCATTTAGGCATGTGCCATTAAGTCGGACTTGCAGTCCATCTTTTGTGTATATCCACCGCTCGTGTATATCCACCGCTCATGTGATGCGACTGCTAGCTCAATATAGCCATCTGCCCAGTCTCGACCTTGAATCAATCCATCTATTTTGACCCGCCCTACGAGAGACTAGCAAGTGGTTTTGATTTCAATGGCCGTGATTCAATCTTCGTCGTTGGACGAGAGACTAGCATGTGGAGAGCTAGCAGTCCGATTCGTTCAAGACATAGCAAGTAGTCGATTAGTTGGAGGATCTCTCTCATGCTATCCAAATTCCATTCTTCGACTTGCTAGTCGCTGGTGTTGTGTTGAGGTTGTTGCACATTTGTGCAGAGCTGTGTTGCTTGAACGTCTGGTCTCAAGTGATGAGTTTTGGCTGTTGGCTTTCAGTCTGCATTGGGGTTGGCGAACAACGCGATGATGGGTGAAAGGAGGAAGCAAAGGTGTCAGGGTCGGAGCTCTGATACCAATGTTGAGGTTGTTGCACATTTGTGCAGAGCTGCGTTGCTTGAACGTCTAGTCTCAAGTGCTGAGTTAAGGTTGTTGGCACTGAGTCTACATTGGGGTTGGCGAACAATGGGCTAATGGGTGAAAGGAGGAAGCAAAGGTGTTAGGGTCGGAGCTCTGATACCAATGTAGAAAAGGAGGCAAGGGCAGATTAGAGGAAGATGATAGAAGGGCAAAAGGCAGAGAGAGTGAGGGGGGAGAAGGAAGGAGAAGGGGTAGGAGAGAGAGGAAGAC
This sequence comes from Dipteris shenzhenensis, assembly GCF_047967505.1. NCBI lineage: Eukaryota > Viridiplantae > Streptophyta > Polypodiopsida > Gleicheniales > Dipteridaceae > Dipteris > Dipteris shenzhenensis. The sequence continues at coordinate 11,953,120 of NC_141598.1, forward strand.
GTGGGAAGAGGAGAGAGAGAGAGAGAGAGAGAGAGAGAGAGAGAGAGAGAGAGAGAGAGTAGGCTGCAAGTAGGAGAAAGGAGTGAGAGTAGACATGATTAGATGTCACATCAAAAGTGTATAATGAGTGGTGGATAGGGACTTGTATAGTCCTTCACATTTCCCACAAGTAGCCCTTTTTCCCCATTCATTACAATTTAGTACAATACTGAACGATGACTTGGAAACCCAATAATCCATTTAGCTTGGAACGATGACTTGGAAAAGTGGGATTTCAAGCCTAGATGAAGTGTAGTTTTAATTTTCATGGTTAGACCATCAATCTCAAACATTAATAAGCTTAAGTAGCATCCAAAGGCTGACAGGTTGCCAATTTGCTAGCTTAAGGGTTCGCATTGGCAGATAGAAACTGGTTATGGATAACGTGCTCAAAATGATCGCAAGTTCATACACCTTCGATTCTTTGAAACTTTGTTACCACCCAAGGAAAGGCATTGTCTTTTAGCAATAAGGCAACCTGCGATGTCTTTTTATTGTCAAGAAGACGATTGTGTCAATGTGTAATTGCACTTTGGCAGGCCCCTAGTCAAGGATTTGCGGATTCGTCGGTTCTTCTGCCTGTTCCATAAGGTTTGTATTCGATCTTTACGTATGTGTACACGCCAGGTCTTGTCATCAACTGATGTCAGGGTGATGGAGAGGTCACTATGGTTCATCACTGAAATTCAATTAATCCATCTCTCCATCTCTTCCATCCATGGTCTCCGTCACGGCCTTCAAGTGCATCTTCTTACTTTGTTTGTGGCAGCTAGGCAGTTATTGTCATACAGAGATCTGAGGAAAGGAAGAGATATCGATGGCATGCCAATACATAAACTGAGGAGCAAATTGAATATCTATTCCATGTCAAAGCCTCTCTTATATAGAGGATGCAGAATGACAAGTGTCCTCACCAATAGATGTAAGGATGAAGAGTTGTGTACCCTTTTTTGAAGGATGTGAAAGGTAAGCCTATATTGAAAAGTCTGCCTCTCTAAGAACAAATCTGTCTTTCATGGGGCTGCGTTTCTTTTGAAGGTCATACCAACTAATAGTGCCGTGTTGAAAGGACACACCCTTTCACAAGTGTCCATCCATAGGGTGTAGGAAAGGATTAAGGAAAAAACACGCCACAAACTGGTCTCCTCCAGCCAACTGCTCAGCCTTTGCAAACATGGCAACATATCCTATTACTGAGAATGGGATGTGACTCTAGGAGATAAACTCATGTACCCTATTATTCACATCAATGCAACTGCTAACTGGCATTTTCTTCACACCAGTATCAATCATTGCCTTACCGACCTGCACTACATCATCCGATCCATTTTCCTTAGCATGGATGTTTGCTAGTAAAACATAAGGTGAAGAGTTCCTGGGATCTATCACAGAAACAAAATTTGCAGCACGGGCAGCCCGATTGGCATCATTGTGAATTCTGCACGATGAAAGCAAGCTCAACCATGCTGAAGGGGCATGTTCAAATGGCATACTGAGGCTCAGTTCCTCTGCCTCTTCCAATAGTCCTTTCCGACCAAGAAGGTCAATCATGCACACATAATGCTCCACAGAGGGGGTTATGCCATGATCTCTATTCATAGAGGCAAAGTATCGCTTCCCATCAGCAACCAGACCTGTATGACTGCAAGCAGTGAGAATGCCAATAAAGGTGACCTTGTCTGGTTCGAAGCCTTCGGCCTGCATTTGAACAGACAGATGCAGGGCCTCCTTGCCATGCCCATTCTGGGCACACACAGTGATAATGGCATTCCAGGAGACTACATCCCGCTGTGGCATCCCTCCAAAAGCTGCCTTCGCATCATCTAGGCTCCCACACTTGCCATACATATTGATGAGGGCATTCCCTACAACAACATCCAACTCCCATCCGCTGTCAACAACACTACCATGGATCGCTCGACCCTCTTCTAGGGCGGCCACATTGGCACACGCATCCACAACACTAGTGAGGGTGATCTTGTCTGGCTCAAAGCATCTAGCCTGCATGTGACGAAACAATCGTAGGGCCTCCTTGCCATGAGAATTCTGGGCACATGCAGCGATCATCACATTCCAAGAGACCAGATCCCGCTGCGGCATCTCTGCAAATACTTCTCTTGCATCATCTAGGCTCCCACATTTGCCATACATATTGACAAGGGCATTCCCCACAACAATATCTGACTCCCATTTGTTGCCAGCAGCAGTAGCATGGATTACTCGACCCTCTTCTAGGGCTGACGGTGAACCCTCATTCAGGGCTGCCACACTGGCATATGCATCGATAATGCTGATGAAGGTGACCATATCTGGCTCAAAGCCTTCCACCTGCATTTGATTAAACATTTGCAGGGAGTCTTTGGCATGCCCATTCTGCGCACAAGCAGCAATCATGGCATTCCAGGAGACCACATCCCATCGTGATATCTCTGCAAACACTGCCCTAGCATCGTCTAGGCTTCTACACTTGCCATACATATTGACTAGGGCTGTCCCCATAACAATATCTGAGTCCCATCCATTGCCAGAAACAGCAGCATGGATCACTCTACCTTCTTCTAGGGCTGCCACACTTGCACATGCATCCACAATGCAGATGAAGGTGACCTTGTTTGGCTCGAAACCTTCGTCCTGCATCTGACCAAATTGCTGGAGTGCATCCATGCCATGCCCATTCTGTGCACACGCAGCGATCATAGCGCTCCAGGAGATCACATTCAACTCTGGGATCTCTCCAAACACAGCCCTCGCATCATCTAGGCTTCCACATTTGCCATACTTATGGACAAAGGCTGTGCCCAAAGTGATGTCTGACTCCCATGCATTGCCAGCAACGGTAGCATGGATGACCCTAAGGACTACCAGACAGTCACAAGCTTCCACAACGCAAATGAAGGTGATCTTGTTTGGCTCAAAGCCTTCAACCTGCATTTGACCAAACAGCTGCAGGGCGTCCTTGCCATGCCCATTCTGGGCAAATGCAGCGATCATAGCATTCCAGGAGACCACGTCTCGCTGTGGCATCTCTGCAAATAACGCCCTTGCATCATCCAGGCTCCCGTTCTGGGCAGATGCTGCGATCATCATATTCCAAGAGTACAAATCCCGATATAATATTTTATCAAAAACAGCACGTGCATTCTCCAGGCTCCCACACTTGCTGTACATTTGGATCAGAAGGTTGCTCAAAAACCTGTTGCCAACATACCCGCGGGTGTTCATGTGTTGGTGTACACGCTTGCCCTGAGACAGGGCCTTGGCACCAGTGCAACGCCTCAAAAGCCAGGCATAGGTAGCACGATCTGTCTCTGGCCCCAGCCGACCTAGGATCTCTTCATTCAAGCTTCCAGGTATAGTGTCTTGATTTCTTTGATGGCATCCATCTACCATATGTGTGCGATACGCCTTGCTGATTCCTTGCTGGCTTACAACCTCTTCAGCGATCGACCCACTCTCTCGTAGCGTGGTGGCAATCCAGCTAGAAAAGGGGAAGGGCAGCCAACCTGGAACCTTGTGGTTGTGCCTTCCAAAATCCATTTTCGCATACTTACCCCGAGGGTTGGGTCTATCCGAGACATTTAAGCTCGTCGTCCTGCAACCTACCACTCCGTGTGCTTGCCTTCTCCTTAAGGATAGAGGCTCAATGGCAAAATGAGACATGCCAGATGCCGATGGTGAAACAGAAGAAAAACAGAGTAATAGAGCCATATGTTGGGACGGATAGAAAAGCCAAGACGCAGAGCCTGACTGCACATTCTACAGGGCTGAAACTATTCGGATATGGGAGAGACCCAAGACAAAGTGATGGGTGGACACACTGAGATGCTCAGCAAAGAAGCAGACAGGACGGAAAAAGAAACTAACAGAAGGCCTTACCTAAGCAAATAGAATGAAGAATGGCCTTGTCTCTGTGGTGAGGTCCCTATTTGCTGGATGGGTATGTCACGCACACCCATTTCCACCAATCCTTCTTGAATGGGTATGTCCCTGCCAATCCTTCTTGGACTCTTTTGGTGCGTCCCTGCCAATCCTTCTTGGACTCTTTTGGTGCTTTCACGACTACTTGAACTTCGCTAACTGCCAGCAATCGAACTTATACATGGGTTGCCTTCCTCCAAAGGAGCCTCGGACTTTACACATACTATGACCTGAGTGGTTATTTCTCCCTAAAGAATCAGTGCTTCTGTCCGAGATTTTAGCAGAAAGGAGCCTCGAACTTTGCACATATGTCCTCAATGGTCCTCAAGGAACTGCCCACAGAATGCCAACCCTCCTTGCACTATGTTTACATTTGGCTGAAGTGCATCTCTGCTGCCCAATATGACCGACTTATGAGTTGGTTCGATCTCCATCTTGGGACTAGGGTAGCTATTGGCCTGCCCCTGGGGTAGCCTTAGCAATGATGCAATTTGGGCAAAGCAAAAATTAGGCATTTTTAGAATTTTTGGAAGTGCATTTTTTCTATTGGACAATATGTTGATATGTGGCTTCTCTTCTTCATTGGACTTGAATGCATACTTTAAAGTGGTTGACTCTCTCTCTCTCTCTCTCTCTCTCTCTCTCTCTCTCTCTCTCTCTTCGCATCTACACTTCCTACCTATTAATTAAAAAATCTACACGTGCCTCCTGCTCCACTTTTGCAATTAACCTATTGCTTACACTTTAATTGACCTCCTAATCATTCTAATCGACCTCCTACCTCCCGATCGCGATTTCCTCTTCTATTGTCTCTCTCTCTCTTCCCCTCCACTCAATTACTCTCTCTTTCCCTCCACTCAGTCCTCGTTGAAGGACAAATTGATGTAATAGGGTGCACCAAGGGGTACAAGGGGTGTATGTAGGTGTGCCTGATTAGGTGTGACTGATGATGTGTCAGTCAGTAGGTGTGATTGAGTAAATATAGGAATGTGGTGTGATTGAGAGATTCTAGGAGACATTGGTGGTCTTCTCGATTGAGATGATTGTGGATCTAGATTCCACCTACTCATGGGCAAATGCCTATATGTACTCCATTCTATGAATAAATCAGTTGTTGCCATTGCCTTCATACTTGTGCCTCTTGTTAGTTGGTCAAATGATAGACCACAACTACTGAGTAATCTTTGATGGAGATGAATGCACTATCAAAGACAAAACTAGAGGATATCAACTAGTAGGAAAAGACGTCAAATAAGGATATTTAGAATGCTAGTTTCAATACTAGATTTGCATGCCATGTCAGCTCAACCGCAACAGATGCAACTTTCCACAAAATGGCACAAGAGATATGGACATGTCAATTTCAAAAGCTTGATAGAGCTAAGAAATAAGAATATGGCAATTGGAATTACAAAGCCTCAATTTCTTAGAAAAGTTTGTTAAGCATGCTACTTCGGTAAACAAAAGCAAACTAACTTTGGTAGAAGCACCTCTCAATGAGCACAAGGTATTCTTGATTTGATTCATACATATGTATGGGATTATGCCCAGACCCACAGCATCAATGGTTTACTTTACTACTTGACCTTCATCGATGACTATAGCAGATATTGTTGGGTCTACATTCTGAAAGAGAAATCTGAAGTCTTTTCCAAATTTCAAGAATTCAAATCCATGGTAGAAAACCAAATAGGCAAAACGATCAAAGTCATGAGATTAGATAGAGGAGGTGAATACATGTCTTCAGCATTCATGAACTTTTGCAAAAGTCACGGCATTTGAAGACAATTCACTTGTGCAAATACTCCTCAGCAGAATGCAAGAGCTAAAAGGAAGAATGGTACTTTAGCAGACATTGCTAGAGCAATGCTCAATGAGAAGCATCTTCCAAATCAATATTGGGCAGAAGCAATAGCCACTACAAACTACTTGCTTAATCGGCTTCCAATCGAACCGATTCACGGTATGACACCTTATGAAGCATTCACTAGACACAAGCCACGCATTGGGCATCTCTGCACATTTGGTTTCATAGCATATGCCCACATACATGATGATCATCGTATGAAATTGAATGCAATGTCATGTAAATGCATCATGGTTGGCTACAACCAAGAGAGCAAAGCATACAAGTTGTATGATCCCATCAACCAAAAAGTCATTATCTCCACCAGAGATGTAATTTTTATGAGGAATCAGAATGGAAAACATCAAACACAAAGGAGATAGACACACCAATAACCCAGTCATCTACAAGAAAGGTTGATGAGGAAGAGTAAGAATTGCCAGAAGCACCTCGAGAAGAGCCACAGCAACTCAAACGATCTACTAAGGAAAGGGGACCTCTAGCCAAAATGACATATGCTCAGAAAGGCAAAGCCATTCAGGTTGAAACCACCAACTCTGCTCTTATGACCACCATCATGGCTATAGAAGAGCTAATGTACTTTGAAGATGCAGTTGACAAGCTAAAATGGCAAAGTGCTATGAATAAAGAAATGGAAGCTTTGTACAAAAACACTAGGGAATTATGCGACCTTCCACCAGGAAAGAAGGCCATAGCAAACAAATGGGTATACAAAGTGACGTACAATCCAGATGGAAATATTGAAAGATACAAAGCTAGACGAGTTGCAAAAGGATTTGCACAGCAATTATGATGCTCCAGTAGCAAAGATGGATTCCATACGGTTCTCCACGGCTTAAATCAAGCACTCAAAAGTTGATATAGTAGAATCAAGAAGTATTTTGCTAATCTGGGATACATGAAATCCAATGCTAATCATACTCTCTACTGCAAAGTTCAGCGGGAAGACATTACTATTGCACTTTTCTACGTAGATGATCTAATTGTGTGACCAGAAGCAATGATAGCTTCATCAAAAGGTTGAAACAAGACTTATCTACTGCTGCTGTAGAGTTTGACATGAAAGATCTTGGACTTATGCACTATTGTCTTGGAGTTGGTTTCAGGAGAGATTCAAACAACACCTTCATGAGTCAGCTGAAATATGTTGACAACCTCCTAAAGAAGTTTTATATGACAGATTGCAAGATTGTAGTCACTCCCATGGAACAGAGTTTCAAACTTACTAAAGATTCCAAAAAGCCTACAATCAATGACAGGTACTATCGGCAACTCGTAAGATCTCTTATATATGTAACTATCACACGGCCAAATATCTATTATGCAGTAAGTTCACTTACACAATTTATGTCAAATCCAAAACAGTCTCACTGGAATGTAGCCAAAAGAGTCTTGAGATACATCAGAGGTACAAGATAGTTTGAAATAGAATACATAGAAAGTCATCCAAGGTTGTATGGATACTGTGACAGTGGCTATGTTGAAGATCATGAGACCAAGAGATCCACACAGGGATATGTATTTTTCCTTGGTCAAGGTGTTATATCATGGTTATCTAATAAATAGCCACCTGTTTCTTTGTCTTTGACTGTTCAAAGTAGAATCTAGGGCTCTAACTACATGTGCATGTGAGGCTATATGGCTTAGAAGATTATTGTCAGAAACAGATCACTTTGATGAATCAAAGCCAACAACAATATACTATGATAATCAATCAGCTCAATCATTGGCCTCGGGGGGGTCACTATGTATAAACCCTCTATATCACGTGCGTTCAAGGCCTATATTTAAAGTCCCTTATCTGTAAAAAATTTCATTAATAAAATGTATCCCTTTTCTATACAAATCTGTAAATTTTTTCCAAAACTATTTTAAATAGTCCCTTATGTATATTTATTTCTGTAAATTTTAGAAATAAAAAAAATCCTTTTGTTGAACTCACGTGATAGGGTTACATATGATGAGTGACCCCCCCGAGTCATTGGCCAAGAATCTAGTATATCACTCCAGGACAAAGCACATTGATGTAAGAGAGCACTTCATCAGAGAAAGAGTATTACTTGGTGACATCACACTGTAGCATTGCGATAGCAAAGAGAATGTTGCAGACATCTTTACCAAACCACTCGATAAAGAGCTTTTCGAGAAGCACTGGCAAGATCTTGGCTTGACGCAAAGGAAGGACATTCCCATTAAAGGGGTGTGATGGAATGTAATGCTCATTCCTTCTTCGATTCCTCAGAGTTATCATCTTGAGGGAGGGCCTACTTCATGATGTTGATCTTGAGGAAAGGTGTTGAGAAACCATGCTCAACATCACGTGATCATATGTGCATAGCACTAACACATAGAGAGTGCTATAAAGGAAAGGGTTAGATGCCCTAACCCTAACCCTAAAAGGGTTTGTATATATTCTACATTTTCAACTAAATCTAGTGTACAGTTAGTCATTTATGGAGTGCTCTCTAGCTGTGCCCTCTCTCCTCAGCTTCACTCTTCTCCTCTCCCCTTTTCATATTTTGTTGCCCCATATTGTACATCATACATAACAAAAATGAATAACACACCAACACAAAAAATGCAAGAAACAATGAGAGCATGCATGCATGAAAAACTCTGCACAAGAAAGGGTGCACAAAATGGATAAGGCATTCTTGCATGCCCAACAAATGAGGACACAACTTGCATCCTTTATCACACTATCATTGCCCTTGCATAAATCAACATGAGAATACCAATTCATCAACACAAATGAAAAGAAAAGAAGAGAATCCATTTTAAAGTGCAAAGACAATTTACTTGCACTGGAGAACAACTCAATAATAATTTCATGTGACACAATGGTTGACAAATACATCAAAAGATAAAACATGCAAAACATTTGTATCACCACATTTGCATCTCAAAATACAACTAGACTAGCAATACTTCCAAAAAAGAAAAAAAACAAAGATTATAAGGTTTGTTAAGTTCAACAAGCACAAAGATCCAGACAATTACATCTGTGCGCAATTGTTATTGTACTATCCTTTCTCTAAGGATGAGAACCAAGAATTAGTAATCCATGGTTCATGGAAAAATGCATATTGTGATAGGCAATCAACTATAGAAGAGAACATAAAAAAATACAACTATCAATATAATCAAACTCTTGAATTTGAAGATGTCATTCACAATTTGCAAAAAATTAAAGAAAGTAATTATGAAACCCACTACAAAAATGATAATGAAGAAAACCTTTAATATGACATTATATTGGAATCTATGCGTTCAATAGCATCAACATCAAAGAACAACCAATTTCTCATACCCGTGAAGAAACAACTACTGTGGGAAAATGACTACTACTTTTGAGTCCTGCATTCATCGAATACAAAGTAGCATGGCCTTTTTGATGTTGTGATGTTGCAAAAATGAATAGAACCAATGCATAAAATTTTCTTGGTTCGTCATAGGAGGGGTAGGTATAGGGAAAACATACCTCCTACTACTTTTGGTCCAAGGGATACCATGCCACTACAATCAAATAATTCACAACATTGACTATAACTTTCCTAAGGTCCTAATGTGAGCTTACACAAGAAAAGCATCTCGCAATATTAATGGTGGAGACACAATCCACTCTGCATTGCATTTGCCAACACATACTAGGAACCTCACATCATTATCAAAGGAAACATTGGTCACAATTTCCACACTATACTCACAAGTTCAACCTATTGTTTTTTATGAGATCTCCTTGGTGGGCAAAAGAACTTTGAACTTTGTAGACCTTAGGATGTGCATAATCAAAATGAGCTACGATGATTTCTTTGGGGATGTTAGCATGATTACATGCGGGGACTTCTACCAATCAAAACCAATTAAAGACTCATGGGTTTTCAAAGTGAGTGACAAACTTGATTGCATTGCTAAAACATATTGGCAAACCAAACCCCAAATGCTATGAGCTACAATCAACAATGAGACAAAGCGACTAAACCTTTGTTTACGAACTAAACTCATTCCAAAAGTGCATTCATATAACACATCAAATAGATTATATAAACAACATGTGCTTTCGTCCCATACCAAAATACCACACATGACCTCACCTCTACTACACAAATTCACAAACAAATAGTCACGATAACTACATGCTACAATTATCCATAGGGAAAAAACATATTTTCAAAGCAATAGACCATTTCTTAGAGTCAACATATAACAAAGGGGAACTACTTGATTACCCAAAAAACACCAGTGGACCACATAAAACATTTGAAATAAAAGAAGGTATGATGGTTGGGAAACATAAACCAACATGACGGCTTGGTAAATAGAGATGATGGGATTTTCATGATGAGTTCATTATACAATGGAAGAGACATAGTTTGGATACTATTCCTACAAAAGAGATTGGAATGCAAACCAAAAATGTTAACAAAATGCTTTTCAAACACATATAAAAACGAATGGATGTCAATCTCTATAATTGCAAAAGAAGTCCCAATACTACCATCAAAATCTAACATTCTAACATGAGAACAATTCTTGATTCAACCAGCAACTGCTAAAAGAGCACAAGGGCTAACATTACAAAGGCTTGCATTCTCTCCAAAGGAATTCGTTCACATGGGTTGGCATAGACTGCCTTATCACATGTGAAAAAATTAGGGAAATTGTACTTGTTAGAACCACTTCAAAATGAGAATTGAGTAGAAAAATATGAACCTTTGTGCTAGATTCTCACTGGTGATGGTGATGCCAATCGTAGTCATCTGATCACACAGATTCTTCACCCTGGTGATGAACTTCTCTACCATTGCAGACTCAGACAGTTTCTCGTTCATGAGTTGAGTCTCCAGATTTTGAATCCGTGTCTGATTTGTGGTGTCGTACTGATTTTTCAAGACCGTCCATGCCTCCTCCGCTATGGTGACATGTTGAATTAATGCCATGACAGAATATGCTCAACAGATTACAGGATCTCATATGCAAGAGAGAAAAGTAGATAGTATGGAGAATCAAAAATTTGATTACTGTAAAACTGATACAATAGATGGCACTGCCTCCTAGCCGTGCGCTCCTGTGTGAGAAGCTTCGATGGCATGTTGGAAACAGTAGAGGATGGAGGCTAGATGCTAAGGAATCAGGGTTGCTATAGCCAGTGATGATGATGGGATTCACGGGCTTGCTCTTATATAGCCACCAGTCATAGTCAGTTAGATGCAATTGGGAGATCGACCCAGTCGACCCAAACCGGCCAAATGGAGGTTGGTCCCGAAATAGGCCACCAACCACATGGTAGAACCGTGGCACAAAATAGAGCAACTGACCTATGGTTTTCGTTCGACCGAGAGCCATCTGGGATCATCTGGGGCTCCAAATGGGCCCTGCAACCCAAGAGTGGGCTGCCCTGGGAAATGCTCTGTCTATCCTCAGTGCGGTTAGTCATCCTCAGTCAACCCGAGACTGAGCTGCCCTAGAAAATGCTTTGTCTATCCTCAGTGCAGTCAATCATGGGATGCCTTCTCGCACTTGCATGTAGCCTAGTTGGCAGTGTGCCAACTCTATCTAAAGCCGTCTAGCCATCAGGCCACACATGGCCCCCATCTAGTGTCCAAACCAGGACCTACCGGATAACTGAGCTACTCAAATGCCTTCTCCTCATATGGGGGGCTTACAAGTAGAGTTAGATGGTTCCTGCATAGTTATACGAGAGTGGAGCATTGATATCTAACATAGACAATATCTCAAACCATGCCTTTAATCATTTACAATCGATTGTAAAAGGTAGTTTTTCCCCAGACAACAAAGTATTGCTCCAAATCTCTGTATGGACTTTTAGCACTCTCCCTCTCTTCATGTTCGAGATAACTCACCTTTGAGCTTTCATTTTTATAGTAATTATTCATCTACTTCCTCTTGCATTCATTATAGCCGCTCTCCTTGAACTTTAGGGAAGAAAACATCAAGTGGAACTTGGACCACTCATAAAAAGGCAAAAAGAATTTGAAATTAAAATCCCAATTTTGCTTCTTAGAAGTCAAAATCTCCAACAAGATCTACCCTTTCGGGCAAGCCAAAAAGGATACAAAAGATTGGCTTTACAACAAGGTTATTTGATATAATTAAGGATAAAAGATCAAGGTTCAAACAAGGTGGGGATCCCACAAAGGCCTTGCCCTATTAAATGTTCTTGGCAAGCAATTTTTTATATTGACTTCTTTAGATCTAAATGTATGAAATGGAGTGGCCTATCCAATATGTAAACAATGTGCTTGCTTGTGTGTTTCTTGAGGGTATGTTTATTCATATGTGGTCTAATAATTGTGAGCCATATGTAGTTCTCTGAGTTGTAGTTTTAGGTTGAATAGATTCATCATTTTCTCCAAATTTTTGGATTCAGGAGTATGTTTCTCCATGTTTATGTTGAAGTCACCTAGCAAGATGATGGTTGACTTTATTGTAGTTGTTTGTGTGAGTATGTTTTGAAGATATGATGTAAACTTATTATATCTTCAATTGTGAGCCATATGTAGTTCTCTGAGTTGTAGTTTTAGGTTGAATAGATTCATCATTTTCTCCAAATTTTTGGATTCAGGACTATGTTTCTCCATGTCTATGTTGAAGTCACCTAGTAAGATGATGGTCGACTTTATTGTAGTCGTTTGTGTAAGTATGTTTTGAAGATATGATGTAAACTTATTGTATCTTATTGATGGAGGTCTGTATATGTTGAAAATGGTTAAGTTTAGTTGTGTAGTCATTGCTAACATTTGTGATTTCTATACCCTATTCATTGTATTTTGTAATGTTGTTTATTGTTATGCTTGTTTTGAGAAGGGTGAATCATGGATGTTTTTAACAAAGCTATACTTTTATATTAATAAAAATCTTGAAAAAAGTTTATCAAGCTAATTTTCTAAGTTTCGCTAGAATTTACATATTTTACTTAGAAATTCAAAAGAAAAAATATAAAATCTTATTATATTTTGCTTGGCAAAACTTTTAAAGCATTTGCATAAAAGTTTTAAATCTTAGTGAATGTTTCAGAATTCTATTTTTATTAGGGCATATCAAATTTTGATGCCAATATAAAAGTTTCACTTCTTAATGAAACTAACATGTAAAAATCATCCATCCAGGAATGAGAGTAGTTTTCAATTATGTTAAAGTTTAGTGGTATGTAATGGCTAGGGTTTCTTATTGTTGTTTCTTGGAAGCAAATAATGTCAGCTTCCATGATATGTGGTGTTTTTAATGTCTGCAATGTATTTTGATAGGGACCTTGTGTTTAATGTTTTTAGAAGTAGTTTTTGAGCACCTTTTTTCTTGAAATTTAATTGTGCTAGTATTTTCCATGGCGTGTTTTCATTGATCTGCCTTGCCATTTCATCTTTCTCTTCTAGAGGAGGAGATGCGTCAAAATACAAGGACTAGAGAAAATTCGGCTTTCTCAGCTGGATCAAAGAAAGGTAAGGGTAAGGACTCTGGTAACCCATCTTCTTCTGATGATAAAAAGAGAAAGAAGAAGATCAAGTGCTTCTATTGCAACAAGGCAGGGCACAAGCAGAATGAGTGCTAGAAGAAGATTGCAGATGAGAAGAACGGAGTAAAGAAAGAGTCCAGCAACAGCGTGCAGGCAGTACCAGTAGAGCTGTTCGTAGCAATTAAGGAGATTTGCACAGAAGCAGTTCATGTAGCTGTGGATGAGAACCTTGGATTATTGACAGTGGTGCATCGCGCCACATGACCAGTCATAAGGATTGGTATACCTCTCTACATCCGGTAGGGAATGACATCCTAGTAGTAGTTGGCAATGATGCAAAATGTCCAGCAAAAGGAAAAGGTACGATTACTCTCAAGTCAGATGAAGTTGTAAAACAATTGTTCGATGTTCTTTATGTGCCGGATATCAAGAGGAAGTTGTTGTCCGTTTCTGCGATCACAGATCGGGACTTCAAAGTTCAGTTCGATAAGAATGGTGCACAGATTTTGGATCTTCAAGGGAAGGTCATTGGTAAAGGTACACAGTGCAACAACATCTACAAACTCTCAACTTTCAGTGCTTGAGCCGATGTGAGCAACACTAAACTGTGGCATGAGAGGTTTGGTCATCTAAACCTTAGTTCTTTAAAGGAGATGCATAAAAGTGGAATGATTACAGACCTACTAGAAATTATAGATATGCCCGATGTATGTGAAGCTTGCATGATGGGCAAGTAGCATTGGCAGCCCTTTCCTAAAGAGGCCAGCAGGGCAAAGGCTCCTCTAGAGCTCGTTCACATGGACCTCTGCAGAAAGATGGAGATGGAAGCTTTGGGTGGTTCCTACTACTTCATGATGCTAATCGACGACTATAGTAGAAGGATATGGATATACTTCCTGAAGACTAAAGATGAGGCTTTTAGTAAGTTCAGAGAATGGCATGTAATGGTCGAGAAAGAAACGAGGAGGAAGGTGAAGAAGTTGAGATCAAATAGAGGTGGTGAGTTCACATCAAGTGAATTCGAAAGTTACTGCAAAAGTCACGAGATCAAGAGGCAGAAACCCCCGCCACATACATCACAGCAAAATGGAGTAGCAGAGCGCAAGATGCACGTCATCTACGAAATGGGCAGGAGTATGATGAAAGGGAAAAATTTGCCAAAGACTTTCTAGGCTGAAGCATGTAACACGATAGTTTACATTCTGAATCGTAGCTACACGAAAGCTGTGAATGGGATGACTCCACTGCAAGCCTTTTCTGGTAAGAAACCTTCAAATGCACATTTCAGAGTATTTGGATGTGACTGTTTTGTGCATGTCCCTGATGCTAATAGGACCAAATGGGAACCGAAGAGCCGGAAGTGTATTTGCTTGGGCTACAGTGAAGAGGCGAAGGGTTACCATCTCTATAATCCTGTTACCAAGAAGGTAATAGTAAGTCACGATGTTGTCTTCTCATAACAGCCGCATCAATTGGAGGAGGATGCTTCCTTCTTAGATAAGTAGGACTAGGATATCTATCCAGTACAACCACCAATAGCAGACCGAACTCCCCCAATGGTGCTTGGGAGGATTCAAGATAAAGAAGAGGAAGAAGAGCCTGTAGAACCACAATGGCAACGGCCATTCCCGAAGTGGGTAAAGCAGCATTTGGATAGCAAAGAACCTCCAGCCATTGAGGAGGAACCATCCGAACACCACCAGTCCAAGAGATTAGAGGAGCAAAGAAGGGCGCAAGAACACTTGATCAACTATGCTTTGATGATAGAGGTGATCCGTGCTAAAGAACCCAAGTGTCTTGAAGAGGCACAGGGTGATAATAGGTGGATGGAGGCTATGCAGTTGGAGTATGGCTCCATAATGAAGAACAACACTTGGGACCTTGTGGATCGACCACCAAAACGCAAGGTAATTGGCACCAAGTGGGTGTACAAGACCAAGTACAAGTCCGACAGCATGTTGGATAGGTACAAGGCTCGGCTCGTGGCAAAAGGATTCGCACAGGTACATGGTCTTGATTATCAAGATACTTTTTCTCCCATAGCTCGACTAACCACAATTCACAGTGTTTTGGCTTTAGCAGCACAGGAAAGCTGGCCCGTGTTTCAGATGGATGTAAAATCTACCTTTCTGAATGGATATCTCAAGGAGGAGGTATATATGGAACAACCACTAGGTTTTGTGATCCCCGTTTCAGAAGGTAAAGTATGTAAACTCAAGAAGGCACTTTACAAGCTGAAACAGGCCCCACGAGCATGGTACCAACGGATTGATGCCTACTTTCTACAAAACGAGTTCAGGAGGAGCCCATCTGATGCAAATTTGTATATCTACAGAGAAGGAGGTAGGTGTATGATCATGGTCCTTTATGTGGATGGCCTTGTCATAACAGGGAACCATGAAGAAAAGATCTTGCAAACAAAGCAGTTGCTAGGAAGAGAGTTTGAAATGACAGACCTCAGACTGATGCATTTCTGTTTGGGGATTGAAGTTTGGCAAGCGCCAAAACAGATCTTCATCTCACAGCTAAAGTATGCTAGAGATACTGAAGGCATTTGGCATGGCTGAGTGCAAGACAGTTGGCACCCCTATGGAGGTTGACATGAAGCTCTCAAACGAGGATTCAACACCACTAGTGGATGAAGGGAAGTACAGAAGGCTTGTGGGCAGTTTGATTTACTTGTGCAACACACGGTCGGACATCAGCTTTGCGATTGGCATACTAAGCAAGTTTTCCAATAAGCCCCGGGAGAACCATTGGAGGGCAGGGATGCGGGTGCTGAAATACAACAAAGGCACACTTGATTATGGCATCACCTATACCAAGGGCAACATCTTGACCGGATTCTGTGACTCGGATTAGGCAGGAGACGTGGACAACAGGAGATCAGTGACAGGTTACTATTTCTCACTAGGATCTGGAGCTGTGTCTTGGGTCAGCAAGAAGCAACCCATAGTTGCTCTTTCTTCTACTGAGGCTGAGTACAAATCAACATGTTTTGCTTCTTGTGAGGCAGTGTGGTTGAGGAGGATTTTAGGGGACATGGGTGCAGTGCAGAACAAGCCTACGCAGTTATCATGTGACAATCAGAGTTGCATGGCAATTGCAAAGAACCCTATGTTCCATGCTCGCACAAAACACATTGAGATTCAATATCACTTTGTATGCGAGATCATCATGGATGGAGAGGTCGACTTGGTGTACTGTCTGACTACAAAGAATGCTACGGACATCTTCATGAAGGCTCTTGGAAGAGACTTATTGGAGAGGCATCTTCATCGACTTGGCATTGGGCCGAAAAAGTAAGTTCACTTACGGGTGGACATTGAGGGGGGGTGTTAGATATCAATGCTCCACTCTCGTGTAACTAAGCAGAAACCAGCTAACTCTACTTGTAAGCCCCCCATATGAGGAGAAGGCATTTGAGTAGCTCGGTTATTTGGTAGGTCCTGGTTTGGACACCAGATGGGGACCATGTGTGGCCTGATGGCTGGACTGCTTTAGATAGAGTTGGCACATGGCTAACTAAGCTACATGCAAGTGCGGGAAGGCATCCCATGACTAACCGCACTGAGGGTAGACAGAGCATTTCCTGGGGCAGCCCACTCTTAGGTTGCGGGGCCTGTTTGGAGCCCCAGATGATCCCGGATGGCTCTGGGCTGAACAGTAACCGTAGGTTAGTTGCTCTATTCTGTGCCACGGTTCTAACGTGTGGTTGGTGGCCTATTCTGACCTCCAGTCGACTGTTTTGGGCCGATTGGGTCGGTCTCCCAATTGCGTCTAACCGACTACGACTGGTGGCTATATAAGAGCAAGCCCGTGAAGCCCATCATCATCACTAGCTACAACAACCCTGATTCCTTAGCATCCAGCCTCCGTCCTCTACTGTTTCCAACGTGCCATCGAAGCTTCTCACACAGGAGCGCACAGCTGGGAGGTAGTGCCATCTATTGTATCAATTTTACAGTGATCAATTTTTTGATTCTCCATACTATCTGCTTTTCTCTCTTGCATACGAGATCCTTTTATCTATTGAGCATAGACGTTGTATTGTTTTCTTATAGTCTAGGCTAGGGAAAGCCCTGTGAAACTGCATCCAATCCCTGAGAGTACCAACTCAACATTAACAATTCACATTCCATCACAAAATGTCACTTGTTTCAGCCAAAAAATTTGATCACCCAATGAAATCTATTCCAAGATAGCATTAACATAATGTGATGGCATTGGTTTGATCCCACAAACCTTATCTTGCACCTTGGTGCAATATGCGTGCCTACTTCTTGTGACCTTTATGCCCTATTAGATTAAGTCCATCATGATGTTCCACTTTCTTTTCTCTCTTTTTTGTGTTGGAAAAAATCACCCTTAGACAAGCAGTTATGTACTCTTGTAGACCTAGTGGTCAATAATCAAATGAATAGCCTTTATATATTGGTGAAAGTATGTAATCGATGAGGATTTAGACACCTTTTGTTGTGCATATGCACTGCATCTAGCTGATTATAAGCACAATGAATTGGAGTGAGAGAAAACAACTAAATGAGACTAGACCTTGTAAGAGGCATGATGACATGATAAAAAAAGCCACCATGATCATCATAAGTTTTTGCTAACAAAGTCTCATCCCACTGACAACTAGCCCTCAAAGTCTTATACAACTCCTTTACAAGCTTCTAGACTTCTGTTACATCATGAGAAGGATGATCATCATTTGTAGGCACTGGTTTATGTTAAAGTACCTTTTCTCTATGACCACATAATCAAAGAAGAAGGTTGTTGTAGAGTCCTCATGGAAACAATCATATTGGTGGAAGTTAGTTACATGTTTGATATGCTAGAGATTCTAATAAAATGGGACCATTGGCAACTTCTAGTAGTACACACCAAAACCAACAGACAAGATGGATTCATCAATGGCATTGAAGATTGTTCTCTGAGGAAATATTGCAAGGAGTTCTTGGTATCATTGCTATTTGATCCATGGGATGTGGTTAAATAAATATACAAGTGGTTGGGTTGGGTGGAAGCAAGAAGGGAAAGGCAAACCATTGATCACAAACTGCAAATTCCTAGGCAAGACTAGTGTGGATAGGCACAAACTCGGGCATGAATCCGCTCATACTTGTGGCTGAAAGGCCTTGAATGATACTTTTGTGTGTTGTCCAATGGGGGAAGGAATGATAAAAGTGTCTAGAGTTCTCAAAATATACTGATTGATTGCTTGGAAAGAGTTCTTGGGATAAGATTAACAAATCATGTGTTTTCTTGGAAGAAGACAATGATCATGGAGTTTAGCAAAAAATTGGATTGAAATCCATTAGCAAGGCCACAATCTCTATGGGTCTCTTAAATGAATGCTTCTTGTTCTATCTTTGTTAATCTACTTTTGTGTAGCTTATATATGTTGACCCATACTTTTTGGATGCATCACTAGTAGTAGCATGTGTAGCAACAACATAAGTTGCATTAATTTATTTTTAAAAATGCTTACTAATGTTTTTTTAATTTAAAATGTATTGGAAATTTTGTCCTATTTTATTCATACGAATAACTTGATTTTATTTGTATGAATAAAATGAGCATAAAAAGGTGCAGTGTGTTGTGCTTTTCATATTCAAATGAATAGCTAGTGCTACTCTTTCTTGCCTACCTCCAATGTCTTCTTGTCAATCATCTTGCACGGGACTTTGTATAGGTAAATTTAATAAGATTTCATACTGTTCTTCATCTTAGATTGGCATTCATATCTCTATTCAGAGTTGTGTAATGTAGTCTAAGTTTAATCTATAGATATGTTTACATAAAAGATTAGTCTAGCACTCATCTCTCTATCTAGAGTTGTGTGATATATAGTCTAGGACTAATATTTAGATATATTTGCATAGGTGCTTAGTCTAGCACTCATTTCTCTCTTGAGAGTGGCATGATGCAATCTGAGTTTAATATTTAGAGGTGTTTTCATAAATTCTTAGTCTGGCACTCAACTCTCCCTTGATAGCTGTGTTGTAGTCTGAGTTTAGTCTTAGATGTGTTTGCATAAACCATCAATCTATGCTAAATATTTAATATTTTGTAATCAATTTTTAAAGTGATAGATTGCTACTCATCTCTCTTGAGGGTTATGTATTACTTCTTGAGTTAAGATATAGAATTGTTCAGAGTTTTGGTTGTCTATGTCCTATGCTAACACTCAACTTAGGCAAGAGTATTGTGTGTCAAATTTCAATCTGTGGGATCGTAAAGTTATGAAATTTCTTGCATATTTATTTTTCTTTCCTGGCACTAAAATAAATTTAAATTTTTCATTGCAATTTTGTTGTTGCATATTAGATGGCTCATGTGAGTGAGAAGAGGAAGGTTGAGCATCCCAATCTCACTCAACCTTAGAAGAATTTTTTGAAGAACAAGAATGTGAAATTCTAATGAATGTCAACTAGGAGATCATTAAGATCTCTTTCAACAATGGTGAAAGTGACATGCAAGATCTTGTGAAGACCATGGTAGAGCGTGGACTGAGAAATATGTGAACAATGTCTAATATCTTCTCTAAGAGTCGATGATGTCTTGGTCAAATAGATCAAGACATCACCACCTATGATGCAAAGTGGGAGTTTGATTGTAGAGTCTAGAGTTATGTATGTTAATAATGCATGGTATCCCTTCAAGGGACACTCCATGAGTGCACCCATGTCTCCCAGACCCACAAGCTGTTCGATGTCCTACACAAGCACCACTGTATCCACCACATTCTATCTTTCCATGTCCTCCTATCTGTGCAAGTCTTCATACTTAATGTCTTGTAGTTGTTCCCAGATTCATTGGATATGCTCCCCCACATCCTCTACCTCATACACAACAACATACATTCTATTCATTGCATGTCCTCCATCGCCACTCCTTCACATCCACACCCACCTTATATTCCTCCATTCCTTGCACATATTCCAACACAATCACATCCCAGTCTTGTACCTCTTATTGCACATCCGTTTGTGCCTCTTGTTGCACATTCAGATTATTTTCCCTCTTCCTCACACTTGCCTACACTTGCACCTACAACCTCCTTGCCTGCACCACCGATAGCACCAGTAACATGTTGAACACGGCCTACTAGACCCACAATGCCAGATTCGCCTCGGTTCATGCTTCTCTAATGGTGAGATCTGCGATTCACACCCCACAGCTAAGGGCACATGCATGAGTGGAAATGTTAGCTTATACAATATATGTATAAACTCATTTAACCCTACAAATATTGATTCCTACAAGGTATTGCACCATGGAAGACATCTGAGGATGTAGAAACAAAATCCAAGGAGGAAGCCACATGTTTGGTAGACATCCAATACTCATACAAGCTATTATTATCATGTCAAATAATAATCCATTTATTTCATTTCTATATTGTAATGGAAATCTCTTGGATAGATGGTTGACATATCTCGGACATGACAAAAAAAGTCCATCTCTAGCAAGACATCAAGACGATGCAAAAATGCTTGTAAGAGCTCCACATGTTCATCAGCATGTTTTGGAACTTTTAATTGCACTTATATGCATTATGTAAGAAAACAATACAACGTCTGTGCTCAATAGATAACAGGAACTTGTATGCAAGAGAGAAAAGCAGATAGTATCGAGAATCAAAAATTTGATTACTATAAAACTGATACAATAGATGGCGATGCCTCCCAGCCGTGCGCTCCTGTGTGAGGAGCTTCAATGGCATGCTAGAAACAATAGAGAACGGAGGTTGGATGCTAAGGAATCAAGGTTGCTATAGTCAGTGATGAAATGGGCTTCACGGGGTTGCTCTTATATAGCCACCACTCGTAGTTGGTTAAACCCAATTGGGTGACTGACCCAGTCCACCCAAAATGACCGACTGGGGGTTGGTGGTCTCGAAATAGGCCACCGACCACATGATAGAATCGTGGCACAAAATAGAGCAACTAACCTACGGTCTCCGTTCGGCCCAGAGCCATCAGGGATCCATCTGGGGCTCCAAACGGGCCCTGCAACCCGAGAGTGGGCTGCCCCGGGAACTCGGGGGGGTCACTCATCATATGTAACCCTATCACGTGAGTTCAATAGAAGGATTTTTTTAATTTCTAAAATTTACAGAAATAAATATACATAAGGGATTATTTAAAATAGTTTTGGAAAAAATTTACAGATTTGTATAGAAAAGGGGTACATTTTATTAATGAAATTTTTTACAGATAAGGGACTTTAAATATAGGCCTTGAACGCACGTGACATAGAGGGTTTATACATAGTGGCCCCCCCGAGCCCGGGAAATGCTCCATCTACCTTCAGTGCGGTTAGTCATGGGATGCCTTCCCGCACTTGTATGTAGCCTACTTGGCAGTGTGCCAACTCTATTTGAAGCCGTCGAGCCATCAGGCCACACATGGCCCCCATCTGGTGTCCAAACCAAGACCTACCGAATAACCAAGCTACTCAAATGCCTTCTCCTCATATGGGGGGGCTTACAAGTAGAGTTAGTAGGTTCCCGACGAGAGTGGAGCATTGATATCTAACACCCCCCCTCAATGTCCACCCGTAAGTAAACTTACTTTTTCGGCCCAATGCTAAGTCGATGAAGATGCCTCTCCAGCAAGTCTCGTCCAAGAGCCTTCCTGATGATGTCCGCATCATTCTCTGTAGTCGGACAGTATACCAAGTCAACCTCTCCATCCATGATGAGCTCGCATACAAATTGATATTGAATCTCAATGTGTTTTGTGCGAGTGCGGAACACAGGGTTCTTTGCAATCGCCATGCAACTCTGATTATCACATGATAACTGCGTTGGCTTGTTCTGCACTACACCCATGTCCCCTAAAATCCTCCTCAACCATACTGCCTCGCAAGAAGCAAAGCATGCTGATTTGTACTCAGCCTCGGTAGAAGAAAGAGCAACTGTGGGTTGCTTCTTGCTGACCCACGACATGGCTCTAGATCCAAGTGAGAAATAGTAACCTGTCACTGATCTCCTGTTGTGCACGTCTCCTGCCCAATCTGAGTCACAGAATCCGGTCAAGATGTTGCCCTTGGTATAGGTGATGCCATAATCAAGTGTGCCTTTGATGTATTTCAGCACCCGCATCTCTAGTGGATTCTCTCCTAGATGAACAAGAAGCAGTGAGCCCAGTGGAGTCATCCCCCCGTTCACAGCCTTCGTGTAGCTACGATTTAGAATGTAAATTGCCGTGTTACATGCTTCAGCCTAGAAAGTCTTTGGCAAATCTTTCCCTTTCATCATACTCCTACCCATTTCACAGATGACACGCATCTTGCATTCTGCTACTCCATTTTGTTGTAATGTATGTGGCGGGGGTTTCTGCCTCTTGATCCCATGACTTTTGCAGTAACTTTCGAATTCACTTGATGTGAACTCTCTACCTCTATCTGATCTCAACTTGTTCACCTTCCTCCCTAATTATTTCTTGACCATTACATGCCATTCTTTGAACCTACTAAAAGCCTTATCTTTAGTCTTTAGGAAGTATATCCATATCCTTCTACTGTAGTCGTCGATCAGTGTCATGAAGTAGTAGGAACCACCCAAAGCTTCTTTCTCCATCTTTCTGTAGAGGTCCCTGTGAACGAGCTCTAGAGGAGCCTTTGCCTTGCTGGCCTCTTTAGGAAAGGGCTGCCAATGCTACTTGCCCATCATGCAAGCTTCACATACATCAGGAAGATCTATAATTTCTTGTAGGTCTGCAATCATTCCACTTTTATGCATCTCCTTTAAAGAACTAAGGTTAAGATGACCAAACCTCTCATGCCACACCTTAGTGTTCTTCAGATCGGCTTGAGCACTGAAAGCTAAGAGTTCATAAATGTTGTTGCATTGTGTACCTTTACCAATGACCTTCCCTTGAAGATCCAGAATTTGTGCACCATTCTTATCGAATTGAACTTTGAGGTCCCAATCCATGATCGCAAAAACGGACAACAAGTTCCTCTTGATATCTAGCACATAAAGAACATCGGACAATTGTTTTACAACTCCATTTGACTTGAGAGCAATCGTTCCTTTTCCTTTTGCTGGACATTTTGCATCATTGCCGACTGCAACCAGGATGTCATTCCCTATCAGCTATAGAAAGTTATACCAATCCTTCTGACTGGTCATGTGGCACGATGCACCACTGTCAATAATCCAAGGTGAGAGTGCTCTCAACGGAAGCAAGAACGGAAGAGGGAGAGAGAGCGAGAGAGAGAGACAGAGAGCCACACAAGTTTGGTTGGGTGCAAAACCACCCTAATCTTCTTTTTCATTCATTTATATATGTGTTTGAGTATTGTACATAACTGGGGTTAAGGCATAGTGACCTTTAACCCCCACAACCTCCCACTTAAAGGACAATGTGCCTTTAAGGGAGAACAACCAGTGAGCATACTATCCAATGCCCATCAATACACGACAATACTCAAACCACTGACTAGGTAGACTCTTCGTCAACATATCTGCAGGGTTATCATCTGTATGAACCTTGACAAGCTCTATGCACTTGTCCTCAAGTACCTCCCTGATGAAATGGTACCTGACCTCAATGTGTTTGGTCTTTGCATGAAAGACCGGATTCCGTGCTAGCTGATTAGCACTCATGGAATCATTATGCAATGTCGGTACATCTGTATGAATCCCCAAATCTCCCACTAGCCGATCAAGCCATATAGCCTCCTTGCAACCCTCTGTGGTTGCAACATACTCAGCCTCTGTGGTAAACAAAGCCACGCACTTCTATGCACGAGACATCCACGACACTGCACCACCTGCAAAGGTGAACACATAACCAGAAGTGGATCTCCTACTATCCACATGCCCTGCATAGTCTGAATCTGTGTACCCAAGTACACGCATGTCTCCTTTACCAAAGCAAATGCACATCTCCTTGGTACCCTTCATGTACCTCATGATGCACTTAACTGCCTCCCAATGCCTCTTTCCTGGATTAGCCATATACCGGCTAACAACTCCCACTGCAAATGCAATGTCTGGTCTAGTAGCTATCATAGCATACATAAGACTCCCAACTGCTGATGCATAAGGAACCTTGGCCATCATGGCCCTTTCCTCATCTGATTTGGGACTATCTGTATGACTCAGTTTCACATATGGAGGCAACGGAGTACTCACTGCCTTCCCCCCCTCCATATTGAAACGCTGCAATACTTTTGTAACATACTCTTTTTGTGAAAGCCAAAGGAGTTTCCTACTCCGATCACGCGTGATGCGCATACCAAGAATATGACCTGCAAGTCCCAAATCCTTCATATCAAAGGCCTCATGCAACTTGGCCTTTAATGCATCTAGCTCATAAGTATTCTTGCTAGCCAATAGCATATCATCCACATATAGTGCCAGGATTATCAAACTATTATCCTTAGCCCTTTTAGTGTAGAGGCAGTGATCAATTTCACTTCTTCTAAAACCCTGGGACCGAATGAAAGCATCAAACTTCTGATACCATTCTCTAGGTGCTTGCTTAAGACCATAGAGACTCTTTTTTAGCTTGCAAACTAAATGCTCTTTGCCCTTTTCTTCAAAGCCTTCCGGCTGAACCATGTAAATTTCCTCATGCAAATCCCCATGCAAGAAAGCTGTCTTGACATCCATCTGCATAAGCTCCATATCCTCTATTGCCACTAGTCCAAGCATGCATCTAAGTGTGGTCATCTTCACAACCGGAGAGAATATCTCATCAAAGTCCACACCCTTCTCTTGCTTGAACCCTTTAGCAACCAAACGGGCCTTGTACCTAGGCGCATCATCACCTGTGACCTTCATTTTGTAGACCCATTTACATGGCAATGCTTTCTTTCCATGTGGCAAAGAAACCAAGTCCCAAGTCTTATTCTTCATAAGTGAACTCATCTCTGATTGCATAGCATACTCCCACTTGCATTGATCCTCACGCATCATAGCCTCTCTGTAGCAAGAAGGCTCCCCGCAATCAGTGAGCATCACATAGTCTACCCCTGGAACAAACCTATCAGGCGGTCTAGATACTCTAGATGATCTTCTCAATGGCATTTTAGCTTGCTGTCCCACTTGCATATCAGCCACATTTGGCTCATCATTTCCACCAATAGATGATCCATCATCTACCCTTGATTGTATACCTGTGGGAGTACTTGGTTGTACCATTTCTTGCACATTTGGTGCATGGACAGCTTGCTGTCTATCAACATATGCAGGTGGATTCACATCCTGGAAAGTGATTCTCCTCATTTCCACATCCCTCATGGGTGCCTTATGCATCTTCTTCTCATTGAAGACCACATCATGGCTGCGTATGATCTTCTTTGCTTCTGGATCCCAGAGACGATAGCCCATCTCTCCACTTTCACCATAACCTAGAAAGATGCATTTCCTAGACTTAGGATCTAGCTTCTTTCGAAGCTCTTTTGGCACATGTGCATATGCCTCACACCCAAATATACGCAAATGAGAGTAAGAGGGCTTCTTGCCACTCCATGCCTCTTCAGGAATACCACCATCCAAACTCTTACTAGGTGATCTATTGATCACATGCACTGCAGTCTTCATTGCCTCAGCCCAAAAACCACCAGAAAGACTTGCATTGGAAAGCATGCATTGCAACCTTTCTTGAATGGTACGATTCATCTTTTCTGCAACTGGATTTTGCTCTGGAGTACGAGGGGATGTGAGCTCCCTCTTAATCCCACGTGTATCACAGAAATGCTGAAAGTCATGAGAGAGATACTCTCCACCATTGTCAGTCCGTAGGCATTTAAGCATTCTACCTGACTGATTCTCAACCAAGGCCAGCCATTTCTGAAATACCTGGAACACATCACTCTTCCGAGCTATAGCATAAGCCCACACTTTCCTAGTTGCATCATCAATGAATGTCACATAGTATTCGGCCCCGCCTAATGACCGTGTAGGCATGGGACCACATACGTTTGAATGCACCAAATCAAGCATTTCAAACTCTTTCTTTCCCCTTCTTTTATGGGCTGATTTAGTCTGCTTCCCATAGAGACAATGCTCACAAAATTCAAAATCAGAGAAACTCAAATGCGGTACATAACCCAAACGGCATAAGAGTTTCATTCCATTCTGGCTCATGTGCCCCAACCTGCAATGCCACAAAGAAGTGCTTGGCTGCTCGGTTATTGCAACAACATGATCAAATACCCCTGATACATGTAAGGGATACAAAGTCCCACACTTGGCACCCCTAGCCAAAAGCATAGAGCCCTTTTGAATTTTCCAACTTTGAAAGCCAAAAGTGGTGTGAAAACCAGCATGATCTAGCTGACCCACTGAAATAAGACTCTTGGTCAGCTTAGGCACATGTCTCACATGTTTCAAAACAAATGCAGACCCATTTGCAAAAGAAAACTTTATGTCACCTGCTCCCACTATGTCACATGCATAGTCATTTCCAAGATGCACACAACCTGTCTTTCCACTATCATAAGTGGAGAACCATTCCCTATGGGGAGTAACATGGAATGAAGCACCAGAATCCAAAATCCAATCCTGGGAATATGCATCATCTGAAGTGGTAAGCAACTCTGTAGATAAACTAGACATGAAGAGAACATCATTGTCACTATCATGTGTGACTGCATTGATCTCCTCGATCTTCACTTTTCCTTTGTCCTCCCTTGGACTCTCTTCCTTTTGATTTGCACCCCAATTTGCATTCTTTTTCTTATCCTTTTGCTCTCTTTTCAGCTTGTAGCAATCCTTTTTCATATGGCCCTTCTTGCCACAGTGGTAACACTCAATGTTTCGTGCCCTTGATTTGCTACAAGACTTCCCTCTTTCTTGGGACTTCCCCCTGAATTGTGATCTGCCCCTTTGCACATTTAAGGCTGCATCCTGCTTGTTGCCATCCATAGACTTCCGTCTAATCTCCTCGGCCAACAAGCTACCCACAACATCATCAAATTTCAGTACTCCACCAGGTGCAGAGTTACTGCCAGCTGTACAGAAGGTATCCCATGAGGATGGCAATGAACATAAGAGAAATATTGCCTTAGTCTCCACATCAAAATTCATTTTCTGAGCCTGAAGCTGGCTGAAAATAATATTGAATTCATTCAAGTGAGAAGCAATGGAGACCCCTTCCTTCATTTGCAGCTCAAACAACCTCTTCATGAGGTAAACTTTATTAGAGGCAGTTTCCTTTTCATAAGTGGCACACAGTTTCTTCCACAAATCTTCCGTAGTCTACTACTGTGAAATAAACTGATTCTGCAAGATGAAGTCTAATAGTAGACTTTGCTAATGCATCCAACTCATTCCAATCATCCTCAGACATATTTGCAGGCTTAGCTTCAATCCCTGCCAAGGGTTTAATCTGCTTCTTTTGAATAAGCACATCCCTTATCTGTTCTTTCCACAAAGAAAAGTTTGTCCCATCAAACTTTTTAATGCTGAAAAACTCCTTTTCAGGCAT
Organism: Dipteris shenzhenensis; assembly: GCF_047967505.1. Lineage (NCBI taxonomy): Eukaryota > Viridiplantae > Streptophyta > Polypodiopsida > Gleicheniales > Dipteridaceae > Dipteris > Dipteris shenzhenensis. The sequence goes on from NC_141598.1 coordinate 11,980,874, forward strand.
GGAAGAGGATGCCATGATGCAAATAAAGCAAAATCCCAAATGCTAGTGCCTGCAAGAGAGAATCACACCAAATACCAGGTGCACCCAAATGTGTATGCCACAATAGAGTGAAATGTCACCAAAACTCAAAGCTCAAAGCATCAAAAGATGCATCTGACTCATGTGCATATACTATGCATCCATATGAGCAAATCTGGCCCAAAAGAAAATGCCAATAAGTGCCAAATGACTCAAGCATAAACACCGTCCACTGGCATATGCATCAATTAAATCTCATCCAAGAGAGCATAGCACTATCAGTGCATCACCAACAATGTGTCAAAGCTGTACCTCAGCATAAAATAGCATCCATGTGCAAAGCGTCCATAAAAAATAGCATCCCACAAGGCAATTTGGGCCTATCAGCGCATCCAACAAGGACCGCAATGCATCCAAATGGCCTATAAATCATCCATTGCAACCCAATGCATACCACGAATGAGCGCACACTGCTCAAACTGCAACCAGAGTGATCTGCATAAGGTATGCTCAAGAAATCATAGTCCCACAGTAATGAGCGCTACTGAAAATAGAACCTGAGATGCCTCAAAACATGGGCGCCAATGCATAATCGGACTCAGCAAGAAAATCTGCAAATATCTCTCTTCTGCCAGAACTCCAAAATCCCAACCGATGAATGAGAAATGGGAGTCAACACTTATCCACTGCCATGTGGCATAAATCTAAGGTTTCAAAACCTTAGCATGAAAAATGCATAACAGAGAGACGAAATCGAATACACAGAGATTTATAACTCTGAAAATCCTCCACCGATTCACGCAAGAACTGATAGGTAGGGGTTTTTGGGCGTCCGGAACGCAATGGGACAGACGGTTTTGGAAACCGTGGTCTCAATCACTGGGTCCAACACACGGACTGAAAAACGTTTTTGGAAACAGAGCTATCTGTAAACTCCACCGGAGTGTGAATGATGAGCAACATAGAAGTTTTAGGACCTCCTGAGTCCACTGGAACTGATAGATCTGCAAATGGTTGCTCCAAACTTGAGTTCCAACACCCGGGCAAAAAACGCAGGAACTGATACAGTGAGTCAGAAATCCACTGAAATGATCCCAGATTCAAGAATGAAGGTGTTTCCAAGCTCCTGAAGTAATGTGGACACCAAAAGCAAGCAATAGTTGCCTCTACAAGTCAATATGGAGTCTCTGTCATCGAACGGAACAGGGAAAAGCTCAAAAAACGACTTTTTCTTTGAAAGCTCTTAACAGGCTCTCAAAACCACTTCGCAAAGCCAAAGTGACTTTTCCAAATGTTCCTCCAAGGTCTCTGCACACTTGGATGCAAGTAAAGTTGCCCACAAAGCTTCCCACAGAGCTTCTCCTTCCTCCCACAGAGCTGCTGAGCTTCTAAGCATTCATGCTGAGAGCGAGAGAGAGAGACAGAGAGCCACACAAGTTTGGTTGGGTGTAGAACCACCCTAACCTTCTTTTTCATTCATTTATATATGTGTTTGAGTATTGTACATAACTGGGGTTAAGGCATAGTGACCTTTAACCCCCACACAAGGTTCATCCGTAGGTACATAAACTACCTCCGTGCAAATCTCCTCAATTGCTATGAACAACTCTACTGGTACTGGCTGTGCACTGTTGCTGGACTCTTTCTTTCCTCTGTTCTTCTCATCTGCAATCTTCTTTTGGCACTCATTCTGCTTGTGCCCTACCTTGTTGCAATAGAAGCACTTGATCTTCTTCTTTCTCTTTTTATCATCAGAAGAAGATGGGTTACCAGAGTCCTTACCCTTACCTTTCTTTGATCCAGTGTAGAAAGCCGAATCTTCTCCAGTCCTTGTCTTTTGATGCATCTCCTCCTCCAAAAGCATTATGCTGAAATCCTCAAAGTTGAGGGGCGGATTTCTGTTCTGTGTATTCAGTGTTGTAACAAGACCGTCGTACTTTGGTGGGACAATCCGTATGCACCTTCGTGCTAGATTCTCGTTGGTGATGGTGATGCCAATTGCAGTCATATGATCACGCAGATTCTTCACCCTGGTGATGAACTTCTCCGCCGCTTCAGACTCAGATAATTTCTCATTCATGAGTTGAGTCTCTAGATTTTGAATACGCATCTGATTTGTGGTCTCATATTGATTTTTCAAGACCATCCATGCTTCCTCCGTTGTGGTGACATGTTGAATTAATGCCATGACATAATCACTTACATTGTAGACAATAGAACACAACAAATTTGCATTTCTTCTTGTCCATGCGAGAATCTCATCCGCAGTTGGTACTATCTGTTGTGCTGCATTGGCCAGATTTGTCGGCTTCATGTCCACCCCAGTAGCAGTATCCCAAAGCTCATACGCGCTTAGGATGGTCTTCATCTTGAACTTCTAGAGTGGATAGTTAGAGCCATCCAATTTTTCACTTTCACCGAACGGTGGGATTCGCAGTCTTACGCGCTGGGCCATCTCTCATGAGTCTCTCACAATCTGCTTGCAAACAAAAACACACTACCAAATCTTCTTGCTAGAGCCCAAGCTCTCATACCATGTAAGAAAACAATACAACGTCTGTGCTCAACAGATAACAGGATCTTGCATGGAAGAGAGAAAAGCAGATAGTATGGAGAATCAAAAATTTGATTACTGTAAAATTGATACAATAGATGGTGCTGCCTCCCAACCATGCACTCCTGTGTGAGGAGTTTTGATGGCATGCTGGAAATAGTAGAGGACGGAGGCTGGATGCTAAGGAATCAGGATTGTTGTAGTCAGTGATGAAATGGGCTTCACGGGCTTGCTCTTATATAGCCACCAGTCATAGTCGGTTAGACCCAATTGGGTGATCGACCTAGTCTGCCCAAAACAGCCGACTAGGGGTCGAAATAGGCCACTGACCACATGATAGAATCGTGGCACAAAATAGAGCAACTAACCTATGGACTCCGTTTGGCCCAGAGCCATCCAGGATCATCTGGGGCTCCCAAACGGGCCCCGCAACCCGAGAGTGGGCTGCCCCGAGAAATGTGTTAGCCCTCTCTACTCTGAAGACTAACTCGAAACGCACTACTGCGACAGATTTACATGCGTAATCGAACTTCAGAACTGCGTATGAAAATTCATAGAGTAGAACAGTGATCGACAGAATCATTCATGATAAAACAATAAGGTAGATGCAATAGAATATCTGTATTACACTTCTCCGAGCAGTACAACACCGTACTCTCTGATACATAACAATGTTCCTCTTCTGATCACACTGATCCTTGCTCCGATCCTCATCAATGAGCCCCCCAAATGATCGCTCTCTTCTCTTTTATCTAACCGGCACACATAACTCCTTCACGGTTGCCGTGACGGTTGCCGTGATGGTTGCCGTGATGGTTGCCGTGCCTCTTCAGTTCTCCGCCTGGTCCTAGAACTTCTGTCTTTTCATATCTCACTATAAACTAGATACAACGTATTAATGATAATGATCTAAGGACTCCCCCCCTAGTTCCTCTTTGCTGTTGCTGCTTTTGCCCTTAACACTTGGCACTCCCGGTGAATCGGATTCCGGATCCGCATCCGAACCCACCGGTTCTCCACTACGGTTCATCCTCGACGTCGCCACCGTCATCGTCCGCCGCCGCCGCTGCTGCCGCTGCCGCCGCCGGAACTGCTGGAGCCGCCGGCGCCGGTACTTGTACTGCCGGAGCCGCTTGCGCCGGTCGAAGTAAAGGTAGCTGCTGCGGGTTGAGAGCATGGGCATCCACAAAAATTTGGAGCTGTCCATAGAAAGGTGGTGCCGCCGCCCCCGCCTGCTGAGCTACTGCCGCCATCCGATGAATATAGCGGCATGCTGTCCGCAGGTCGACCAACATAGCTGCTCTCTCAACATGACTCGTTCTCCGCAGCTGTTGTAGCTCCTCTTCATGCAGTCGAGTCTTCGCAGATAGAGCGAGTTCGAGATCGGTTACCCGCATACTGCGATCTGCTTTCTTCGCCACACCATCCATTCGTTTCATTACCCGCCCCAATTCCTTGGTTTGGGCACCTGTTGATTGTTCTGCCGTAGTAGCTCTGATCTTCAGCAAATCTGCCATGAGGCTCTTCACCTCAACTTCATGTTGATGGTGCTCTTCTTTCCGGGCGAGCTTGAGTGCCAACAGCTGAGATCTGGCATCATCACACTGCTGTTGCACCACCGCGACGTGTTCTTGCAGCTGCAAAAATTGCCTTGCGTCAAAGGATTCCCCGTCCGCTGGCTCCGGAAAAGCTGCCACAAAAGCGGCTGCTGCGTCTGCTTGGGGTCGTGGCTTCATTGCGGGAACCTGTGCGATCTCGGGTCTTTTTCCTCTGGCCTTCGCTCTTCGGAGGGCTTCTTCCAGTTCGGCGATCCGTTTGACATAGCCTTCGGAAGAATCCACCGGTCCCGCCGCTGTCTGCTTCCCGAGAGTATTTGCCGATGTAGAACTTCCACCCTCCAGTTGTGCCGCAGTTTCCGTCACCGGTACTGGTGGTAAAAATGCTGTTCCTGCGCCCCCTCCCGCCGGATCATCCTCATCCCTCCGGGCCAACCGTCGATCGAGAGGCCTGCAAGCCCGCTCCAGCTCTACTCGCAATTGACGTTGATCATCAAGAAAAATACCCTGCATCTCTGCGACGAAGGCTTCTGATAAATCCAACAAAAGTGCCTCGTCCAGCATGCGTGTAGAGCTAGAGGGTTGCCAGTACCCCATCACTTCCGCTTCCAACAACTGCACCCTGGCGGTCGCAGTTGTAGCCTTCTCCGTCAATTGTTCCGTCAGCCGCAGGTGTTCTTGAGTTTGGGCGACAATCGCCGTCCTTGCTTCCTCCATATCCTGCTGTCGCCGTGCATCCATCTGTTGGAATTGTAACAACTGCTCCTGCAGCTGTTGATTGCGTTCGAGCAGCCTGGCATTTTCCTGGCGCAACTTCGCCTCATTCTCCTCCAGCTGCCCCTTCTGAAAACATTGGAGCAAGCGCTCCGCCAACCATCGTGCCGTGACCAGATCATATGTCTCCACCGGCGGAGATAGCTGCAGCTCACCACTCCCCCTTGGGACTACACGGGTTTCCTCCTGACATGCCTGTCTCCCCGAACTGTCCTCCCGAGTGTGGACTGAGCTTTCCCCTTGCAAGGCCTCCGCTTCCGGGCGGGTTTTCTTCAACATTGCTCCTTCCGGCACAAGAGCCAACTTTCTTTTCAATAAACTGGCCATGCGGCTCGATGTTGCTGAGACCGCTGGCCTACTCCTCTGGCTGCCCTGTGGAACTTCTGCCGGAACCACCACCGCAGGTACTACCGGAGTCACCTGGTTCCTTGGCGTCAGAGCTCCCTCCATTGTTGATCTTGCTGGTTCCACCTCCTTGGACTCCTTGTCCGAAGCATCGTCTGTGGACTCCTCCACCTCCACATACGACCCTAGGACTACCGGTTCCGCATCTGGTCCGAACAAAAGAAATAAGACTTGCCCCATCCGGGATGTTGCCGTGGGCTTCAAGAGCTTCTTGGCCACCTCCAGAATTCTGTCCGCCATCAGCTTCGCCCAGGGAACCGGTTTCCCTTGCTCCGCCCTCTGGAAATAGGTAAATTGGGCCTGTCCCAGTAGCTCTGCTTTCACCTTCTGCCAGAGTGCCTCCGCAATAAACTTGTAGCATGTCTTCTTCGAAGCATCCAGCTTCTTCATGTTGTACTCCCCCTTGCAACCTGCGCCGAGAGCTGCCTCCATGGCACTGCTGGTAAGCTTCGTGACTTTGCATGGACCATCCACCGGCAAGTGCAACCGGGCCGCTACCAGCTCCTTGCACAAGGTGAAAGTCTTTCCATACACCACGACCTTGCGCCCGCGTGCAAGCTGCGCCAAGATATCTTGCGCCAATGGATGAACTGGTGTCGTAGCCCATGGCAAACCCGCGAACTCCACCAGACGAGTTCGTGTCAGCCAAGACTGCACAGCCTCATCCCCAACAGGTAACGGATTGATCAGATGGAAGACCACCATAGCGGCGAGAAGCTGGGATGCGAGGGAGAAGAGTTCTGGAAAATAAAGAGTTGGAAATAAGCCCCCTTTTGCTTCCAAATTGCCTTTTGGATGCCCTGGTGAACTCCTTGTTTGCATGCAACGATCAAGTGTCCCATCATCCTGATAAAAGCCCCACTTCGAAGATTCAGTAGATTGCATGGCGGCGTCCTCGCTCCGCGACACGAAGCTTTGCTCCCACCGTTTCTCGGAATAAAGTGAGTGATACCATACGTGCGTACTAATAGCCCCCATCATCGGTTTCTCCACCGAAATGGCTATAAATGCATTGGAAATGATCATCACAGGTGGTATCTCCGGAAATGGGTAAGGTGGCATGGGCCCTGTATATGGTCGGAGACGAAATCCATTTACCGGCTTCTGCAACAGCTCCCCCTGTACTGTTCCTAATCGGAACGTGCCGTCACCATAACGCTCCACCACCCAATACGGACCTCCCCACCGTAACTTCAGCTTACCCGGATGTGGACCCATCCGAGTGTTAAACAATATCACGGCATCTCTCCGTTTGAAGGTCTTCTTCTTTGAATGACGGTCCACCCAGACCTTCCGTCTGTCCTGGACTACCTGTGCAAGATACGCACTGTTGAACCGCTCCTCACCCAGCCGATCCAGCTGTTCAATCCTCCGGTCTATGGACTCGTCCCAGCCCAATTTCTCTGCCGCTGCAATCCGCAGACTCGGTACTAGGAATTCCATGGGGACCACTGCTTCAACTCCGTAAACCAACTTGAATGGTGTGAACCCCGTCGCAACCTTATAGGAAGTCCGGAACGCCCATAATGCGGAGTAAAGTTTTTCATCCCAATCTGTCCGATTTTCATTGACCAGCAGAATGACTAGCAACACCTTATTCGAGGACTCCGCCTGTCCGTTTGCCTGAGGGTAATACACTGTGGACTTCTTATGAATGATTAGGTGCCGGGTAACCAGTTCCCGTAACACCGCATTAATGAAATGCCCACCTTGATCCGTGACGAGCTCAACCGGACATCCGTACCGTGTCATAATGGCTTCATAAAGGAATCTGGCCACAGCCTTTGCCGAATTATCCTTCAGTGCTCTGGCCTCCACCCATTTGGTACAGTAATCCGTCGCCACCAGGATATACCGGTTACCTGTCCTCCTCGCCGGCGGCGAAAACGGACCTACAAAGTCCAGCCCCCACTTCATGAACGGTTCGAGGGCCAGTATGGGATTATGCGGCATCCGGTCCCGACCTGATGGCTGGCCCAACCTCTGGCACACATCGCATCTTTTGACGAACCTATGCGCATCCCCCATTAATGTTGGCCACCACAGACCTCCTTGGAGTACCTTCCGTCCGGTTACTTCTCCTGCGAAGTGTCCACCGCTGATTCCTTGGTGAGCCTCTTCCAGGATGACCTCCTACTCATGTGGGTACACACACCGTCGCAACACACCATCTAGCCCCTGCTTATACAATTGGTTAGCAATGATCCGGAAGTCTCTGCTCTTGAGCGCGAGCCGTTTCCGCTGGTCTCGCGACATTCCGTCGCGCATCTGGCCCGTGTCGACAAAGTGAAACATGTCGTCGTACCACGTCTTTGGAGCTGCCGGTACCACCGCCTCCAGTTCGAACAGCTGGGCATCCGGAAAATCGTCTTCCACACCCATCGGGTCTTCGCCAGATTCCAACCGCGAAAGGTAATCCGCTACGGCATGTGTACTTCCTGGTCGATGGACCACCGTGAAGTCGAACTCCTGTAAAAGCAGCATCCACCGGGCCAACTTTCCAGTGAGCTCGGGCTTGTGTACCAAATACAACAAGGCGGAATGATCCACATGAAACGTGAACCGATTCCCCAACAGGTAGTGACGAAACTTTGTTACGGAAAAAATCATCCCCAATGCTTCCCGCTCCGTCGTAGAGTAATTCCGTTCGGCTTTTGACAACCTGCGACTTGCATAATACACCGGTCGGAACCACTTGCTTGTCGCTTCCTGCATGAGGACACTGCCAATAGCCACGTCCGAGGCATCCACGAAGACATGAAACATCTTCGTCCAATCTGGCGGCTGAACCACCGGTGCTGTCGCCAACATCAGTTTGAGCCGTCGAAAAGCTAAGTCACAAGCAGGAGACCAGACTACCGGTACTTTGTTGAGTTGGTCATACAGTGGTGTCGCCACATCCGCCAGATACCGCAGCATTCGGCTGTGCCATTTAACCTGCCCTAGGAATCTCCCGAGCTGCTTACCGTTGCCAGGAACCTTTGCCTGCCGAATCGCTTCGACCTTCGCCGGATCTACCGCAATGCCTTCTGCCGAGACAATGCAACCCAGCAGCATACCGCTGCCCACGGCGAATGCACATTTCATAGGGTTCAGACACAACCGTGCCTCCCTACACCGGGTTAAGCATTTCTTCAGATGCTCAAGGTGCTGCTCGCGACTCCCGAAAACACTGAAATCGTCCAGAAATACATGCATAAAGATTAGTAAATAATCATCAAATATTTCTTGGACCATGCGTTGAAATGTTGCCGGAGCATTCTTTAGCCCAAATGCCATCACCAGGAAAGCAAATGCTCCCCACTCCGTGATGAAGGCTGTTTTCTCTCGACCTTCTGGTGCCATCTGCACCTGGTTATACCCACTGAAGCCATCCAGAAAAGAATACATCTCGTGACCTGCCACTGTATCCAGCATAGTATCATTAAACGGCAAGGGAAACGGATCCGTGATTGTCGCCGCGTTAAGCTTTCTGTAGTCAACACAGACCCGCAACTTCAAATTCTTTTTCGGAACAATCACTATTGGCGAAAGCCACGTTGCACGGTCAACCGGATAGATAAACCCGACCTTTAGCAGCCTGTCCAGCTCCTCCTTCACCCTCTGGGCATAGTTCGGGTTCATTCTATACCGTTGTTGCCGAACCGGTATCGCATCCTTCTACAGATTGATCCTGTGCTGATAGAATTTGGGATCGATGCCGAGCAAATCTGTGTAGTCCCAGGCGAACACGTCTTTGAAGGATTTCAGCAATGTCTCCAATTTTCCCCGAAATCCTTTATCGAGCTTCGCACTGACACAGACGTTCTTTGGCTCCTCCTCCGTCCCGAGGTTAAGATCCAGCAGCTCGTCTTCTTTGACCCTCCGCGAGCGACGGAGTTCCTGCTCGAAAACTCTTTCCGCCTCCGCCACTCCTGCTTCGTCCGGCATGTCTCCTGTGCCTTCCGGTAGACTCCCTTCGACTGGTTCTTTCGTGGAACTGGATGACTCCTGCGTAGCCGAGGGAATCTGATGCTGATATTGCTTTAAAACGGCAACCACATCGACCTCGAACAAGCTTACCAGCTCCGTATTCCTACTGAAGTAATCATCCTCCTCTTCGACCCCCATTCCGTCCATCATATGGATACCTTCCGCCATCGTCGGTCGGAATGGTGTCCTCAGCCCTTGTTTGGTATGTACCGAGAGCTTCAGCTTCTTTTTTCCTTTCCGAATGGTGATGCGGTCTGATTGCCAGTCTTGTTTCACACGGGCCTGCCGCAACCACGGTCTTCCGAGCAATAACGGGTATGACCCGCTAATATCCTCCATCCGGAGAATCACCGCAGCGATTTCGAACTTCACGCCGCAAACCTCCATTTTCAATCCACGGAGCAATCCTAACGGCTGCACTCTCCGTTGGTCTGCCATCCGAACGGCGAAGGGTGCTGATTCCCATTTTGTGATACTCAATGGCACCAGCATTTGTTCGGACAGGATGTTGACCCCAGACCCTCCGTCCAGCAACACCCCTCCCACACGGCTGTTCTCCAGTGTTACGGAAATTACCGGGACCGCTTCGTCAAAAACAGGAGGCTGTACTTCCGCTGCAGGCTTTGCAGATTCGTCTGACGACACTTCCATTGTTACCGCTTCCATCTCCGACTCCATCGCCCTGACTGGTTCCGTCAATTGTTTGATGAGAGAACTCCGGAAATTGGGTACCAATGCTAACAATTGCTCCATTGTCATGTGTATTTGATGTTTCCGCAAATCCTGCCATAAATCATATGGTTCAACACCCTCCTCGCCGGTCATCAGGCTGTCCTTCTGACTGGTAGGTAGACAAGTCGCTTCTGGCTGCTCTCCTTGCAGGCGCCTTGCCACCTTCGCACCATTCTCCGTCACCGAGACTGCCTTTTCCGCGCTCGGCCTAGGTAACACCGTTGGGGTTTTCTGGACCCATTCACCGACCGTCGACCGCACCTTTTGTTGTGCCTGCCAGTCCAACGCCGTAGGTCTCCCCTTCTCTTGCTGGGCCTTGTATTCCCGCACCTTTTCCTGGGATCGTGTGACCACGAGCACATCTCCGCTCGCACTTCCTCCCACTTTGCCTTCAACAGGGACACCCGCCGGTACTTCCGGTACTTCTTCGGACTTCGGACTAGGCTCCTTGCTATCCTGTTGCTGACTGGCATCATCGCATTCGATAATCAGAACCGCATTCACTGCTGGTGCGAACTTGCCTTCTCCGGATCCCCGGGTTGCTTCCTTTTCCGCCTTGTGGCGCTTGAATAATTCGCAATCTACCTTTCGATGTCCGGGTTGATTGCAATAAAAACATAGGAACATCCGTTCCCCTGCTGGTTCATCTGCACCTGTTCCAGCCGTTCTCGGTCGCCAAGGTCTTTTCGCCGGTGCGGCTGGTACCGCGGCTGGTGCTGCGGCTGGTGCCGCAACTACCGCCGCCACCGCTGGTGTCGGGGCTATTCGTGCGTTATAGCGGCAGATCTCCGTGGTATGCGTCGCTGTTTGGCAAATCGCACACCACCGCTCATTCAAACCGCATTCCTCTGCTAAGTGTCCTGCATTCCGGCACCGATTACACCAAGTATCCTTGCAAACTTTTGAAGAGGACCCTATTCCACTATCCCGGCTTTTGGCTCCGGCAGCAGATCCTTCCGGAAATAACTTCCCTGCCGCTTTTCCAGCCTTCCGCCTCATGGAACGTTTGTCCTCCTCCTCATCTGACTGATCCGACTCCTCCTCATTATCGGTATCGGAGTCTCCCTCAGCCTCCTCATACTTCACTTTTCCTTTCCTTCCCTTGGAAGTAAACAGAACTTGTTCCGCCCTCACCGCTGCTTGGACGACTTCTTCCAATGAAAGAGCTTCCAGATCCAACGATGCCAGGGACCTTTTCAATCCTTTAATCAGCCCCTCCATGAAGTAAGCATTTTGGATGGGGACTGCCGGGGTAGTTGCTGCATCGAGGCGGCGGATCAACGACCGAAACCTGGCCGCATACGCCTCCACTTCTTGGTTCTTCTGTTCTAGTCTCCCCAGTTTGGCCAGGACATGAACACGGGTCTTGTCCTCCCGAAACCGGAGCAAAAAGGCATCCCGCAGTAGATCAAACGTGGCGAAATGGGTAGCTCCATATTGCGCGATCCATACTGCCGCCTGCTTCTGCAGTGTCGGGATGAAAGTCGCCATCTTCATAAGATCTGTCGCCTGCACTGGTGGAGCCGTATTCACCATCCATGCCATCTCAAATGACAGTATATGTGCATCTGCATCCTCCTTATCCCGTCCCGAAAACTTGGGGTACTTCACCGTCATCCTGGGTACCAGTGGTGGAATAGCCGCGCTACTTACTGCCGGAACTCCACCCCCGCCTCCGCCTCCACCTCCCCTACCGGGATCTGGTGACGGACCTGGGGCTCCGCTTCCTGCAGGCACACCACCCCTCCGTCTCCTGGGACTCGGTGGTGGGGAATTCCGCAACGGTGACGCTTCGTCTTCCGGAGGAGTACTTGTTAAATCGAACGGGCTACTGCGTCCGGAGGATTCACCTTCCTCCTGAACACCGGAAACGACTGGACCTTCCTCTCCTGGGATCAGCGGAGGTGTGTCAGAGCGGCTACTACTCTCACTATCCGTGAAGAAGCCGAAGAGAAGATCACGTTGAGCCACATATCTGTCATGCCGTTCCTCGCGGGTTGTACGTGCCGATACTGGAGTTACAGGCTCCCGAGGCCGTTCCGGAGAGCGCGATGTTCCCCCTGGCTCGCGTCATTCATGCGCTAGTCCACGCACCGAGGAATCAGAGTATTACAGATGGGGAGCATCCAACCTCTCCGGGGTATCCACCGCGACGAACATGGAAATCTTCCGTGGTCGCCAAAGTGTTAGCCCTCTCTACTCTGAAGACTAACTCGAAACGCACTACTGCGACAGATTTACATGCGTAATCGAACTTCAGAACTGCGTATGAAAATTCATAGAGTAGAACAGTGATCGACAGAATCATTCATGATAAAACAATAAGGTAGATGTAATAGAATATCTGTATTACACTTCTCCGAGCAGTACAACACCGTACTCTCTGATACATAACAATGTTCCTCTTCTGATCACACTGATCCTTGCTCCGATCCTCATCAATGAGCCCCCCGAATGATCGCTCTCTTCTCTTTTATCTAACCGGCACACATAACTCCTTCACGGTTTCCGTGACGGTTGCCGTGATGGTTGTCGTGATGGTTGCCGTGCCTCTTCAGTTCTCCGCCTGGTCCTAGAACTTCCGTCTTTTCATATCTCACTATAAACTAGATACAACGTATTAATGATAATGATCTAAGGACTCCCCCCCTAGTTCCTCTTTGATGTTGCTGCTTTTGCCCTTAACAAAATGCTCCGTCTACCCTCAGTGCGGTCAGTCATGGGATGCCTTCCCGCATTTGCATGTAGCCTAGTTGGTAGTGTGCCAACTCTATCTGAAGCCGTCCAGTCATCAGGCCACACATGGCCCCCATCTGGTGTCCAAACTAGGACCTACCGGATAGCCGAGCTACTCAAATGCCTTCTCCTCATATGGGTGGGCTTACAATTAGAGTTAGCTGGTTCTCGCGTAGTTACACGAGAGTGGAGCATTGATATCTAACACATTAATCCACTACATGCACCAACACAATGTCCTACATATAAATGCAACTTCTTGAAGTTTAAATTGTTAATCAATGTGTTTTCTTATGTACTACATTTTAAGTTCCACGATTTAGATGAAGAGTCCCATGCTATTAATGGACCACTCAATATAATATGTGTAATCTTGGAGCTCTTAAATATCTTGCTACATTGTTAATTATTTTTTTAAATATTTTCTCATTGTTAATGCCATAAAGTTTCTTATATATTTTTTGGATTACAAAATGAGCATAGAGGGAGATAATGTTTTTATGGATGAAGCCACCCAAGGCATTCTAGACCCACCAATAGGTTATGTGCCTTAAGAGACCAATTCGACTGAGCAATTGAAATCATGTTGAGGCACCAACAATCTTGAGTGAGCAAAGAGAGCTACTAGGAAAGGAGAGTCTAGGCATGTTTGCTATGGGTCCCATAGATGGCATGATGGCGAGGAAGGCACTTAGTCTTTGATAAGTGGCTAATATTTTCCCATTGGACTTCATAAGAAACACATTATTTCTTTGATTCAGGAATGCAACAATCAAGTACTCGCAACACTACTAGAGCTCTAGACTTGAGACACAAAGTTTATCTCAACGTGGAAGGAAAGATGCCAATTAATCAATAAATTCCCATATTCTTTAACCCGTGTAAATCCATGATTTATTGCATCAACTTGTCAATTGGATGGAAAATCATCATTTGCCAGGAATAGGAAGAGGATGACCAACTAAGTGTAAGAGAGCAAGGACCATGCATAGAGAGACAATGTCTCAAAAGCCTCACGTGTTGAATCTACAAGCACACAATGTTTTGGTTAACCTAGCCATATCCTCCCTACCTCTCCATCAATAGGGTGTTACTACAAAAGAATTGCAAGCTCAGACTACATGCCAAGTAGAAGAGATTAAAAGTCTATGAGCATGTAAGCAAGGATGAGCTCACTCAATACAAAACCATGTTTGAGTACATAGACACATACGACACAATTGACTTAGATAGCCAGGATGCACCAACAATCACTCAAGGGACTATAGATGTGGGGCATACTTCTTTAGCTCCTTGAGGTATATTTTGTAAACATCATCTTGGAAAAGTTGTATTGTGATATTACAATTTTTGTTGTAGACATATGTTGATAATATGCATACTTGTAAACATGACCTTGACATATACCAACTCTTTTCCGAGTGGATCCTTGTGATATTTGTGGTTTGCCTTGTGTGACACATTTTTCATGCCATGAAATTAGCCTAACCTTCATTTCATAATAATTGGGGAAGCGAAACTAGCTAAAGACATTGTATCCATGAAATTAGCCAAATCTTATTAGCTAAAGACATTTTGAATGCCATGAAAATAGCTGAATCTTCATTTCAAAATAAGAGGGGAAGGGAAACCAGCTAAAGACATCTTATGAAAAATGCTTTCAAAAATGATAATCAATGCCATAATACATGCACTCAAATCACTACTACACACGCATCCTATTGCAACGTTTACGTACCGACGATTAGCGCCCGCTTAGCGTTAATCGTCGGTATAAAAATCGGGTGTCGTAAATCGTCGCTATATAGCGACTTTTGCTAAACGTCGCTATATAGCGACATTAGTAAAAGTCGCTATATAGCGACTTTTAAAGGTCGCTATATAGCGACACTGAGACAATATATTATAGCAATGTTTTACAGAGAGTTTTTTTTTTTTTTTTAGCCTTAAAAATTATTTTCTTCCAATGACAAAATTTTTTAAATTTTCATACATGTTTGAGCTCATAGAGAATTAAAAAATGAGAGCATGTACATCAAGCCTTTGAAGCTCATATATTCATGTCCAAGTTTGAGATGAGAAAAATCAAATTAAATAAGAGCATTTACATCAACTGTTTCATCTTGAGCCAAGTCTAAGGCGCCAAGCAAGTCTATCTCCAACTCTATACCGAGTTGATCTCCTATATCATCATCGTACTCTAGTATCGTACGTTCACCTAAAAGTATTTGATCATCTTCTTCAATTAAGCTTAAGTGTGGTGATTGATCTTGATGATTGTTGTCTTCCTCTTCAATATCATGATCTCCATCCTCCTCCCGTGCGATGTCATTATGCGCATCTTCCTCTTGCCTCATATGGTGATCTACATCTTCTTCGCTAGATTCATTAATTGGATCCGGCATTGGTAGTGGCATCTCCATATCCACATCTCGATCTTCAAAAATCTGCTTACTTCGTGGTGCAACTTGGATCACGTACCACCATCTTGGATCAGAACGATCCGGATGAAAAACCACCTATATTGAAGATGAAAAATCACGTGCCAAATGTCATCAATTATATATATATCAATGGACTTAAAAAACGAAAGCTTCGACTAATTAAATCATTAGTATGCACTTGCTCACAGTGCTCGGGAAGAACAAAAGTATCACTTTCATCGGTCCAATGTTTGGTGGAGTCTATTGCAAAGAGACCACTACTATCTTTTCTCACAGTCGCATGGGGACCGTTGTAAGTAGTTCTAAACCATTTTACATCAAGAATGAAAATAGTAAATCGTCTGAAATCAATTTCATAGATGTCGCGTATGGTTCCACAATAATCCAACTGTGAGGAGAGAAGATTGGTATCCGAAGCACTTGCTCGGCTATCTTGTGTGAAGTTAGCCATGACTCCACAATCATACGTGACTCTCTTTGAATCGATGCGTTCCATGCGAAAATGTCGTCCATATGACCATAATGCACTGTACTTTTTGTACTGTAAAAGAGCATCATTAAAACAATGAAGATGCACCTATTTTATAGCATATATTGCCACAAATAATTACTTAATTACGTCAAGAGATAAGAAACTTACATGCACCATACATCCAGATGATAACTCCCGCTCGCGCTTGTTTATTGTCTCTCCATCACGTTTGGCTTTATGTATAGCTAGTTGTAGCCAATCAAGTGAGATGTGAGTAGGGAGAAGAGCCAGATCTCGTGGATATGGTTGTGATCGCCTGTACATTACTCTGAATCTCGTCCTTGCATTTATTCTTTCTGCTTTGGCCACTTCATATCTCTCAATCCACTTCTGCATCTTAGGGCTATTGAGGATACAAAACTTATTGAATTTCTCCATTTGCTCTTCGCTCATCTTTCTTTCAATCCCTTTTCCTTGGGGGACCTCGCCAATGATGCGATCATCATCCTTGTTGTGCCAAGCTTGCGGCATATCAGGATCTGTGGATGCAAGAAACTCTGTGATATATACTAATGACTCTTGCACAAGCCATCCCTCTGCTTGCTTCTGGTCTTGCTCTTTGTCTTACAAACCCCTTTAAAGTTTTCATAAACCACTCGAGAAAAAACATCCATCGATTATGAACGGTCAGCTACCTGATCCTCTGTGCTGACATAAACTAGATCAATAAGACCTAGTAAAACCTTCTCCCGCACATAGTGATAATGCACCTCAATGTGCTTTGTTCTAGCATGAAAGACTGGGTTCTTTGCCAAATGTATACTGCTCATGTTGTCACAATAAATGACAACCGGCCCATCTGTAGACTGATGCATATCATAAAGTAGCTTATGCAACCAAGCTACCTCACATGCAGCCATTGCTGCACCCCTGTACTCAGCCTCTGTGCTCAACAAGGCAACTGTAGGCTATTTCTTGCTGCTCCAAGTGACTGCAGCACTCCCAAAAGAGAACACATATCCACTGGTAGATCGTCTATCTGAAATGCTACCAGCCCAATCAGCATCAGTGTATCCATGCAACTGTATCTGAACCCCAGCCTCATAAAATAGTCCATACTGCAATGTGGACTTCACATACCTGAGTATGCATCTAGCCGCATCCAAATGCGGTTTCCTTGGAGCCTGCATAAACTGACTTACCAACCCAACAGCATAGCTCAAATCTGGCCTGGTAATAGTCATGTAAATCAAACTTTCTACTATGCGTCTGTACATAGTAGGGTCCTCCAGAAGCTCACCTGCATCTGCGCTCAGCTTCACATTCTGCTCCAAAGGAACTGAAATAGGCTTATAGCCTGTCATCCCATATTTGGACAGCATGTCCAATCCATACTGCCTCTGCAAGAGCTATATCCCACTTGGTGATCTAATCACCTCAATGCCCAAGAAATAACGCAGCTCTCCCAAATCCTTCATCTCAAACTTCTGCCTCAGTAGCATTTTCACATGAAGGATATCTTCATCACTATCACCTGTGATGATCAAATCATCAACATAAATGACCAGCAGCATAATCCCTTTCTCTGTTTTTCTCACATAGAGTGAGAAATCTGCCTTGGAAATCTGAAAGCCAATAGTGACAAGATACTGTCCTATGTTGTCAGACCATGCTCTAGGTGCTTGCTTCAAGCCATACAAGGCTTTCTTCAACCTGCAAACAAACTCGGGATGAATAGCATGAACATAACCTGCTGGCTGCTCCATAAAGACCTCTTCTTGCAAATCACCATGCAAGAAGGCATTCTTTACATCCATCTGATGTAAAGACCATCCCTTTGATGCAGCCATAGCAATGGCTACTCTTACGGTTGCCATCCTTGCAACCGGGCTGAAAGTTTCTTCATAATCAATGCCATATGTCTGTGCATACCCCTTGACAACTAATCTTGCCTTGTATCTATTCACAGAACCATCTGCATTGTGCTTGATCTTATAAACCCATTTACAGCCAATGGCATTCTTGCCTTTAGGCAAAGGCACCAATTCCCATGTAGCATTAGCATCCAAGGCATCCATTTCTTCATCCATGGCTTTCTCCCATTTTTCATTTCCCATGGCTTGCTCAAAAGAAGTGGGTTCTGGTTCCTGTATCACTTTGACCATATAGGCATAGTGAATGGCTGTAAATCCATCATATTTCAGCCTATCCACAGGATACCGAGAGGATACCTAACCCTGGTAGACCTGTGCAAAATAGGCTCACTTCCAGGTGCTCTCAAAACATCCCTGGTCTTCCTTACTCCAGGTGTAACAACAGAAGGAATACCCAACTCATCATCAATGCTCTGTTCTGAGCCACTGGATTCACCATCCACACAAGAGTGACCTGCATTCACATCAAACATGGGCTGATCTACCTTCTCTTTTGCTTTTCGTGATACCTGCGTACCACTCTCTGCATTGCTTTGAGGGGATTCTCGTGATCTCAATCTGCCTGTCCATGGCGAAGTATGTGAACCACTGGTAGAGGACACTCCAGGTCCACTGATATTTTGTGATTGCTGCTGTGCATTCTGTGCAGCATTACCATTTTGTGCATCTACTTCAATCATCACATTTATTGGTTTATACCAGCTGCTCATCTCATCAAAAACAACATCTCTGCTCACTGTGAACTTACGTGTAGAAGGGTTATAGCATCTATACCCTTTCTGCTGTAGAGAATAACCAATAAAGATGCACTTCTCAGCTTTTGGATCCAACTTGGACCTCAACTCATTTGGCACATGGACATAGGCAATGCAACCAAAAATCTTCAAATGAGAAATATCTGGTTTCCTACCAGTATACATCTCCTCTGGCGTCATGCCATGTATTGCTACATTGGGAGTCCTGTTCATTATATAGACTGCTGTAGCAACTGCTTCAGCCCAATAATAATCTGGTAGATCTTTTTCATTTAGCATAGCCCGAGATACCTCTCCAATATGCCTGTTTTTTCTTTCTGCAATTCCATTTTACTGTGGGGTATGACTGCATGAATATTGCTGCTTTATACCATGCTCCTGTAAGAACCTTGCAAACTCATTTGAGAGGTACTCTCCCCCTCCATCTGACCTTAGGCATTTTATTTGCAGGCCTATTTCTTTTTCAACCATAGCTTTGAAAGCTTTGAAGTGCCCAAACACTTCACTTTTCTTTTTCATAAAATACACCCACAGTTTTCTGCTAAAGTCATCAATAAATGTGACAAAATAGTGACAGCCTCCAATAGATGCAGCTTTTATAGTCCACACATCAGAGTGGATTAATTCCAATGGCATTTTACTCTCTTGAACATGCCTAGGAAAAGGTTTCCTTGCCTGTTTCCCAAATTGACAGGCTTCACAAACCTTGTGCATTTTTGCAACCTTGAATTTAGGCAATCCTACAACAATATTTTGGGCTTGCATTGATTGAAGTCACTGTATATTAACATGACCAATGCGTTTGTGCCAGATATCAATATCTGCAACTACACCGGTCCCATGTGCAAACATTGCTGCACTCAATTCAGGCATGTCCGCATCCAACGTAAACATCCTGCCCTTCTTCTTTCCTTTTGCTATCAAGCGACCATTATTTTTCATATCCTCAACAAAGCATCCATGAGGATTAAATCTAACTTGCAAGCCCTGCTCAACCATCTGACCAACAGAAACCAGGTTCTTGGTGATGTTCGGGACATGAAATACATCAGACAAGTATTTCTTTTTCCCATCATGCATAGACAAAGGAATTTTGCCAATCTGCACAATAGGATGTGCAGTATCATCACCAGTCTCCACAAATCCTGGCTTTTCCATTTTCCTTGCATCTTGCATCCATTCTGCATGACCTGTCATGTGGTTTGACGCACCTGAGTCAACATACCACACATCATTTTGTTCTTCTGCACTTGTCACAGAATTGGTCATATGCTGTACCATAAATAGATGCTCATTTCTGTCATCACCCTGCCTGCTAGAAGATGCATAATTGCCTTGCTGCAATTTTCCATTCATAATGTCATTCTGCTTTTTGTAGCAGTCCTTAGCCATATGACCCATTTTGCCACAATAGTAGCATTCAACATTGCTGTTTGCATTTTGTCTTCTCTGCCATCCACCATGGCCTCTTTGGCTCCCCCTGCCTCTAGAGTTACCACGTCCTCCTGCATAGGACTGGTTTTCTTGCATTTGCTGCATATTCTGATTTCTACCACGGCCTGTAGATTGGCCTCCTCTACCTCTGCCTCTACCTCTGCCAGCATTTGAGTAGAAGACAGTTTCTTTTGAAGTTCCTGCTGAAGAAGATGCACCCCCATTTCTTTGCTCTTCAGAAATTAGAAGAGCAATCAACTCCTCAAAATCTGGAAATTTTTCACGGACGGCAATGGATGTCCGGAATTGTGCATAATCCTTTCCTAGACCATTCAAAGTCACAGAAACCAAATCGTTATCATCCACTGGCGACCCAATGGAGGCAAGTGCATCTGCAATTTTCTTCACTTTCATGTGGTAGTCATTTATGCTCAAATTTTCTCTCTGCACATTGTGCAACTCCTGTTTGAGTTGCATTTTCCTGGCTTGCGTATTTGTGCTATACATTTTTGCCAAAGTATCCCATGCCTCCTTTGGCGTATTTGCATCCTAAAAATGCACAATCATGGAGTCCGAAATACTGATAGACAGCCAGTACATAACTTTCCTGGCTCTCTCATGCCATCCTTTGAATGCCTGCATTTCCTATTGACTGGGAACATTAGGAAGAACAGGTTCTTCTTCATTTCCTGTAATGAATTCCCAATAGCCTTTTCCCATCAAGAAATTCGTCATTCTAAACTTCCATGCCTGGAAGTTGTTCTTGTCAAGCTTTTCAGTGACAATCTGTGAAAGAGAATCAGATGCCATTGCAGAACACTACAAAATATTCTGTCATTGCAAAGAACACAGCTTTTGCCTCACACGGGCAGATCTGCAAAACTGACGAAAGTGGTATTTCACCACACAGTCACTTCCTAGTGATGATTTTGCATCAACAGGCAACAGGCATGAATTTGCAACCCCCAATATCTCTGCACACAGGCATACGATGCAATTTCTGCGGCAACTTTCCACCGACTAGCCGCGCAGTTGTCGCATAGCAAAAAACAGGGCCTTTTTCTGAGTGCCTGCGAAGAACTTCCGCCTTCAAAACGGGCCCCGAAACGGCCTCAAATCAGAAAAATAAAGTCACTAAGGGCTTTGCCATCTCCCGCAGCATATACTACACTCTCGCCACACCGCGAAGGGTGTCTCAATGTGAAATAGTGCACTCCTGCACTTCTGGCTGTGCTACCTGCAGAGATTTGCTCCGAAACTCGAAATGGGAAAGCAACACTGGTCCTCTTACCAGGACACCACGAACTTGGCTTGCTTTCTTGAGCTCCTTACCACGAACAAGGCTCTGATACCATGTGAAGATTGTGGGAGAGAGGGAAGGAGTCTCACTTGCGGCTTTCTCACATGCACAATGGGGGAATACACACAAAGGTGGAGGCTAAAAACAATTTTCCTCTTCTTAGTTGTGAAAGCCAAAAGAACTCTAGTACAAAGAAATAGAAGAGCCCTATATGTGGGTCTCAAACCAAACTCAACTAACTAAGGTGGCATACTAACTGAGCCATGAACTAGTGTAGATAAGGATAGCTGTCATCTAGCTATTATTCGTGGGCGGTGTACCAACCGCATCTCCAGCTAACAAGTCGGTGACATAAATGCACAACAGTCACCCTGGCATATCGCGAGTGGAGCTCGATATCTCAACAACTTCGCGGCCCCCTGGCTGGCGGCCGTGGCCGCCAACCCCCCCTCTCGCACCCCTCTTCCCCACCCCCCCCTTCGCGGCCGCACCCCCCCCCCCTCTCAGCCCTCCCCCCCCTCTTCCCCAACCCCCTTCGCGGCCCCCGGGCTGGCGGCCATAGCTGCCAGCCCCCCCTTCTCGCACCCCTCTTCTCCACCCCCCCTTCGCGGCCCCCAGCCCCCCCCCTCTCGCACCCCCCCTCCCCCCCTTTACCCCCTCCCCCCTTTCCCCGGGCTGGCGGCCGCCAGCCCCCCTCCTCTCAACCCCTCCCACCCCCTTCCCCCCCTCTCAGCCCTCCCCCCCCCCCTCTTCCCCACCCCCCCTTCGTGACCCCCCCAGCCCCCCAGCCCTCCCCCCCCCTTCCCCACCCCCCCTTCCCTCGGGCTGACGGCCGCGGCCGCCAACCCCCCCCTCCTCTCAACCCCTCCCACCCCCTTCACCCCTCCCACCCCCTTCCCCCCCACCCAACCCCCTCCCCGCCGCCGAGCTGGCGGCCACGGCCACCAGCCCCCCCTCTCAGCCCCTCCCACCCCCTTCACCCCTCCCATCCCCTTCCCCCCCACCCACCCCCCTCCCTGCCCCTGAGCTGGCGGCCGCGGCCGCCAGCCCCCCCTCTCAGCCCCTCCCATCCCCTTCACCCCTCCCACCCAACCCCCTCCCAGCCCCCGAGCTGGCGGCCGCGGCCGCCAGCCCCCCCCTCTCAGCCCCTCCCACCCCCTTCACCCCTCCCACCCCCTTCCCCCCCACCCACCCCCCTCCCCCTGGCGGCCGCAGCTGCCAGCCGCCCCCCCTCTCAGCCCTCCACCCCCTTCACCCCTCCCACCCCCTCCCTGCCCCCGCCAACCCCTCCCGCCCCCTTCCCTCTCCCCCCCCTTCCCCCCCTCCTGGCCGCCAGCCCCCCCTTCCCCCTCCCCCCTTCCCCCCTCCATGGGAGACCCAGTCCCCCCCTTCCCCCCCCCTCCCTCCTCCTTTCCTCCCTCTACTCAGCCCCACCCTCTCCCTCCCTTCCTCCTCCCTTCCCTCCAGTCCCTCCATCCTCTTCTTCTCCTCCCCTGAACCTTTCTCTCTCTAGTTCCTCTCTCTTCAAATTTTAAAAAAAATCTAGAAAAAAAATCAATCAAAAAAATTTGCAAGTACCTGGAAAAAGTTTGTAAGTTTGCTCTTTCTTGCTTTCTTGCTCTTCCTTCCTTGCTCTCTTGATCGTCCTTGCTTTCTTGCTTCAGTGAATGAAATGAGGGGAGAATGAATGAAGAAGGAAGACTATATATAAGAAAAATTAGGTTTTCCTCCTCCTCTCCTATTGGCTTTCCATTCCTCCCCTCTCTCCTATTGGCTTTTCATTTATCCCCTCTCCCATTGGCTCCCATTACTCCCCCTCTCCCATTGGACCCCCATCCCTCATCCCAATCTTCCATTAGCCCTCCCCCCATCCATCCATTTCTTCCTCCTCCCCATTGCCACCACTCCCATCCCACATTATGAAGAGGTTTTTGGTTTTATAACAATATGTCATACTTCTCTTCTAGCATATCCTTCTAGGTCTTTATAAATAAGGCTTGCAACCACTAAAATTACTCCATGTCCCTTAGACTTTAGTGAAGTTATCTAATTCATATATAGGGGACATTAGACAGTCTAAAACTTCCCCCTGAGTACTAGCTCTGTCTCTGATAATTTTGCATCCAGAAGTCTTGAAAATAGGGGGTTTTCTTGAAGTTCATGCACGCAGGTGACGTCCCCCTTTCATGAAGAGTGAATCCCCTAGGGAGCGCATAGACAACTACGAGCGACATCATCGGTCACATATCTCCCACTCTAGTCCTTTCTACCTCCAATCAAAGAGCGAGATAAGTGATTTCTTTTGCTTTATATTTCATACACTATCTTCCACCATCCATTTCTTACCGTACACTTGAATTACACTTTTTTTCATTCGTTTAATTCTCATACACTTAGTATCCTTATCTTTCTCCACTCTGCTTTATTTGTACTTATCGCATTATCATGGCACATCAGCCACAACCACCCATGCTCCAAGAGCAGTTAGACGCACTGGTAAGAAAAGGAAGAGGCAATCATCTGATGATGAGTCATCCAACGATGATTCCGACGATGATCCTATTATCAGGACAGTCAAAGCCACAATGAGAGCACAAAATTCGAGGAAGAAGAGTAAGATAAGTAGAAAATATTTTTCATTTCAAAATTTCAATGAAAGAAAGAAGCACGCACTATCTTGTCTTGGATCAGTCAGCTAGATGATTATTTTTCAAGGGAGAAATTCTCTGAAAAAGATAAGATTAAATGTGATGCAAATCATTTAGTAGAGAGTGCTGCACTTTGGTGGAACATCACTAAGCACAGTAAAAGGCGACCAAAATCTTGGAAGTCTTTTCAAAAGCTCATCAAGAGAGATTTTCTTCCCTCACATTTCAAAGCAAAAGCTAGACAACAGTGTGATACTTTTAGGCAGTTTGATAAGGAAACGATCTCCACATACACTGATAGGTTTTGGCAGACATTGATCCAATTACAATCCCTAGAGAAAGTTAATGAGCGAGATTAACGCAGGAAGAATGTGGCAGGTCTAAAGTCTAAGTTGAGAGCCGAGATTAACATGTTTCATCCTCGCTCACTGAGCTCTACAATTTCTCTTGCCATGAACTGTGAAAGGAAGAATGGGATCCCAAAAGAAGGGAAAGATTCAGAACGGCATGTACCCTTCCATAAGAAAAAGACATTTGATAAAAAGCTTTTCTTTAAATCGAAAAATGGTTTTGTTCCATAGAAGACAGATTCTTCTTCAAAGCCGAATGGTAGAAACTTTCCAAAGAAAGAAATAAGGTGTTTCAAGTGCAACAAGGTGGGACATATAGCCACTGAGTGTCCCGAAAGAAAGAAGACCCCGATGGCAAAAGTACACATGATTGATGATGGAGCAGCCAAGCAAGAGGGAGGTAAGTATAATTGTCATGCTCTTCTAAAAATGAAAGGTTTCATTAATGACAAAGAGGTTGTTATTATGCATGACGATGGTAGCACACATGATTTCATTTCAGAAAGAGCCTTAGCAAAGCTAAACCTAGAGTCTTTCCCATCTAACTATAACGTCAAAGCTGCTTTTACCAAAACAAAGTACAATTGCACTAGAGAAGTCAAGAATCTTGAAATCTCAATCAAACCCTACAAGGATACACGAGACTTTCTAGTGGCACCCCTACAGGGAGTGAACATCATCTTAGGAATGCCATGGAGGCATCAATATAATCCTAAGATAGATTATGATTCACATCAGATGTGGATTGAGGATAGACAAGAAATATGTCTAAAAAGCTCAATGAAACATGAGATTATTAGTCCTTTACTCAACCACACACAAGCCAAAAGAGCAATTAGGAAACGTGAGAAGACATATTTGATTTTGGTGAATATGGAAATGGCTACTCAGCCAAACACTAAGCCTACACACCAAAAGTTTCTTTCTCAATTTTTTGATTGTTTCGTAGTGGATTTACCTCCTAGACTACCATGTTCTCGACCTGAAGATCATAGGATAGAAATCTTACCAGGCAATACTCCAGCTTTCAAAGCTCCTTATAGAGTTAATCAGCTAGAACAAAAGGAAATTCAAAAGCAAGTGGAGGAACTGATAGAGAGAGGATTGATAAGACCCAGTAGTTCTCCTTATGGAGCACCTGTCTTATTAGTCAAAAAGAAAAATGGAACCTATTGAATGTGCATAGACTATCGTGCACTAAACAAAATCACTGTGAAGAACAGATATCCAATCCCTAGGATTGATGATCTTTTGGACAAATTGAAAGGGGCCAAGGTATTCAGTAAGATAGATCTCAAATCCGGCTATCATCAAGTTCTTATGGTAGAAGAGGATATATACAAGACTGCCTTTAGAACTCAAACGGGACATTATGAGTTCCTAGTTATGCCTTTTGGGCTAACTAATGCTCCAGCTACTTTTAGTAGAATGATGAACCAAATCTTTCTTAAACACCAAGATTGTGTGGTAGTATTTTTCGATGATATTCTGGTGTTTAGCAAAGATGTTGAGGAGCATAAAGAACATCTGAAGCTAGTCTTTTCACTCTTGAAAGAAAATCAATTGTACATAAATCCTGAAAAGAGTAGTTTCTTTCAAGATAAGATAGAGTATTTGGGTCACATTGTATCCGCTGATGGGATTCGAGTAGATCCAAAGAAGATTGAGTGCATAGTCGCATGGCCTAAACCCCAAGATATACATGAATTAAGATCATTCTTGGGATTATGTAGCTTTTATAGAAAGTTTGTCAAGAATTTCGCAAACATTGCACACCCATTGACAGACCTTCTTTAAAAAGATAAGCATTTCTTATGGACCAAGCGTCAAGATAAATCTTTTACAGCTTTGAAAGAAGCTCACACAAGCTCCTGTGTTGCAACTACCCGATTTCTCTAGACCATTCTTTGTAGTTGTAACCGATGCTAGTGGATATGGAATTGGAGCCGTACTAATGCAAGATGGACATCCAATAGCATATGAGAGTTGAAAATTAAAACCAACGGAATGCAATTATAGCACATATGATAAAGAACTAACCAATGTTGTGCATGCCTTACGAATGTGGAAACATTATTTGATGGGATCTGAGTTTCTCATCAAAACCGATCAATAAAGTATCAAACATTTGTTAACTCGGCCACTTATATCCGATAGACATATCAAGTGGGCATTATTTATACAGAGTTTTCAGCCCATGATTCAGTATCAACCTGGAAAAGAGAATGTAGTTTCTGATGCTCTTAGCAGAAAGCCAAGTATTAATCACATCACTACTGTAGAGACCCAGCCTTTTAAAGGTATGAAGAATTCTTATCAAGGGGATTCAGACTTTTCTGATATATGGAACAAATTAGAGAATAACAATTGGAATCCTATGTTGGCCTATTCATGCAATGATGGATATCTCTTTTATCAAAAGAAATTATGCATCACTCGACCCTTTAGACAAATTGTAATGGAGGAAATGCACCAACCACCATATATGGGACATAGGGGAGTGGCTGCCACTTTACAAGTGATAGCAAGAGAATTTAATTGGCCTACTATAAGAAAAGATGTGGCTAAGTTTGTAGCCAAATGCATCACTTGCCAGAAGATCAAGAGTTACAAAGGAAAGACCCCAGGATTGCTAATGCCTTTGCTTATTCCTACGCAACCTTGGGAACAAATATCTATGGATTTCATAACTAGTTTTCCTACTACAGCGAATCAAAATTATATGATTTGGACGATAGTAGATCGCTTTAGTAAGCAAGCTTATTTCATCCCATGCAAGAAGACTTTAACAGCTCAGCAAGCTGCACCTTTATTCATCAAGCATTTTTTCATCATGGCTTGCCAAATATTATAGTGTCTGATCGAGATGATTCGAAGTTTTGTAGTAATTTTTGGACTACATTATTTCATAATCTAGGCACTAAGTTAGATTTCTCATCAACTTTTCACCCAGAATCGAATGGACAGACTGAGGTTACAAACAGTACTATTCTAGATATGATAAGAGCTTATGCAGCAAGTCAACCAAAGACTTGGGACAAATACATTCATCTCTTATAGTTTGCTTATAATAAAACTCTCCATTTTGCAACTGGAAGAGCACCCTTTGAGATTATCTATGGGAAGGTTACATTACCTATTCCTATCACATGATTGACCCATAGAGTGGAGGCAGCAGATGCATTTACCCATGATTATCAAAATATTCTCAAAGAGGTTCGAGATGCCATTGCAATCACTCAAGAGAAGTACACGAAACAAGCTAATAAGAAACGGAAACACATGCTTTTTAAAGAAGGTGATTATGTACTTCTTCGGATTGAGAAAAGAAGATTAAAGAGTGTTGAGAAATGGCCAGTAATCAAGATGTCCCCACGTTTTTATGGACCATTCAAGGTGATTCAGAAAATCAATGATCTAGCTTATAGGCTTGAATTACTTGATAATTGGAAAATACATAATGCTTTCCATATCAGCCTCTTAAAGCCCTTCAAAGAACCTTTACCTATTCATTCTGTCTATGAAGAGGCTCCATTCATTGTTGATGAAGAAGAAATTCTAGAACTCGAATGCATTATTGATCATCAACAGACCTCGACTCGAAAAGGAAATGTCTATATTAAATACTTGCTCAAATTTAAGAATCATTCGAGAGATGATGCTCAGTGGATGCCTGAGCGTTTCTTTCGAACTTGCCCAGACCTCATTAATTCCTATAATCAAACACGCAACTAAGGTCAGTTGCAATCCAAGCAAGAGGGATGTTACGAAAATTATATTTTCTAATATATCTTGCTTTGGATATTATTACTTTAGTCAAGTGTGACTATGGCAAAGTACTCCATAGGAGCGCACCGGACGTGGCGGGGGTCCTAGTGGATACTTTGTGTGGTTAGTTGGGGACACTTAACTAGCTTGTGTTTTGCCATGCTAGATGGTCGGTATTGTGGGTGATTCCATGTTAATACTGATGTCGCTAGTGTTATTGGTGTTGTGCTTGATTATTGTGCTTTGAGCGCGGTTATGTTGGGATCGGTTGATTCGGTGATTCGTTCAATCGATTGTTAATAACTAATGTAATTGGCGGCTTGAGTACAGGTGATGGAACTTATAGCGAGGATTGGAGTTAGTGCGAGGGTACCGATTGAGATGTCACACAGCGCATTATATATGGCCATGGGCCAATTTTGTATTTGTTTCATTATTGCAAGTTTGAGCAATATATTTTGTGGTGGACATAATTCATTTGGGCGCTAAGATGGCTATGTAAAGCAAATCTCTCATTTTTGGATGAGAGGGATAATTTTGGCTCCTTGGTGCTTTTATGAAATATCATAAATACTCTAGATGAGGAAGCGTGAGCCACTCATCTAGGGGGGGGGAAATTGAACCCAGTCTGCTGTCGTTTTCATGGTGTGATTGTGTTCTTCTTCTCCAATTGATTAAGTGATGAATTTGTGTGAAAAGAATTACCTTTTCATTTTAGTTGAGGACTCGGGTTTTGAGTGCTTAGGCATAACTAGTGGTCTATGCATGACCTTTGAGGTGGGATAACTCATATATGCTTTATTAGAGAGTTTATCTCGAGTTCATATGGCAGCTAGTACCCATACTTATGATTGTAGGTAAAAATCACTTAAGACTACCTATGGTGCCTACCCATACATATGGAAGTGAGAGATCATGTAGTAATCTAATTCTATATAATGAAGATTTAGGTATCCTAAATCTTCAATATCGTTTTAAAGATGTCTTGTACATTCTCATAGTAGAGTGATTGCATTTTGTCATGTTGATTGTTGAGGTGAACTAGAGTCCGAACTAGAGTCCATTAAGCCATATAAAAGCTACTTTATTTAAGATGGATTTCTTTCCAGAGTCAAACAACTATACATTCCAAAAGGATCATTGAAGGAATGAATCATTATTAATCATCACTTGGGATGTGCAATGATATATTTTAAAGGGATAGAACATTGCACCTCATACAAATCCAATGATTTTGTTCAATTATGACCATGTTAAAGCATAGGGCGCTACACATCCTTGTGAATTCGACATGATGATAGCAAGCTCAACCATGCAAAAGGGACATATTGAATTGACATACTGATCATCATATCTTCTACCTCTTCCAATAGTCCTCTTTGCCAAAAAAGAACATTATACTTTTTTTTCCCTTGACAAAAGTTAGGAGAAAATTTTGTGGTAGAATGATTCAGTCTTAGGGATACAAGAAGTGATCCTAGGAGGGTGAAAATGAGACCAAACCATTGCCAACCTCTTGCCATGGCACCAAAGCATGTCATATTTCTTTCATCCATATTATGAAGCATTCCATTTGTGTTAGGCATAGACCAGTCATACACTTCCGCAATTTGGCAGGTGCACATGTTAAGGATGTAACATGCCTATGACATTGTATTTAATGCAACTCAATCCTCACCTCCATACAACTAACCCAACGTCGTCTTCACAGCTCTATCAATCATTGCCTTTCTTAACTTCAGTAGATCATTTTGTATTAGTATGGAAGTTTGCTTCAGTACAAAATGTGAAGCATTCCCAAGATCTAACTCAAACACAGCATGCACATCTCGCTCCACATCATTGTCAATGCAACATGACGAAAGCAAGATCAACCATGGAGGAGGATGTTGAAATGACCATGGTTTGTAGAACACTCCCTAGAGGTTCCGGTTGTGCACATGGTTCTCATGTGAAGAGGCACATTGACCACTTCATAAATGGTATCACATGGGGCACGGCAATGGGCCTATGTGGTGGAGGATACAAACAAGTATGCAGACATGGATGTACATAAGTGTGTGGTGTATGACTCAAATGGGTGGAACTCTTGGCTCTATTTGAAGGGGCCCAAAAGAGTCTTTTCCTATGGACTAAAATACAAATACTTAACTTTGTATATCCCAAAACTTATCTTCTCTTGTGTGGCCTTATCTCCTTCTCTAAAGTACGTAGACTTGTCACTCTCCCTAGCTATTCAAGCTCACTAGCTTCCATTGCAATTCAATCCTTGAATTCCCTAAAGAACTGTCCTAGCTAGTGTGCCGGAGTGAAAACCTGCAGTCCCTCCCTCCAAGAGTCCGGAATAGCTGCCTCTATCTCCACCATCCTCTGGCCGGCCCCTCTTAGATGAGAAAGGACCTCCAATCGTACCTCTGCCTTTGCTGGGAGTCTAGACCATGTCTGTAGGGAGCGAGCCGGAAAGAATCATGGTTTGTAGAACACCCCCTAGAGGTGAAGGGTGACTCTGCACATCGTTCTCATGTAAAGAGGAACATGGATCAAACATAATGTACTATGTGGTGGAGATTACAAACAAGTATGTGGACATGGAGTAAACGAGTGTGTGGTGTACGTGTGAAACTGTTGGCTCTATTTGAAGGGTGACAAGAGAGTCTTTTCCTCTGGACTAAAATACAAGGACTGAACTTTATACATCCCAGTGTATCTTCCCTCGTGAGGTCTATCTCCTCTCAAGTTCTCTCTCTTTCAATTGCGTAAACTTGTCAATCTCTCTAACTATTCAAGCTTACTAGCTTCCATTGCAATCTGATCCTTGAACTGTGACACAGGGACATGTTGGTATGGCATACTGATGATCAGATCTTCTGGCTCTTCCAATCGTCCTTTTTGCCCAAAATATCATTATGCTTCTCTTCCCTGAAGAAACTTAAGAGGAAATTTTGTGGTAGAATGACAGAGAGTCTTAGTGATACAGGAAGTGTTCCTAGAACAGTGAAAATGAGACCAAGGCATTGCCAACCTCTTGCCATGCTACCAAATCTTGTAACAAAATCTGCAGCACACATAGCACGCTCATCATTGTGAACTCCACGTAATGAAAGCAAGCTCGCCCATGCAGAAGGGACATGTTGAAATGGCATACTAATGATCAGATCTTCTGCCTCTTCCAATAGTCCTCTTCTCCCAAAAATATCATTATGCTTCTTTTCCCTTGAAGAAGAGGAAATTTTGTGGTAGAATGACAGAGAATCTTAATGGTATAGCAAGTGTTCCTAGGAGGGTGAAAATGAGACCAAGATACTGCCAGCCTCTTGCCATGGTACCAAAGAATGTGACAAAATCTGCAGCACGCACAGCTCACTCCAGATAATTGTGCACCCCACAATGATGAAAGTAAGACCAACCATGCAGGAGGAACATGATGAAATGGCATACTGATGATCAGAGCTTCTGCCTCTTCCCATATTCCTCTTCAGACAAAAAGGTCATTATGCTTCTTTTCCCTTGAAGAATCTGCAGAGCACACAGCTCGCTACACATCATAGTGAATTCTATCGACCAAAAAGATCATTATGCTTCTTTTCCCTTGAAGAATCCTAGAGACACGTGGTGGTAGAATGACAGTCTTTAAGGTACAGGAAGTGTTCCTAGGAGGGAGAAAATCAGACCAAGGCATTGCCAGCCCCCAATGCATGTAATAAAATCTGCAGTACGCACAACTCGCTCCACATCATCGAGAATTTCCCAATGACGAAAGCACGCTCAACCATGCAGGAGGGACATGATGAAATGGCATACTGATAATCAGATCTCCTGCCTCTTCCAATAGTTCTCTTCGCCAAAAGGATCATCATGCTTCTTTTCCCTTGAAGAACCTTAGAGGAAATTATGTGGAAGGATGACAGGAAGCTTTCCTAGGACGGTGTGAATGAGAACAAGGCATTGCCAGCCTCTTGTATCGGTACCAAAGCATGTCATCTTTCTTTCATCCACGTTATGAAGCATTTCATTTTTGTCAGGCACATACGGGTCATGCACTTCATCAATCTCTGCAATTCGGCATAAACACCTTTTAAGGATGTGATGTAACCTTGAACTTAGTACACCACACTCCTTGCCTCCATACAACTGTGACCTGGAGATGTCCTCACAGCTCTACTGATCATTGCCTTTCTTGACTTCACTAGATCATCTGGACTTTCTGCATTAGTATGGAAGTTTGTTAGCATTACAAACGGTGAAGCATTTGAAGGATCCAACTCAAAAATGAAATTTGCAGCACGCACAGCTCGCTCCACATCATTGTGGATTCGACATGATGATAGCAAGCTCAACCATGCAGAAGGGACACATTGAAATGGCATGCTGGTGATCAGATCTTCTGCCTCTTGCAATAGTCCTCTTCGCCCAAAAAGATCAATCATGCACACATAGTGTTCCACTGAGGGTGTTATGCCATGGTCTCTCTTCATAGAGGTAAAGTATCGCCTCCCATCAGCAACCAGTCCTGTATGACTGCAAGCAGTGAGAACACAGATGAAGGTAACTTTGTCTGGCTCCAAGCCTTCAGCCTGCATTTGACCAAACAGTTTCAGGGCCTCCTTGCCATACCCATTTTGGGCACATGTATTGATCATGACATTCCAGGAGACAACATCCTGCTGTGGCATCTCTACAAAGACTGCCCTCGCATCATGTAGACTGCCACACTTACCATACATATGAACAAGGGCGTTCCCCACAGCAACATCTGACTCCCATCCATTTCCACTAATCATAGAATGGATCCTTCGACCCTCTTCTAGAGCTGCCACACTGGCACAGGCATCCACAACGCACATGAAGGTCACTTTGTCTGGATCAAAGCCTTTAGCCTGCATTTGATCAAACAGCTGCAAGGCTTCCTTGCCATGCCCATTCTGGACACATGCAGCAATCCTGGCATTCCAGGAGACCACATCCAGCTGTGGCATCTCTACAAACACAGCCCCTGCATCATCTAGGCTCCCACACTTACCATACATATTTACAAGGGCTGTCCCCACAACAATGTCCGACTCCCATCCATTGCCAGCAACAGTAGCATGGATGACTTGGCCATCTTCTAGGGCTGCCATACTGGCACATGCGTCCACAATGCAAATGAAGGTGATCTTGTCTAGCTCGAAGCCTTCAGCCTGCATTTGGCCAAACAACTGCAGGGCCTCTTTGCCATCCCCATTCTGGGCACACGCAGCAATCATTGCGCTCCAGGAGACAACATCCCTCTTTGGCATCTCTACAAACACTGCCCTTGCATCATCTAGAATTTTGCACTTGCCATACATATTGACGAGGGCATTCCCCACAATGTCATCCAATTCCCATCCGTTGCCAGCAATAGTTGAATGGATCACCCAACCTTCTTCTAGGGCTGCAATACTGGCACATGCATCCACAACGCTGATGAAAGTAATCTTGTTTGGCTTGAACCCTTTGGCCTGCATTTGGCTTAAAAAATGCAGGGCCTCTTTGCCGTGTCCATTCTGGGCACATGTAGCAATCACAGCACTCCAGGAGACTACATCGCACTGTGGCATCTCTGCAAATACTGCCCTTGCATCATCCAAACTCCCATACTTGCCATACATAGTGATGAGGGCTGTCCCAACAACAACATCAGACTCCCATCCATTGCCTGAAACAATAGCATGGATCAGACGTCCCTCTTCTAGGGCTGTCACAGCATCCACAATGCTGAGGAGGGTGATCATGTTTGGCTCTAATTCTTGAGCCTGCATTTGACCAAACAGTTGGAAGGCCTCCTTGCCATGCCCATTTTGTGCACATGCAGAGATCATGCCACTCCAAGAAACCACATTCCGCTGTGACATCTCTGTAAACACTGCCCTTGCATCATCTAGGCTCCAACACTTGCCATACATATTGACAAGTGCATTCCCCACAATGATATCAGACTCCCATCCATGGCCCACAATGGTAGCATGGATCACATGACCCTCTTCTAGGGCTGCCACACTAGCACATGCATCCACAACACAAATGAAGGTAATCTTGTTTGGCTCGAACCCTTCGGTCTGCATTTCACCAAAAAGTTCTAGGGCGTCCTTGCCATATCCATTGTGAGCGCACACAGCGATGAGGGCACTCCAGGAGACCATGTTCAGCTGTGGCATTTCTGCAAACACTGCCTTGGCATCCTCTAGGCTCCCACACTTGCCATACATATTGACCAGGGCTGTCCCAACAACGACATCCGACTCCCATCCATAGCCAGCAGCAGTAGCATGAATCACTCTAAGGGTTGCCAAACTGGCACACGCATCCACAGCACAGATGATGGTGATCTTGTTTGGCTCAACGCATTCAGCCTGCATTTGAGCAATCAATTGCAGGGAGTCCTTTGCATGCCCATTCTGGGCACACGCAGCAATCATGACATTCCAGGAGACTACATTCCGCTGGGGCATCTCTGCAAACAATGTCCTTGCATAATCCAGGTTCCCGTTCTGAGCAAACACTGCAATCATGGTATTCCATGAGCACAAATCCCGATGGACTATTTTCTCAAACACGGCACATGCATTCTCCAGGCTCCCACACTTTCCGTACATCTGGACGAGAATGTTACTCAGAAATGTGTCACTAGTATATCCACGGCTGCCCATGTGTTGATGCACACGTTTGCCCTCTGAGAGATCCTTAGTATTGATGCAATGCCTCAAGAGTGAGGCATAGGTAGCATGGTCTGTCTCTGGACCCAGCTGATTGAGGTTCTCTGCCAACGGTTGGGTACTGTACTCTTCATTTCTCTGATGCTGTCCAACTAACATCTGCGTGCAGTAGGCCTTGCTGGTTCTAAGCTCGCTTAGCACAGCACGAGGAAGTAACTTGGGACCCAGGACCCTGGGCTTACGCCTACCGAAATATAATTTTGTATCCCTAGAGCAGCCGGGCTTACCCAAGACATTGGAGGTTGAAGGGGTACAACATATTACCCTATATGGTTCCCTTCTCTCTAAAGACAGCGGCTCAGTGGCAAGACGAGGCAAGCCGGATGCAGATGAAAAAGAATAAGATAAATAACAGACGAATAGAGCCATAACTTCAAGGTTTGGGCAAATGAGAAGACCAAAACGACCAATGAGAAACAAACTAGAGAACAACTGCGCATTCTGCAGGGCTGGGAACTAAAAGCAAATCAATCGACTAAAGTAAGTAAAGAGGAATGAGCAGAAGGAAAGCACCACGTAAACTTGAAAGTGTCCGCTTGTTTGTCCTTCTGCCCCTATCCTTTTCAAGCATCATTTCGTTATAAGGAGAAGAGAAGATGGTTGCATTGTTCCTGTCCTTAACCTTTTACTCGCATGCCATGAGATTGGGGAGGGTCTTGGGCCTCTTTGGCATTGTGACATTTACAGTGCACCCACGTTGTTGGTATCCAAGACCCCCTCCCCCCCCCGACCCAAATGGTGGTCGGCCGCTCTCCAGTCGTCGCGCACTTTCCTTCCCAAAACGGCCTTCCCATCCGATCCCATCCCCCCACTTGGAGGGTCCCCCAGAGGCGGTTGGAATTTTAAAAATCGTGCTCTGGGAGTTTGGGAGGTACTTTCTCCCCCAGGCCATGTCGCGGAATTTACTCACCTCCAAGGGCCAGCCATATTCCTATTCTGAAAATGGCTTGATTGGACGGTTGAGATTTGATCTCGGCCGACCTAGGACCTACACGCATGGTTCCTATCCTTAACCTTTTATTCGCAGTGCCATGCATGGAAGAGATAGGGAAGGGACTTGGGCCACTTGGCATTGTGGAAAGTCATCCAAAATGTGTTGGCTGTGAAATTTACAGGGTGGGCATCGAAGACCCCCAAGTGGAAGTTGGCAGTGGTGGGGCTCGACCTGTTTGGATGTGACAGCTGTATAACCATTGCTTACAGCTGCAAATCAGTTCCTATGTGTAAAGGGGGAACGCCCGCCAAGCAATGAGGTTGGTGGGCACTTGTCTATTTGTAAACACCCTCACAGGAAGGAACTTGGGGACCCAAGTCACCCTGGGTACCAAGGAGCCCTTTATAAACTTGTCCCTTCCCTCACGTGGAAGCCTCAACAAGTGAGTATGCTGATCTTGTCGCTTGGGTCACATATTAGGGAATGTGGCTTGGGAAAGTAGGTCGCCTTTAAATGGAAATTGATGATATGAGGAATCCATTTGATGGTGACTTGCTAGTGACATGCTGACTCAAGCAGGTATGGGGAGCAACCACCTAGAAATTGGGAAGCATGAGGAATAGCCACCTAAGATTTTTTGGAATATGTTTTAGAATTTTGTATCCAAGGCAACATTCTTGTAATTAATTTAGGTTAACATGTCAATTTTGACCTGCTGGATAGAATATTACAGCCTTGGTCCGTTGACATTCTCATAGAATGTTGACAATTTAGGTGCTATGGGATTTACATGCTTTCCACTAGGCGAGTTCTGCAACCTTATAAAGTTTCCAATTGGTTTCATAGTGAGTTTTTACCCTATGTATAGCATCCAATTTGTAGGTTATTTGTTTGAGGTTGGGTCTAAGTAATAATGCCACTACTTGCTCACCAAAATGAATATTTTCAAAGCATCCATGGTGCTTACAATCCCATGTACTGCATCATTTGCGTCCATAGTTTTTTGCACGCTAAGTACCTAGTATGGGTATATTTCCTATTTCCTAGCATTTCTCACAAAGGCCTTGCCAATGGTAGTGGAGGTGGTGGGTAAGCCTTTGCTTAACTCTGATTTATTTGAGAACTATATAGATGTCTGTAAGGCATTTGTCTTATGGAATAGATCTAAAGAAGTTCCAAATTGCATGGATTTAAAGTCATTGCTAAAACTACTGCATAGATGTTAACATGTTTTGTTTAGCCCTAGGAGTCAGGAGTGATTTGGGTTTGTTTATGGTAGAAAACTAGTTTGAAGGTGGCATGTCGAATTGAGTATGTTCTCTCTCAAAGTGAAAGAATAATGATGATCATCTTGGACCTAGATAAAGCCTATTACAGGCTCGGATGGGACTTCATTCTACAATCCGTCATCAAGTTGGGCTTTGAAAGTGGTGTGTCCACTTGAATATAGTCTATCTTAAAGTGAAAGACTAATGATGATCAAAGTGGCACCATTTTTCTTCAGTATCTCATGGGTGAATGCTCTTTTATAATAGCTCCAACTCATGCGTGACTGATCTCACCCTTGCCTTTGCTAGACCTTAAGAAGTTCCATGTTGTCTCTAGCCCTTTGTCTCTAGCCCTATAAGCAACCCAATCTATCAACAAAGTAGAAATACTACTTAGCCGCTTGGTACCAAAGAAGTTCCATGTCATCTCTAGCCCTTTGAGCAACCCAAATCTAGTAAAAAGTAGAAAGGCTGCTTGGCTTTAAATTGAGATGTTGCTCCATCACACCAAACCCAATGTGCCTTCAGTACATACCCTCAACCTTTTAGCGATCTGTCATGCAGCAAGAACCAATGTTGAAAGAATAGAGTGTCATGATGCTTATCATCTAAAATTAAAAAGTTAGACGTGTGGCAGACTGAGAGGCTTCTCTTTTTTAGGCTTGATTTTGTCGTCATTCACAACGACCACTTCACCTTTCTTTTGAGGGGGTACAGGGGCTTTTCCCTTTTTTGCTTGTGGCAGATTGAGAGGCTTCTCTTTTTTAGGCTTGCTTTCGTCCTCTTTTGGTTCAATCTCCTAGGGTGGGCTCTCATTGTTCTCTTTCTCCTTTCTCCTGCTAGCTCTGGCGGGATAGTCTTTAATAAAATCTCCTCTCAGACTGCACAGGAAGCAAGAATTCATAATTATTTTGTAGAATTTTTTTTTGTAAAACTCGCTTCTGTCCCCATCAAGGACCTGAACAGCGTTTGTTGGGTCAACGACAAGGTCCATTAGGACATAGAACTAGGGATTTCCCCTTGGGCTTATGAATCTTTTGGTTTTAAGGCCAATAACTGGCCAAGAGGCACACATAGAGTGTCAATATACAAAAATAGAGAGAGAGGCAGATCTTGGAATTCCACCTAGATAGGAGCCTTGGAAGGGGGAGGCGAGAATCGGGGCTAAAGGAAGGTTCCCAAAGTTGCACAGATAACGGTTGGTTTCAGATGGTCCATGTGCCATTTTAAAGCTTTTCAAAAAGGAAGACCATGTATCCATTTCATAAAAAGTGTATACTAGTGATGTTTAGACCTTTTCGTGTCCAAAATTTATGCACCCACCCCTCCAAGAAAACAATCGGCGGCCTTGACCCATGTATATACCCGATGACAGCACAAGAACAACCATTTCATTGTTTCATTAAGAAAACCATAGTGCACTTTTACCTTTGGGATCTTACCTTTTCTAGGCTTCCCATCCGTTCAAGAACTTGTCTCATGTTTTTCAAATGCTCTTGTTCCGTTGGTGATCTTCAAGTCTTCTTATTTCGGTCTTTTAAAGATCTTCTCAGCTCTGGGGGTGAGCATCTCCCAAGCCATCTATTTAGGTACTAAGGGGCCTTAAAAAGGCTTCGGCTTCTACCCTGGAGAGCTCCAGCATAAGTTCCTTTGGTCTGCATCTCAGGTAGGTATTTTCCCCTCTGCGCATTTTGGGATGTTGGGAGGCTTGAGGGCTCCATTGGTCTATCAGTTCGAGCTCATGGAAGAGAAAGAGTGCACTTTCATAGTGTTTTGTATCTTGCTCTCTTTCTACCCAAAGTTGGGAAAGTGTTGAGGGGTATTTAGGCATCTCATGTGGAAGTTGGAAGGTCACAAGTCATGTGGAAGTTGGAAGGTCACAAGTCATATAGATGAGTGGCAGTTACCAAGGACCATGAGGGGTAGTTATAAGTCAGCTGACTAGGATTTCAGACCATGTATTCCCCTTTGGCAAGCTGGATGACTGTGTATTGTTGGGAGAAGAAAGCTTTTGCATCTATCTTTCTGTGTGGTATCTACTTTTTCCTTAAAGGATAGATTTTGAGCTCATAATACAGTTTGACTTCTATTCGACTAGCTTCTGTTTCTGCACTGTCTTGTTGTATTTGCATTGCTTATGCATATTTCTGCTATGGGCAAGTGTAGCCCACAATACATTTGGCGATCCTGTAGTTGGTTCTTACCTGGTTCTTACCTTCAAAATCTTTGGTTTACCATGACAAGAGGTGGAAGTTATTTCTCGTAGAAGCAGTTAATCCATGAAGCCAAAGAGGATGAGGATGGAAACTAACAAAGATGGTGGTTGATTTCCCTCCACAAAGAAGTATATGCCGAGTTCTTGAGTGGTGCAATTCAAAGGCTAGGAAGAGGCTTTGGAGGACCTCGCTGGCGATGGAGCTGGCTGGTTAGCTTGCTTCAACTACCGCAGTGCCTTGAGGAGGGATGCAGACAGAGCTCTTGCATTGACTTGGACTAGCAGATTGAGTCAAGGAACGAGCAAGGGAGGCAGCCTTAGGCAAGATGGAACGTGAAGAGACAGTGAGGGATGATTGATACATTTCGGCAATTTACAAAGATTTGACGGCGATACATCAGCAGCTGCACAACAGCTAGCTAGAGCCTGGAGGGTGTGCACGCTGCACAAGATGTTCAAACACAGAATGCGAGCGTAGGGTTATAGAAGTGCCGATTGTTGGTTGCTACATCAAACGATTGATATAAGGTTCCAATTCCAGAGATTTCCCATGCACCTACTTTGAGTGCAGGATACCGCAAAAGTTGCAGCATGAATCATTTTGGATGGCGCACCAAAATCACAGGCTGGGGAAGATTAACATCTGCATGGAGGAAAGTGTCTATCAGCAAGTGTTATAAAAATTCTCGTGAAGATTAGCAGCCGGTTCTGAGAAGGGGGCATCGAGAAAGATTTGCAGATCAACAATCTTGATCCAGTTCTTGCTATTATAATCTTGATCAAAGGCACTCCAGCATTGGCAAAAAGAAGTTCACCACGAAGAAGACGATGGAAGCAACAATTGCAAGCATAAGCTTCAGTCTATATCTTCATTGATGTCCATTTGCGAACACAACCGGTTGTGGGTGATCATCAAGAAGGTCATTGCACTATCAACGATTTAGAGACGGGGCGAAAGCAACGACCTCATCTACGTCTAGGTCAAGAAATACTAAGGCTATCTGGCATGGGTTCCTCTAAGATCCTGGAGTGATCCAATATTTGTCATGATATAGTTGATTTTTCAAATATCAACTCGAGTGGCTGATGTTTAACAATTTGATTGTATGGATGACTTCGATCCTTGCCAATCATATGCATCTCTTCCTAGTGATATGCTTTGATAGTTTACACAGAGCTCGAAGCTTGGTCATTTAGTAAGATACAAGCCATTTGATTGATTTTTCCTTTTGTTTGATTTATGGGGGAGAGCGCATGATGGACAAAATCGAGATGCATTATGAAAGAGGAGTGTTACCACCTGTGACTCAAGGAAGTGTTACTCAAAATGCATAGTATGGAGTCCTTAGGAAGGAGAATGGTTGCTTCTTTGTTTTTAGGATGAGGTCAGCCATCACACTTTTTGGGTGAAGAAAGTAGCCTTGAAAATCATTGATGCCTATGGTTGAAGGGTGGCAAAAAGACCAATCTATTCTCAAGATCAACAATCAACCCATGTTCTTAAGATCAATACCAAACAGCTTTGAAGCAGTGTGCATTGAGTTTAGAGCAACATATGCAAGGAAATCAACCTAGTGGATTATTAGAAAATTATATGCAACAAGTGATTTTCGAAATGGTAGCTTCATGATGGAATT
The DNA here is from genome assembly GCF_047967505.1 of Dipteris shenzhenensis. Classification (NCBI taxonomy): domain Eukaryota; kingdom Viridiplantae; phylum Streptophyta; class Polypodiopsida; order Gleicheniales; family Dipteridaceae; genus Dipteris; species Dipteris shenzhenensis. The sequence continues at coordinate 12,021,517 of NC_141598.1, forward strand.
GTATGCCTTGTTTAATGAAAAATGTTAAACTTTTTTGGGGCTAATTCAAAGTGCAAACTAGAAGTAATTTTGACTTCTAAACATCAGATTCAGTCTTGTTTTGACTGTCCGACCTGCAAGTCACAGTCTGCCGACCGTGCAGTCAGACTTGCTCTGATAGGAAACAATCGACCACAATCCGACCTGCAATAGTCCCCGACCACAATCCGACCGTGTAGTCCGATCCTGTAGTTTGACTTACTCTGACAGGAAACAATCCAATCTGCTATAGTCCAATAGAAGTCTGACCATTGTTCTCTTATTTCTGATCTATTCTTTGAAATCCAACTTGACAACATAATTCTATATTGTATCAGCTTTCAATAGATGTTTTCATATTTATAAATGGAAGGGATTTGCTTGTCAGATTGAGCTCCGACTTGTGTTCAGTTGTTGGAAGACAGTCCAACACAGTCTCGAATGACAAATTCTAAAGACCAATACGTTTGAAGCATAAATACAAACTTCGAATAAACCGAAGCATGTATTTGAGGTACATTCATCTTAGTCTATTTTGATTTGGCTCAACAAAAAGTTTCACCCTTTTCTTATCACCATGGCAAAGTCAAAGCAAACAAGTGTTGGAGGATGCATTGTTTGATGTCAACAAATTCTGATCACAAGGAAAAAGATTGTTAACTATATTTGTGTAAGCATTGCAAGCAACATGGTCATCGAAGAAAGTATTGTGTTGATCTATTGGAGCTGAAGTTTGATGAGATCTTTCCACCAATATGTGAGGCAAAGTCTGATCGGAAGGTTAGAAAGCTATTGGATAAGTTATTTTTAAAATCCGACTTGCTTGATGATGCAAAAACTTGGCACACCAAATTCCATAGAGGAGATTGGAAATCTTGTCAGGATGTGGTTGATATGTCAAAATTTCAACAAAGAATTCAGATTCTACATTTCAAATATTGGCACAAAGCACAATGATTCCTTTTTCGACTACAACTCCGACTGATATTCCAAAGATTGTGGTAAGATTTGCAATGATAATTCAGTGATTTTTATTTGTAATCAAATGGATGTAGATGTTTCAGAACATACCCAAGACGGTATCCATTCCAAATAGTCATACAACAATCTAATGACACTCCGACTAGAGTCTAACAATAAGCTACAATAGTCGGACAGTAACTTGAGGCAGTCAGACAACAGTTAGATGATAATTCTAACCAGTGTGAAAGTTTAAATATGAATGTATATACAAGGCCAATTAGTTTTGGGGTTTTTTATCAACAAATGGAGCAAGAAGAACTTGAATCGACAAATAATGATAAAGATGATTGCTTTCCGACAGAGTATGCAGAGAGTGCAAAAGTTTCTTATGATGGCTATGCATTTGCACCTGCTTTTGCTATTGATGTTATGTGGAAGTAGGGGAAAATTAATACAAATGCAATCTTTGAGGAGACTCACTATAAAATCCCTTACAACCAGGAAGATTTGGGGTACATTCCTAATCCGATTCAAACCAATCATGCCAAAGTATGTCAAAGCAATGAAGTTAAAGTTTTTTCTGATCTTTATTTCAAGATTGCAACTTTTGATGAGGATGATGAAGATTGTTACAAGACCATAAATAAGGGCTCAACTTTGATTCTCCACCCAACCACGATTCCTAGAGTGCTCCCTCTTGCCTAACTCTCCCTTGGTTCCGTCTCTTTTCTTCCTTTTGTGGAGCGTCTCTCTAGAATCTCCCTTGAACCCAGTGCTTGCCACTTGGAGCCCACCTGAGTGCCACATGTCCATATAGGACCTTAGTACCTTACTGCCCTTTAGGCCTTAACATTACACTCCATATTAATGCAAGCATAATCGAGCCCTCTGGTTTCTTGCTTCACCGTAACCACACCAGACGATGTCGGGATTATGGTTGACATAACATTCCCTTCCCCTTAAGAATGGTTTACGTCCTCGAAAACAAAATTGGGAAACCTCCTCTAGAGGCTGCTTACCCTTTCCCATGTTGAACGCTCTTCAGATCTATCTTTCCACTTAACCAAACATTTTTGCCATATAGTATGTTGTGTTCTTTTTTCTTGTTTATCTAAAAGTTTTTCTGGTTTGTGTGGTGAAGATGCAGGTTCAATGAGCTTAACTAGGACTTCATTTCCAATAAGATTATCATCATCTTCTAATTTTCTTTTTAGTCTACTGACATGAAAAACTGGATGTACTCTACATCCCTCAAGTAAGGCTAATTTGTAAGCAAGTTCTCCAATCCTCTTAATGGTCCACAATACCTAGGAGACAACTTCGGACATTTACTTGCCTTTAGAGATTTTGAAGATTCAGGTACCTTAAGGTAGACTTTCTCATTTACTTCAAACTCCAACTTTCTACAGTGGGGATTTGCATAGCTTCATGCTCTATCCTAAGCTCTTCTTATGCTATCTTTAGCTAACTTTAGCATTTGATTCATATTCTCAAGAAAGTCTTTGGCTGCTTGAAGCTTCTCTTTTTTGAGTCCCACTATCATTGGGGCTCTTGGTTGAAATCCATACATCATCATGAATGGACTAAAACCTGTAGCTAAATGTTTGGCACTATTATATGAAAATTCTAATATGGGCAGATACTGTTCCCAATTAGTTTGCCATTTACTTACATATGCTCGAAGCATATCCTCAATGATCTAATTGACCCTTTCAATTTGATCATCACTCTGTGGATGATCTGCGGTGCTCATATTCAATGAAGTTTCTAATCTCTTAAACACACCCCTCCAAAAATGGTTGTTAAATTTGCTATCCCAATCACCAATAATATCTGTTGGTAGCCCATACAATCTATATATATGCTCCATAAATAGCTTGGCTAATTCTGGAGTTTTAACATCTTCACTAACAAGAATAAAATGAGCCATCTTGGTCAACCGATCCACAATTACCCACACTGAGTTGTGCCCCCTCTATGTCCTAGGTAATCCCACAATGAAATCCATGGAGATGCTTTCCCATTTGCCAAATGGAATCTCCAATGGGTGTAGGAGACCTCCTACCTTAAGGCGTTCATCCTTATTGACCTGGCATTTTTAGCACTTTAATACATAATCTTAGACGTCCTTACCTATTCCAGGCCAAAAGAATTATCTTTTCAGAAGCACGTATGTCTTTTGAATTCTCGGGTGTGCAGCACTCGTATTATCATGACATTCAAAAAGAATTTGGCGCCTAATGTCATTATTATCCAGGACACATACTCTACCCTTGTAGAGTAGGTAGCCATCTTCAATAGTATATTTTTTCCACTTGAGTCCTTCATCACCAACCTGTCATGTGTCGCCATTTTCATGTGACTCCTCAGTGAAAGCCTCTCAATTAGTTGAATCCCTATTTCTAATTGCTTTCCATATTTTTGAGAAGTGAGGATCAAACTAACATTTCCCTTTAAGGACTCTAGAAAATCATTTGAAATTGAGTAAAATCTCAGTAAAACTCAATTCATTAATAATTGGCATTCGGCTAAGAGAGTCTGCTACACATTGAACTTCCCTTTCCTATATGTCAATTGTATATCAAACTCTTGCATTAAATTAGCTCATCTAGCTTTTCTATCTTTAAGCTCTGGCTGATTACAAATCCACTTAATGCTCATCGGATCAAAGATGATCTCAAATTTTGCACAAAATAAGTAGTGCCTCCACTTTTTTAAAGCATAGACTATAGCATATAGTTCCTTCTCATATGCCGAGTAATTCTGTTGGGCATGATATCTTTTTGCTTTCAAAAGCCATTCGTCGACCTTTTTGTATAAGTACTGCCCCAACAACAAAATCACTGGCATTTGACTCAACCACGAATGGTTCATTGGGATCCACTACTTTTAAGACAGAAGCTGTCACTATAGCTACTTTTAATTTTTCAAAACTTCTCTTTTGCGGTTCATCTCATATGAAGGTGCTTCCCTTCCCCTTAAGCTGGTCCATCATCAAAACAGCAATCCTAGCATAATCTGGACGAATCTCCTATACAATCTTGACAAACCTAAGAATGTCTATAGTTCTTCTAGATTTGTAGGATGTGGCCATTCCAATATGGCCCTTACTTTGTCAGGGTTCATATGAACCCCTTCTTGGGATATTATATGTCCCAAGTATTTCACTTCTTTTGCAAAGAATTCACATTTGGATTCTTTAGCAAAGAGTGAATTGTCTTTAAGTAGCTAGAACACTTTTCGCAAATGTTCCAAATGCTTTTTCCTAGTTTTACTATAAATAAGGATATCATCTAAAAATACTACAACAAATTTCCCTAGATATGGCCTTAAGACACTATTCATAAGCGTCATGAAAGTCACTAGAGCATTTGTTAACCCAAATGGCATTACTTTGCATCGATAATGCCCATACCTAGTACAAAATGATGTCTTGGTAACATCCTCTTCCCTAATTTGTACTTGGTGATATCTTGATCTTAAATCAATTTTAGTAAAGTATTTTGCCCCTTGTAATTGATCAAAGAGCTCATCAATGCAAGGCATAAGATATGGTAATTTTATTTAGTGCTCAGTAATCTATGCATAAACTCATAGTACCATCCTTTTTCTTTACTAGTAAAACTGGTGCAGAGCAACTTGGTTGGATTTGGCCCTATCTAAAATATTCTGTTAGTTTTCTTTCGACCTTTTGTTCCTCCATTCGACCTAGCCTATATGGGGGTTTACAAATAGGGATAGGATCTAGGAATTAAATCTATTTTATAATCTACTTCTCTCTCAGGAGGTAAACATCAGGTAAATCAAATGAAAAAACATCTTTAAATTCAAACATTAAATCATTGAAAGAAGATTTATACTTTTTAACATTATCAAAAACAATATTACTTCTTTCCATTGCAGAAGACATAAAATCACCAATAAAAGTAAGTTCACAGAGATATACCTTGCATTCTTCTTGGTGTAGTAGTCGTTCCAATTCCATCGAACAAATAAGAGAAGAGTTAGGCACACCGTGTTCTCCTTGAATCGGGAAGACTCTACCCTCTTTTTCAAACATAATGGAGTTGTTAAGATGACTCTATTGTAAGCTATGCCCAAGCCCAAGACTGTACATCCATTCTCGACCAAGCACTACATCTGTTCGGTCGAGATGTATGATTTGGAAATCCAAGGCATCCTGATATCCTTGAATATCCACCTCTACACCATGTATCATGGTGTCCCAAACTTTTTTATCACTACCCTTTGCCAAAGAGACTGCATATTTATGGGCACTAGGACTCTCAAGCAATTTTAGTTTTCTTAACTAATGAGTGGTTCAAGAAATTGTGTTGCATTATCATCAACCATCACTCTTACTCCTCACCCCTTAGTTTTTCCATGCATCCTCATTAAATCATGAGGACCAAAGATGGGTTGCCACATTGCCGATGATAGAAAGCGCATGTGGGTGCTATCCTCATGATAGACCTCTACCTCAGTGTACTTTTCAATACCATTAAGCGGCAACACTTGCACTGCATGTACTTGTTTTTGTGGAGGTCTATTTGGGGCTTTAGCTCCCGTTTATTTATTTTTAGGGCAGCAGTTCCAAGCAGCATGATCTTTGCCCAAACATTTAAAGTAAAGATTTTCTTGCTTGGCTCTTTCATAATCCTCTTTCTTCAAGAGAGGATAATTTTGTGTTTGAGGCTTCTTAGGTGGTGCCTGAGGAACCTCCTTCTTAAAGTGCCCCTTCCTTTTCAAATTGGGAAATTTGTTGAACTGTGGAACAAAACCTGATTGCTTTGAAGTTCCAACTTTGAATTTCCCCATTGTATCATCATATATTTGGGCATACTTAATGGCTTCCTTAAAGGTTTTAGGAGAATTTCTTTTCACCTGAAACCTCATGTCTTTGAGACCTCTCATGAAACCCCTTATCTTTTGGAATTCATCAATTTCCTTCAACTTAAGGACTGGCTCCGTATAGTCCGCTATGTACAGGACTAGAGTGTTTTTACTCATAGTGCAATTGTCCCAAGTCTCCCATGCTCTTTCTAACTCATTTTTCAGTAAAAACTCTTTTAGGTAGGCTTATTCAAACTCAGTCTAATACCTAGGAATTCTATCACTTTCTCTGAGGCTCATCCACCATTTATAGGCTTTATTTACAAGGGAAAGACTTGCTTCCATGACTTGATTTTCAGGAGGAGTATTCCTGAGTCGAAGGAATTCTTGCCACTTTTGCAAGAACGTATTAATCGCATCTTTATTACACTCTTTTTTTTCCCCATTGAAAATTGGTGGTTTCAAGTCCTTAAGGATATTAGAGGTTTCTCTAAGTCAAGAGGTGGACCTCTCAACTTGAGGAATCCGTGATTTTGCGGAAATAGATATCGATTAAGAATCGACTATCTTAGTTATGGCTTTAGCTAGGGTTTTCAATGTATCACTGAGAACTCCCAACCGTGTTTCTATATTTTGTGTTCGAGTTTCAAGTTTAGTGAATTCTGTAATCATTGTAATCTATGTCCTCCATTTCCACATTATCCTCTTGAGTTTCAATTTGTACCTCCTCATGTGTTTCTTCTCCAACTATTGCTCTTCCTTTTCTAGCCCTTTCCTCGGCCTCCCTAATCATATCATCGCTTTCTGGAGTTGTCATTCTAAAGATGTGTATTTTACAGAAATTATAAAGCAAAGCGCTTTATGTCAAAGAGAAAAATCCAATGCCCACTTCCTTGGTATTTGTTCGAGGCATTGCATTTGTTGTCTTTGAAGTTGTCTTTCTTTCTTTGATTCATGGACTTGCCTTTCAATCCAGCTCTTTCACTTCCTTCGATCTTGAACTCCTCGACCTGCTGTTTGATATTCTTCTTTAAATTTGGCGAGGCTAAGAAGGTTGGAAGAGTTAGGAAAGATAAGGGGTAAAAAAAAAACTATGGTGACATGGCTTTTTTCCAAAGTATAGAAACTTTGAATGACATGGCTCTGTGCTTCTATTGCAAAGTGGGTAGCATTTCTATTAAGAGATCGATAGCGGCTGCAACCATAAAGGGGTGATGGATGGCTTTGAACTCCTGCATGCAGCCCGTTAGAAGGAAGGCAAGTGGTGGAGGTATAGGTGGCCTTGTGGGCTCACCGTTTGGTGGTTGATGTTGTTGAATAGATGGAATTGGCTACTACACCTCGAATCAGCCTCTACATCTTTAAAGCTTGCTGGTTCTGCTGTTTTCATCATAACAATTTCTACTTGATGCTTGTTGACATTGCTCTACTTCCTTGTAGTCCTGCCAAGTACTTTGCCCAGCTCTTTTCTCAAGTCGTCGAGGTATTCACGTAAGATTGATGACAAGTTGTAGACTTTCTTCTTCAAAGTAGACACGCAACATATTACCACGGCTTTAGAGGCTCTGGATTGGGAGTCTAAGAACGAATTGCTCTTGGTAATAGTCATCTAGGAAACTTTGTTGAAGCCATTTTGGATGGTAATACAGCACTTGTAGCTGCTGTCGTGGCTCTACACACCAACCCGAAATCATTCGAATTACAGCACAACAACATCGCTTGTGGGGTCTAGCTCTGATACCAGTGTTACAAGACCATAAATAAGGGCTCAACTTTGATTCTCCACCCAGCCACGATTCCTAGAGTGCTCCCTCTCGCCTATGTACGTGAACTCTCCCTCAGTTCCTTCTCTTTTCTTCCTTTTAAGGAGCCTCTCTCTAGAATCTCCCTTGAACTCAGTGCTTGCCGCTTGGAGCCCACTTGAGTGCCACATGTCCATATAAGACCTTAGTACCTTACTACCCTTTAGGCCTTAACATTGCACTCCATATTGATGCAAGCACTGTCAAGCCCTCTGGTTTCCCGCTTCATTATAACCACACTAGACGATATCGAGATTATGGCTGACGTAACAAAGATCTTGAGGACTATGCTGAAAGCTCAAGTCCAAATGGTTTTTCTCTTTGGTGTGGATCAATGGATCGACAACCATAGCTTGAAATGAATCCTAATATTGATCCCAATGATGAGGATGCTATTTCAGCTCACAATGTTTTTGATGTTGATATGCAAGTTAACAAATATGTATGTGAGGAAGATGCTATTGTTGAGCAGTTCCTATTGTCCATCAAGGATGAGAATGCTATGTTGGATAGACAATTTATTCAAATGAGTAATGAAAATGGTCTGACATCAATCCTACATAGTCAAGAAGTTATTCTAGATGATCAAGCATCTATTTCCAATGTTTGGAAATGCATGAACGGTAAAAGTGATGATGATGATACAAGCAATGATGAAAGGGCTATAGAGATGGTTGAGATTCAAATAAATGAAGAAGAGAACAACAAAGGAAAGAAGTCAGATCCAAATAAGGGCTGAAGACTGATTGTTTGATGATGAAGATAATTAGGTATTAAAGTTTCTTCTTTCTTTTGAGCATAACCAAATTATTGATCAGCTTCTAGAAAGTGTTGAGGGCTTAAAGGGTCCATCTGATTCAAATGAAATGCAACCAATAGTGTTGACATAAATTCAAATTTCAAAAGGCAAAATGTAACTGAATTCAGCTCAGTTATTCGGTGAAGAAAATGATGCGGACAATGTTCCGAAAGAATCACTCATGGAGGTGGTTTCACAAAAAGGAAACTCAGAGTTGAAAGATGATATGTCCGAAATGTTTTATGATGCTTTTACAAATTTCAAAGATGAATTATTTGATGCAAGTGATGGCATTATGCAATCAGATTTTGGTTTACATTCAGATCCCAGTTTTGGTAAAGTTCCGATTGTTTGGGAGGACTTGAGTGCAAAAGCACAAACTGAAATTTAGAAATACATACAACAAAAAGAAATACAAACAAAGACAATGCTGATGTTTATGCTGAGGAAGAAGGCATGCAGAGGATGGAAGATGAGTGTAAATGGAAGAGCTTAACCCGGAGCCATAGGAGCCCAAAATGGAGTCAAAAGAGGTCGGAAGAGTCCCCTAATCACCTCTACTTCATACCAAAAATATTCTAACACTTGGCAAGTGTTCAAGGTCGAAGTACATAGCAAATGAAATCTTGGGGAAAGGAAAAATAGCAAACAGAAATTCAGCAAGTAATCAGGAAGCAGTCCGATAGTTTCATGCAATGTTGGATGTATTCCAAAGGTAAAAAACAATCTGAAAGTTAGATTTTCACTCTAACAAGTCTGAAGGATGAAAAAACACTAAATTTTGTGATATTTTATTCAGCAAATTACTATCCGACAGTTGGCATATAATGGACAAGCAGTCCGATGACAGTTCGACTAGTTTGGAAAGTCCGCGACTATGGCAAATTCTAGATAGAAACCAAAATTCAGCCAAGGGACTAAAGCTGACTTAGAATTCAGAATTTGGGATGTTTAATCAATGTCAAATTCAGATTTTTCAGAGAAGCATGAAGGATTTCATTGAGGACTTTACACCGGCATATGTTGTGGATGTTGGTTGGAGCTTCATCAACTTATTGCCTTTTGCTTGATCGGAGCGATGTATCCGTTCTGTGCCAATGGAATGTGAACATACTGATTCATGCATGGTTCTACTTATTCATTTTGTATGAACTAGCATGGATGACATTATACTTGATGAATTCCCAGACTTGGCATGTAGCCATGAAATGGTACAATTGTAATCAATAGAACCTACACCATGGAGGTTAAAAAGGGTTCGTGTCTAATATGCCTTTTTGTTCCAAAAAGAGCTACCCACCAGAAGTGCAAGTGCTGAGGGGTATTTACACACCTAGGCTAAGTAGAGCCATGTGGAAGTTGGAAGGTCACAAGTCATGTGGAAGCTGGAATGTCACAAGTCATATAGATGAGTGGCAGTTACCAAGGACCATGAGGGGCAGTTATAACTCCTTTTGGATAGTGGTATCTTGATGTATGGTAGTCAGTGCTGTCTGACTAGGATTTCAGACCATGTATTCCCCTTTGGCAAGCTGGATTCTCATCCCATGCACAATTTTCCATGCTCTTGACTATGTATTATTGGGAGAAGAAAGCTTTTGCATCTATCTTTCTCTGTTGTATCTACTTTTGACTTGAAGGATAGATTTTGAGCTCGTAATATAATATGACTTCTATCCAACTAGCTTCTATTTCTGCACTGTTTTGTTGTCTTTGCATTGCTTATGCATATTTCTGTTCTGGGAAAGTTTAGGCCACAAAAAAAATCCTTCTAGAGTGGCCAACAACTTTCTGAGTGCATCAACTTCACTAATACTTTTTTGAAGTTCATGAATGTCACACTTCTCCAAGTGTAGCATGAATCTAGGGAGGGGGGCAGCGGCATTTGACCTATCTGGTTGTCTTTCTTCAATCATTTTCATGTCAACATCAATGTGTCCACACAGTGATTGAGCACAGGTCCCTGAGTATCTTGAGCTTTGAAGATAGGTCTGCCACCACCAGTGGCAGCTAAGCTAGCTGAAACCCTATCGCCACCACCATCGCTAGTCAAATCCATCTCCTCCCTCGATGATGCCTCCTTTTCCTTTCTTTTATATTGTTTATGTGTTATTATAATTAAGTTTTTTACAAATCTTGATTATTGAATATTGTTTTTAAAAATGATTTTATATAATAAATTGACGTGTTGTTTATTAATAGATTGTTGAGCAAGGTTTAATATATTGTATTATGCACTTTTAAAGATTATAATTATTTAAATAAGAATATTTATCTTCAAACTTTCATACCATCTTTGTTTTATTATTTTTAGGTAGTAGGTATCCTATTTAAACCTAATTTAATGCCTTTGATTTTAAACATCATAGTTAAAAGATCCAATTGATGAAGGCTTCCAACTGTAAACTGTGCAAAGTTTCCAATTTTGAAAGTTAAACTCCCTGAAGGGAGAGGGAAATAAATTAACGTAGCACAAACTATGAATTCAATGAGAACAACTTTGAAACAGAGCTTCTCATGTCAAAGAGAGTCTCCCGTTTGAGAGTAATTATATGTTACCTTATTATGTAGTTCTATAATCATTAAACTGTTCATTATAGCTTGTATAATAGGTTGTGAATTCTACAAAAATAAGAATTGTTAACCAAACAATCTTACCATCTACCCAAAGTCATAAATATTAATCTAATAAATAAGTATGCATCATAAAGTGCACCTTATAAAAATATTTGGTCCTTGATAAATCATCAAGGATTTTAAATTTATCTATTTCCTATTAAAGATTCATATAAAAAAGCATGGTTTTTTTTTAATTTTAGGATTTTGAAAATTATTCCCAAAACAAAAATCTATATAAAACTATTATGCTTTTAAAGGATAGGTTTAAATTTCACCTCAATTTTAAAATTTAGTTAAAATCTAGTGCTATTTTGAGGGAATCTTCAAAGGGGGTAATACACAATGGGGTAATACACAATATTTTTCAATAAATATACAATAGTGTTAAATGTCTTGTCATAATCAAGACCCTCCATCCATGAAAATATTTTGTTCACTAACATAAGATTATACTTGTCATGCATGCTGTTAGAGTTGTACTTGACCTTGCATATCTTCTTGATTTGCATGACTTTCCTCCTTGTATTTCAATGGGAGTCCATTTCTATCTCCATTGTAGATTGCCAATCTAATCTATCCTTTGCCTTTGAAAGGGTCTTGGCTCATTGATCATCTTGACGATGATGATCCATCAGACCATAATTCACTATAGTTATGGTTTAACATGTCCCCTCATAATTAATCTTCGGGATGTCAACATTTTTAGAGTCTTTTGGTGTCTTCACATATCACATTAGCCTTCTCTTTTAGATTTTCTTTCTTCCTTGGATCTAGCTTTGGATCTAGATCTAGATCTAGCTCTGACTCTATGCTCCCTACTCCTAGATTAGGATCTGATTCTAGAACTAGTTTTAGGTCTACATTGGGGCTATGATTGTGGGCAATTCCACTTTTGGGGTTCGTCCTCTTAAAATACCACATCTCGATTGATCACACCTTCCATCTCACTAGATCAGATAATTCGTAGGCTTCGACTCCTACTATTAGCTCCTTGGATCTAGCTTAGTCTATGTGTCTTTGTGTACATGGACCCAAGCACTGGACCCAAATATTCACAAATTCTTTGTGTACATGGACCCAAATACTCACAAATTCTTAATGATGGTCTTCTTTTTTGAAAATGTCTCAAGAAGTGTCATCTTGTTGATTGCATTTTTTTCACTCTATTTGAGGATGCATATGGTTGCATTGATTGCCTTTTCTCATAATAAACATTAAAGTTTATCTCCTCTTAGCATGCTAAGGTGATGCTTAGCTTCATCTCTACTATCACATGGTTCTTCCTTTATACCACCTCATTTTACCAAGAGTGCTTTCAATGAAAGCAAATGAAAGAGGGTGAGAGAGAGGGAGAGCTAGAAGAGAGACACACAAGCTTTTGTAGGTGCTAAACACCGTAATCTTCTATGTCATCCATATATATGTGTGTGTGTGTGTGTGTGTGTTTGAGTATTGTACATAATCGAGGATAAGGCACAATGGCCTTTAACCCCCATAACCTCCCACTTAAAGGACAATGTGCCTATAAGGGAGAATAGCCAGTGAGCATATTATCCAATGCCCATCAATATACAACAATACTCAAACCGCTTACTTTGTCAGCATATCTGCAAGGTTATCACCTGTATAAACCTTGACAATCTCTATGCGCTTGTCCTCAAGTACCTTTCTAATGAAATGGTATCTGACCTCAATGTGTTTGGTCTTTGCATGAAAGACCGGATTCTGTGCACTATGCAATGTTGGTACACCTGCATGAATCCCTAAATCTCCCACAGAGTTGTTTTCTGTTTAAAGATGCAGTATGGTTTATGCATGTGAGGGGGAAGGAGTACGCATCTAAAACCGCATCTGTTTTGTGGTGCATGTCTATAGGTGCATCTAAACCGTGTTGTAAATGCACAATTAGATGCGCTTGTAAGTATTCTTACTAGCCAATAGAATATGATCCACATAAAGTGCCAGCAGTATCAAGGTATTATCCTTAGCCCTTTTAGTGTAGAGGCAATGATCAATCTCAATTCTTTTGAAACCCTGGGACCGAATGAAAGCATCAAACTTTTGATACCATTCTCTAGGCGCTTGCTTAAGGCCATAGAGACTCTTTTTCATCTTGCAAACCAAATGCTCTTTGCCATTTTATGCAAAGCCTTTTGACTGTACCATGTAAATTTCCTCATGCAAAACCAATGCAAGAAAGCTATCTTGACATCCATCTGCATAAGCTTCATATGATCGTCTTCACAACTGGAGAGAATATCTCATTAAATTCCACACCCTTCTCTTACTTGAATCCTTTACTAACCGAACAGGCCTTGTACTTAGGCACATCATCATCTATGACCTTCATCTTATAGACCCATTTACATGGCAATGCTTTCTTTCCATGTGACAAAGAAACCGAGTCCCAAGTCTTATTTTTCATGAACTCATCTCTGATTGCATAGCATACTCCCACTTGCGATGATCCTCGTGCATCAAGCCTCTCTGTGGCAAGAAGGCTCCCTGCAATCAGTAAGCAATACATAGTCTGCCCCTATAAACAAATCTATCAGGCGGTTTAGACATTCTAGTTGATCTTCTCAAGGGCGTTCTAGCTTGTTGTCCCACCTACATATCAGTCACATTTAGCTCATCATTTCCACCAAAAGATGATCTATCATCTGCCCTTGATTGTGTAGCTATGGAAGTACTTAGTGGCACCATTTCTTGCAAATTCAGTGCATGGACAGCTTGCTCTCTATTAACGTATGTGGGTGGATTTCTCGTTTTAACATCCCTCATGGGTGTCTTATGCATCTTTTTCTCATTTTAGACCACATTATGATTGCGTATGATCTTCTTTGCTTTTGGATCCCAGAGACGATAGCCCATCTCTCCACTTTCACCATAACCCAAAAAAATGCATTTCCTAGACACTAGACAACAAAACCGATCTAAGGCTCATTTTGCCAGATAAGCAACAGCAATACAAGTTTACTGTTCCTATACAGTTTGAAGTAAATCCCATCTTTCTGAGATATTAAGCCATTGATGTGCATATTTTGCCTCTCTCCACTTGATTAAATATCGATGCACGAGTATCCTTTTGACAAAGAGTAATACGAAAAGCCTCAACATCCGACTGCAGGACTGCATTGCTATTACACGTTCAACATTTGAAACAAGCTTCCTTGTAGATAACGTAACTTGAGATGGTCCCATGGTCTAGCTAAATTCCGTACCTAATTTAACTATCCATAGCTCTCAGAGCATCTTCATACTGACCCCATCCTGGTGAAAGCCAATCTCTTTGGAAGCTCCATCGTGCACCTTTTTGTACAACCAAATCTACCTCATATGTAAAAGAGTCATTTGACAATAAATACCTTGACCAGTCAAAGGCTCATTTTGCCAGATTAGCAATAGCAATACGAGTTTATTGTTAGCTTGAATTAAATCCCATCCTTATGGAATAGGTGAACCATTGGTGTTCTTGCCTCTCTGAACTATCAAGGCACAAGCATTCTTTTGACACAGTGTGATGTGAAAAACCTCAAACATCCTATTGCAGGAATTGCTATCACTGAAAGGTATATCACACATTCAACATTTGAGACAAGCTTCCTTATAGATATCGTGAGTTATGATCCTGCCATAGCCACAATTCCTCCATTGTCAAAAATCCAGTACATACTGACTATTAAACAAATTACGTCAATTGACTATCAATTCTCTTTTATTGTGAAACTGAGTTCCATGCACAACATTGTTCACCTCAATACAACTGCGGCCTGGGACTTCTTTTACATTACTATCAACTATTGCCTTCCCAATATCATCCAACCTATCTCCGTTAACACAGATATTTGCTAGTAATACATATGGTGAAGAATTCTGTGGATCTAAGTGAGAAACAAACTTTGCAGCACGCCCAGCTCGCTCAACATCATTGTGAATTCGGCATGATGAAAGCAAGCTCAACCATGCTGAAGAGACATGTTCAAATGGCATACTGATGATAAGGTCCTCTGCCTCCTCCAATAGTCCTCTTCGCCCAAAGAGGTCAATCATGCACACATAATGCTCCACTAATGGGGTTATGCCATGGTCTTTAATCATAGAGGCAAAGTAGTGTCTCCCGTCAGCAATCAGACCTGTATGACTACAAGCAGTGAGAACACAAATAAAGGTGACCTTGTCTGGTTCATAGCCTTCAGCCTGCATTTGACCAAACAGTTGCAAGGCATCCTTCCCATGCCCATTCTGAGCATTCGCAGCAATTATCACATTCCAGGAGACCACATTTCGTTGGCACATCTCTCCAAACACCGACCTCGCATCATGTAAGCTCCCGCACTTGCCATACATATGAATGAGGGCATTCTCCACAACAACATCTAGCTCCCATCCATTCCCAGTGACAGTAGCATGGATCATTCGGCCCTCTCCTAGGTCAGCCACACTGGCACATGCATCCACAATGCAGATGAAGGTGATCCTATCCGGGTTGAACCCTCCAGCCTGCATTTGACCAGACAGCTGCAGAGCCTCCTTGCCATGCCCATTGTGGGCACACGCAGCAATCATGGCACTCCAGGATACTACATCCTGCTCTGGCATCTCTGCAAACACTGCTCTTACGTCATCTAGGCTGCAGCATTTGCCATACATGTTGATGAGGGCATTTGCCACAACAAGATCCAACTCCCATCCATTGCCAGCAACTATAGCATGGATCACTCGACCCTCTTCTAGTGCTGCCAAACTGGCACATGCATCCACAATACAGATAAACGTGATCTTGTCTAGCTGGAAGCCTTCGTCCTGCATTTGACTAAAGAGTTGCAGGGCCTCCTTGCCATGCCCATTCTGAGAACACACAGCAATCATGGCATTCCAGGAGACCGCATTCCGCTGTGGCATGTCTGCAAATACTGCCCTTGCATCATCTAGGCTCCCACACTTGCCATACATATTGACAAAAGCAGTCCCCACAACAATATCCAACTCCCATCCATTGCCAGCAACACTAGCATGGATCACTTGACCCTCTTCTAGGGTCACCACACTGGCACATGCATCCACAGCGCAGATGAACGTGATCCTATCTAGCTCTAAGCCTTCAGCCTGCATTCGATTAAACAGTTGCAGGGCCTCTCTGCCATGCCCATTCTGAGCACACGCAGCAATTGTGGCACTCCAGGACACCACATTCTGCTTTGGCATCTCTGCAAACACAGCCCTTGCATCATCGAGGCAGCCACACTTGCCATACATATTGACAAGGGCTGTTCCCACAACGGTATCCAACTCCCATCCATTACCAGCAATAGTAGCATGAATCACTTGACTCTCTTCTAGGGCTGCCATGCTGGCACACGCATCCACAATGCAGATGAAGGTGACTTTGTTTGGCTCGAAACCTTCAGAGTGCATTTGGCCAAATAGTTGCAGGGCCTTCTTGCCATGCCCATTCTGGGCAGAAGCAGTGATCATAGCACTCCAGGAGACCACATCTTGCTGCTGCAACTCTGCAAATACTGCACACGCATCATCTAGGCTCCCACATTTGCCATACATGTTGCCAAGGGCTGTCCCTACAACAGCATCTGATTCCCATCCACTGCCTGCAACGGTGGTATGGATCACTTCACCATCTTCTAAGGCTGCTACACAAGCACACACATTCACAAGGGAAATAAAGGTGATCTTGTTTGGTTCAAAGCCTTCAGCCTGCATTTGACCAAACAGTTGCAGGGCTTCCTTGCCAAGCCCATTCTGGGCGCAAGCGGCAATCATGGCATTCCAGGAGATTACATCCCTCTGTGGCATCTCTGCAAACAATGCCCTCGCATCATCGAAACTCCCGTTCTGGGCAGACGCTGTGATCATGGTATTCCAAGAGTACATATCCCGGTAGACTATTTCGTCAAATACAGCACGTGCATTCTCCAAGCTCCCACACTTGCTGTACATCTGGATGAGAAGGTTACTCAGAAGTCTGTTGCCAGCATATCCACGCCTGCTCAAGTGTTCATGCACACGTTTGCCCTCCGACAGGGCCTTGGCCCTGGTGCAATGCCTCAGAAGAATTGCATAGGTAGCACAATCTGTCTCTGGACTCAGCTGACTGAGGAGCTGCGCATTCAACCGTTTAGGACCTCCGTCTTCATTCGTCTGAAGGCACCCATCTGACACTTTTGTGGTGCAGGCTTTGCTGGTTCCTACCTCTCTTAGCACCTCTACAGCGATCCACCCACTGCGTGCTAGCTTTGTGGCCATCCCCCGAAGAGGGAATGATCCCAAAGCCTTGCCTTTGTTCGCACCAAAGCCTATCTTTGTATCCCGCGTACGAGGGTGCCGCTTACCCGGGGTATTCCAGCTTGTAGGCGTGCAACAAATTACCCTGTGTGGTTGCCCTCTCTCCAAGGATAGAGGCTCAAAGGTAAGATTGGGCATTCCCGATGCCAATGCTAAAGAAGAAGAAACCCACAACGCCATAGATTGCTAAGATTGCTAAACGGCCACGAAAGAACGAATTAGAATATAAACGAGCGCAAACTTGCCCTGCTCTTTAGAGCGAAAGACAGCCTTACGTAATCGAACAGCAGCTCAGGGAATATGACATGGGAGCGGAAACGCTGCGGCGTTTGAAGCAGCGGCTGGATGGGCTGCTGCCCTGGAGTTCGGTCTTTGGAATAAGCCATCGTCATTGGTCAGGACTCTCTCGGAATAACAAGCATAGAATAACAAGAGTGCATGTATGCACAACAGCAGTGGTCCCCCTTACTAGGCTCTATCAATTAAGGTTCTACGAGTAACCTGACCCGTCAGGTCTACAACGGGCTAGCCACCCGCTCCATCGGGTCTCAAGGTTGGGGTCCAAGGCTCCCTTTCATTTCAACAAATACAATTTAAGATTTTATTTATAAATCTCAATATGTAAATGCTTCTTAAGTTGGGTCTATGTTAAGCCTTGTCATGCTTTCAGTTGGGAAAGAAATTTTAGAAGGGGATAAGGGACTTCAACCACTTTTTAAAAGCTTGCCTAACCTAACTCTAGCAATCTTTGTTGAAGTCTTTAGGGAACACCCATCCTCTTTAATACACATCCCCTTCGAAGCCTTTTGTAATATCAAACACTACATGGTCAAGGCTCGTAGTCACATGAGGAAAACGCTATCCTTATTAAGATTCTCGAGGGAATATGGAGTAATGCCCTTAGGTAGCAATGATTATTGAAGAAGTGGATAAACAATTATTTTCTCTTTTAAAGAGTTTACACTTACAGACTAACACATCTACATATATATTTGTTATGTGTTTACACACACGCACACATAAGATGGAGGGAAAAAGTAACGCAGGTAGGATGCAAGAATGGGCCCCATTGATCACCGTTGCATGCATTGCAAGCTATGCAACTGTAGCAATTGGCAATGGTGGGGGCAGGGCAACACCTACCCTCAGTGTGTTGCCTTTGAGATCCCCCTACCTTAATTTTAAATCCGCCCTCTGTGTGGTGCTATCGAAATCCCCACCACTTCTGCTCACCCGCGATGCCACACCATTTTTGGAGACTATTACTTGGTTGGCTGTATGCAACCTGCTTATTATTACTTATGCGACTCTCGATTCACTCCGTAGGTCTCTACGTGTGCCAAGTTTCTTAAAATAGTAGTAAGGCACATACATACATACATATATCTATATTTTGCCCTACTGGCTCGCTCGACTTTAAAAATTCATACCCCAACAAAAACAACTCCAATCGACTCCGCATCACTTGCAAAGAAAAACTAATTTTCGGAACAAAATTCATGAAGGTTTTGGTGGGAGGCTACGTGACAGATTTGGGTGGGAGCTGATAGAGGGTCATAAGGTGATGCTTAATTAATCATAAGTTGCGACAAAGGGAGAAGAAGCACCTCCCCCTCTTATACTCGCCCTCGGCACGTACAAAACTTTCTAGGATTCGAATTCTCTAGATCCCTTACATTAATTCACCACCTTCGCGTGCATTAATTTTCTCTGTCACCCCTCATCTAATTAATACACCAAATAAAACTCATCGGGGCACCTACACACACAAAACTCTCTCTCTCTCTCTCTCTCTCTCTCTCTCTCTCTCTCTCTCTCTCTCTCTCTCTGTGCATGTTAGCATTATATATTTATTTCTTGATTTTTTTGTTTATTTATACATTTACACACACACACACACACACATATATAGATATAGATACCTCTCTCCCTCTCTCTCTCTCTCATAGTGTGTGGATTGTTGCTATGTTTCAGTAACAATGAACCGATGAGGACAAAATCCAGGTATGATGTATGATGCAAAACTCATTTGAACAACAAAGTAACAGACTAATGTGGGATATCTCTATGACCTTGGGAAACTGCTTAACATGGCTTCATCTCTATCGAAGCAGCTATTCAAATCCATTCAATAGGAGCTTGGAAGATGAACAAAGTCTTAATCTTGTTAGAAATAATTTAATGGGTGATGTAGCAATTGCCTTAGCTAGCTACTTAGCTCTACAACATATTGATCTATGCATGCATCATCTCTTGAGCAACATCCCATCTTAGCTCCAATAGAGTCATCAACAGTCTTCAAGTTCTCTATGAATTTCCAAACCTGAGATAGTTGTATCGTCTGCTGTTAGGCCATTGATCGCCAACTCATTCGTTGATCTTGAGTTGCCTACATGATGAGTTCACTATTTCCCCTTGTTGACTATATGCACCATTGAATCCATCAAGGAAGAAGATAAAGTTTGTGTGTGTGTGTGTGTGCGCGTGCGTGCTTAGTGGACTCCAAAGGATTTATTTCTAGTCTAACGGGGGATTGATATCTCTATCACCTTGGGAAACTGCTTGGCTCTAACAAAGCCTCATCTCTACTTAAAGTAGCTCTTAAAAGCCATTGAATAGGAGCTTGGTATGATGAACGAAGTGCGCTGGCTTGCTCTTGCTCAAAATAATAAAATGGGTGATGTACCAACTGCCTTAGCTAGGTACTTAGCTCTACAACATATTGTCAATCTATCCATGACCTACTTTTGCATGGGAACCCACCAAGTGGCCAACCCAATGCCTCTTACACGTCTTCCACCATCAACTACAACCCTATTACAATTATTAAAAAGTGCTTATGGCCTAAGCATAGCCCTCGTGATTCAAATCAACTATGGGAGTGCAGCTTATGAACCATGAGCTTTCACGTATTTCCTGTGTACTATACCTAGCCTTCCTTGTAGTCATGACATGCAGTAGACACGTGCTGAAGTAGCACCAGATTACTTCTCATTTTGGCAGAGTGTGATATACTTCAATCATGGCTCGCCTATGAACTGATGCAACCTACAGGATTACTGGCACACCTAAGGAACCAACAAGCTCATGAATACTAGCAATACATATAGCCTCGCTCCTCACAACTAACTATCAGAATCCATATATAGCCATGTTCTGGACTATTTGCCTCTCTGAGACCTTATGCAAAGGTCTATGCAGAGATCCCTACAAAAAATTCCAGCAACGGCTATGTCTCCTCTACTGAATGGCGTGAAGCCTTCGTTCTTTTTTGTTCTTCCAGCTGCTATTGTTACCACGTCTTCCTATAACCACAATACTTTCATTCACCTTCACTTCTCTGAGTTTACCCTTGGATTAATATCCAGCCAATTGCTCGTGATGCTATTGCCACAAGCATCTATCTA
Source organism: Dipteris shenzhenensis (assembly GCF_047967505.1). Taxonomy (NCBI): domain Eukaryota; kingdom Viridiplantae; phylum Streptophyta; class Polypodiopsida; order Gleicheniales; family Dipteridaceae; genus Dipteris; species Dipteris shenzhenensis. The sequence continues at coordinate 12,042,261 of NC_141598.1, forward strand.
GCTCCTCCTATACTGCTCACTAACTGAGCTAGATCTCGAAAAAACAAAATTAGCTCCTCTCTTCAGCAATTAGTGCAATAGGATTGTTAGATAAACCTCAGCTACCCTTGAATCCACTTTGGAGCATAGAAATCTTCCCTTATCCTCCTGGCCACCCTATTGATTCTGAACGCACAGCCAGGGTTTACTTGCATTAGCTAAAACTCCTCAACAATGAGCACAAGCTCATTAAACCATCCACATAATTTATGATATCCATGATCAATTGCCCTCTTCACCTTGAGATGAGCACACGAAGATGATTTGAACCAAGGCCAGTTGCTCCTTCTCATAGATGGCCATTTGGTAGTTTCTTTCCTCTTACTCTACTTCCCATCCCTTGCTTTCCATGCAAAAATCTAGTTGTGGATTGGTGCTTTTCCATCATCAATAGGGACCATCCCTTTAGATCTTTTCTTTGTGGCCCACTCTTTCCATTTGTGGTCATGCAAAGCGCTCCTTACCTATAGTCTTTTTTGAAAAGCACCCGTCCTTCTTCAATGCCTTAGTGACCACTCACTCCATCATCCATTCCATGTGCGAGTGAAAGATCCAAGGCCCTCATCGAAGCTCCGATGGCTATCCAATTGTCTCATTGGCGACAAGGTCTTCATCATCATTTCTTGCAACAATCAGGGTACTCCATACAAGTGCGTAGTTATTTCCAAAATATATGTTCAATACAAAGTATCATCTTAAAAATAGAGGGGGGCAATGTCATGGTATTCTCTAGCTACTATCTTCTACCCTATCAATGCTAGCTACATGTGCGCCTATCAGTGCTACTACCTCCTACACATGAGTGCGCTTATCTATGGTTTACATAGCATTTTTTATCCGATACAAAAAGATACCAGTTGCAAAAAAAGCCCATCACAATTTTCCCTCCCCCCAACTGCTAGAGCATGCACATGCTTGGCAACACGTGTCATTTCCTTCTGTTGTCATCTTGGATCAAAAGGAAAAGATGCATTCGACCATTGCTTTAACTAAATAGAGGAAGTAGATCCTCCTGGATCAAAGACCCGTTCACTTGCCTTAACACCTTCATGCTTCCAATTCTTGCCTTCATGATGCCATATCCTGCCATGCTTCAATTCATCTTCAATATGTTCTTGCACTGAGTAACCACTTGTATCTTTCTTCTCAACAACATCAAGATATCTCTCTTTATCTGTTCTAGTGTCTTCCTTCATGGCATCTTTTTAGAGACTTGCATTCTTGAACATCTTGCATATGCTCCACCTCTATTTCCTCCACTAGTTGCATGAAATCAAACCATGAATCATCTTTATCCTCCAATTGTCCCACGCCATCCTCAGCTTCAACTTCACCATCTGGCAACAACATGCCTACATCTCCACTTGAATCTGTGATCTCACTTTCACTTTTCACTCCCACTAGAGCTGATCTCACTTTCTTCTTTTCCTTCTTCCTCCTCTTCTAGTAGCTTCCTGTCCACCATGCTAAATTTTTTCCTTAATCCTTTTGTGTCCAAAAGAGTGAGTGTGCCCTTCCCCTAGCCTTGTACTGCTTTTACCAATCTCAACCATGGCCTACCCAAAATTAGTGGAAAGGATCCCATTCCAGCCATGAACTGATGCAACCTACGCGATTACTGGTGCACCCAAGGAACCAACAAGCTCATGAATACTAGCAATACATACAGCCTTGCTCCTCACAACCAACTATCAGAATCCATATACAGCCACGTTCTAGACTATTTGCCTCTCTGAGACCTTATGCAAAGGTCTATGCAAAGATTCCTGCAAAAAATTCCAACAACGGCGGTGTCTTCTCTACTGAATGGCATGAAGCCTTCATTCTTTTTTGTTCCTCCAACTACTATTGTTACCACGTCTTCCTATAACCACAATACTTTCATTCACCTTCACTTCACTGACTTTACCCTTGGATTAATATCCAGCCAATTGCTCGTGATGCTATCGCCACAAGCAACTATCTGCCTCCTCCTATACTGCTCACTGACTGAGCTAGATCCTGGCAAAACAAAATCAGCTCCTCTCTTCAACAATTAGTGCAATAGGACTATTACATCAACCTCAGCTGCCCTTGAATCCACTTTGGAGCATAGATCTTCCCTTATCGTCCTGGCCACCCTATTGATTCTGAAAGCACAGCCATGGGTTTACTTTCATCAACTAAAATTCCTCAACAATGAGCACAAGCTCATTAAACCATCCACACAATTTACGATATCAGTGATCAACTGCCCTCTTCACCTTGAGATGAGCACGAAGATGATTTGAACCAAGGTCGGCTGCTCCTTCTCATAGATGGCCATTTGCTAGTTTCTTTCCTCTTACTTTACTTCCCATCCCTTGCTTTCCATGCAAAAATCTAGTTGTGGATTGGTGCTTTTCCATCATCAATAGGGACCATCCCTTTAGATCTTTTCTTTGTGGCCAACTCTTTCCATTTGTGGTCGTGCAAAGCTCTCCTTACCTGTAGTCTTTTTCGAAAAGCAGCAGTCCTTCAGTGCCTTAGTGACCACTCACTCCATCATCCATTCCATGTGCTAGTGCAAGATCCAAGGCCCTCATCCAAGCTCCGATGGCTATCCAATCGTCTCATTGGCAACAAGGTCTTCATCATCATTTCTTGCAATCAGGGTTCTCCATACAAGCGAGTAGTTATTTCCAAAATATATGTTCAATACAAAGTATCATCTCAAAAATAGAGGGGGCCAATGTCATGGTATTCTCTATCTACTATCTTCTACCCTATACATGCTAGCTACATGTGCGCCTATCAGTGCTACTGTCTCCTACACACATGAGTGCGCTTATCTATGATTTACATAGCATTTTTTATCTGATACAAAAAGATACCAGTGGCACCAAAAAATCCCATCAACATGTCATTGTTGCAGGCCAGTACTCAATTCACATGGAGCCTTGTGTCGTGCCACATCACCAGACCTCCGGGACAGAGCACTAAGAGCAATCTATACACAGTGCATAGACCGTGACTGAGCTACCATGTGGCACTGCCTCATGCTCCGTGCTCTGTGTGGCTCATGGTGTGCCCCTCTCTACCTTGTCTTCGCCATGTGGCGATGTGGCACACGTGCTCTCTATATCTACAAAGTGTGGCGACATGCCACAGTGCCACACCCTTGCGTATTGCCCCTATTTACTACGTAGCATCTGCTACGTGGCCCGTCGTGTACTGCCCACCACGTGCCCGTCATGTACTGCCCCTGTCTACTGCACAACATCTACCACATGGCTCGCGAAACTCTCTCCTCTCTCCCTGAACCTCCACTCCTCTTGAACCTCTACATTTCTCCTTTTGAACCTACCACGAGCCTCGTTTTCATGTCAGACCTCCTACGAACCTCGCTTCTCTCACATACGGGATTAGCGTCCTTAAAGAATAGAATAGATGGAAAATAAATTTAAGGACAATTCTCCATTGATTTAGTTGAAAAAATGCAAGGTTACTTCAAAGCGGACAGCCTCTACTTAACCACTTATTGTCACTCATAGCTCTTTGTATTTCAAAGTTCAAAAAATATTTCAAAGTTCCTTTTTGGTCTACCATAGGAAGGCCTTAGTGAAGATGTATGATGATAAGAAAGGAAAAATAGGTATTTTTTAAGACATTTCTTTTTATTTTAAGGTGATTGGTCCAAGTATCCTCCTTGTAAAGGGCTTTCAATGCATGCATTTACTGAATTTTTCTCCTTTTTGGCCTACCTCCCCCCGCCCCCCCCTCTCTCTCTCTCTCTCTCTTCTTCTTCTTCTTCTTCTTCTTCTTTTTGCCCTACCCTTGGGGGTAGCCTTAGCAACGATGCAATTTGGTCAAAGCAAAAATTAGATATTTTTCAATTTTTTGGAAGTGCATTTTTCCTATTGGACAATATGCTGATATGTGGCTTCTCTTCTTCATTGGACTTGAATGCAGACTTTAAAGTGGTTGACTTTCTCTCTCTCTCTCCTCAAGTCACCATCTCCACCTTTTCTCCCTCCCCCCCAACACCCCCCCCCGTCTCTCCCTCTCTTTCTCCCCCCCCCTTTATCTCCTGCAGTCTTCCTTTACACCATTTCCAGTGGATTCCTTTTTGTTTGGTTTTTTTAATCTTGGGTAGGCCTTATATCATTCACCTTGTTTCACTCATCTTTCCCTCCCCATATGTACTTACCTTCACTTGCTTTTCCCTCTCTCCTCTCTTCCCAATTTACTCCTCTAGTCTTTATGGTTTACAAGTCATTGGAAGTCTTTATTTTAGTGTCATTACTTTTTTGCTATATGGGGACTTAGTGGTTGGCCTTGTCTTATACAAGAATTTTCTTCATATACCAAAGGTCTTAATTCATTATAAAAAAATTTTTGGCCTACCCTCTATGTAGCCTTAGCAATCGTTCTTTTTTTGTAAAGTAGAAATTCGTCAATTTTTACCATTAATTTGCCTCTAAAATAGGTGTGATGCTTTGATTGGCCGCCATCAAGTGGAAGTGCATCAATGGCTTTGAGATAAGTTTGGCAATGAGCATTCAAGACTTAGGACCCCTCATTTTTATTGTCATTCTGTCTCTCTCTCCACTACCTCCTTTGTTTTACATTTTGGGCAGGCCTTATGAATGACAAAAGTCATTTATTTCTCTCTCTCTCTCTCTCTCTCTCTCTCTCTCTCTTCTTCTTCTTCTTCTTCTTCTTCTTCTCTCTCCCCTCTCCCCTTTCTCTTTTGTTTCTTCTTCTCCTTTTTCTTCCCCTTCTTCTTCCTCTTCCCCTTCTTCTGTGTGTGTGTGTGTGTGTGTGTGTGTGTGTGTGTGTGTGTGTGTGTGTGTGTGTGTGTGTGTGTGTCTCTTCTTCTTCTTCTTCTCTCTAGGCAAGCCCCCTCCCCCATTCTCTCTCTCTCTCTCTCTTCTTCTTCTTCTTCTTCTTCTTCTTCTTCTTCTTCTCTCTAGGCAAGCCCCCTCCCCCCCTGCTCTCTCTCTCTCTCTCTCTCTCTCTCTCTCTCTCTCTCTCTCTCTAGTAGGCAACATGAATGAAATTCATCTTATTTTGTCATGGAGCACATAACTACAATCTTAAACTAAAACTTGGATCCTACAATTTAATGAAAATATCATAAAGAGAAAAAGAGAGAATGAAAAAAATATATAAACGTGAGACACGACATAGAGTCCATCAAGACCCGATTCTCCTTGCAAATGTCAAGGGTAGTGTTTTAATATTGCCTTGGTGATCTGCAAAGGTTTGTGCCTTTGGACATTGAAGCCTAATAAACACATGAATAAGCCTATGCTCACAAGAGCTCATAATTCATCCTTGGTTGCAACCTAAATAATATTGTGTCATGGACTACAACCATATGAAATATCATCCTTCGATCTTGCATCCCATGTGGCATCTCTACTATTGATTTCAAAACTTATTTGCATCAAGAACATGCATTAAAAGAGACAAATGTTGTAAGAATTCAGGCTGAGTGAAGCAACATCAATAATATTAGATACCAATAGTATCAACTAAGTACTTTATTGTATCGAATAAACAATCACTGGGACTATGTTGATAATGCAAGACAATGTCAATTCAGTGCTGATTTTCAACACTAGGTGCGAGATCTGGGTTTGTAGTTTTGCTTTACTGTGAGAATTACAACATCATCAGATTGAGTTGTGGTTTCAACAATTGGCTCAAAGCGGTAAGGGTGTATAGAATAGTCATCATACAAGATCCATATTGGGGATGAGACATTTTCATTTTGCCACACTACATACATATCTTTCCGGTTTGCAGATGACCACACTTGAATTGGTCTTTGAAGGAACTTTGAAAGCCATGCAATGGCAAATCTATCTCCCTCAAAGGCCACCTCGTTATCTTAGAACACTTATTCATGTAATGTATTCATCGTGCATTTTAACTCCATGTTGTTCACATATGAAGCTCAAATCCAAATATGCGTTGAAACAGTTTATTGTGTGCTAGTCATTGTTGTGCAAGTTTGAAACAAAATTTTGGATTGTTATAGTATGTAGTTGTTCAAAGGTCATCCCATTTTTCAATAGGTATGTGATTGCATCAAATAAACAATCGTTTGGTGTGTAACCATAATGCATGACATGGCGTAAGTTTTGTTTGTGCAAGATGTTGTCAATTGATTTGTTTGGGTCCATTGTTATTATTTTGAATGCCCGGCTCACCTTTTTTTCCTTAAAAGAGAAAAAAAATGTCAACAGGGCTACCTTTACAGTTTTAAATGAATCACTTTGATTTCCTTCTAGAAGCCGTGCATAGCTTAGTAAAGAGAATAGAAAATAGCTAAAACAATGAAGGTTTTATAAATGATATCTCCTAGACCAGTAGTTATATGCAAAGTTTCGATGGCAACTTTCCTTTGTTTTTTGCTATATTTGAATTCTTTATTCTTCTTATGGTCTCCGTAAACAACAATATTTTCATAGGTAGGCATAAAGCCTGTTAGTTAAGCAAAAAGCCCATTTGGCTGGCAAAAATCCCTTTCAACAAGCAAACATTAGTTTTCAAGTGAACTGGCTTTTCTGGCAAAAGGCTTTTTTTTCCAAGCGAACCAGCTTTTTTGGCAAATGGATTTTTGGATTGCAATTTTTTTTCTTTTCTCCAAGCAACAGCTTCAGTAGCATACTCATTCTCAGCTTTTGAATTCTATAGGGCACATTCATCTTCAGGATCTATTATTGGTACATAGGAAACAAATACATTCTGAAATTGTCATCACTAGGAGTATTCAAAAGTGAGAGAGGGAGACAGAGAGTAGTGCACACGATATAGCTACCTTTACACTAAGTGTATTGACAATGAACATGAAGATATACATGTGAACCTCTTAGGGTTAGGGTTAGGGTTTACCCCTATGCCCTATGTGGATAGTGCAATTTACATTATCTTTAACACCCCCTCTTAAATTGCACTGGGTAAGTAGAGGGTGCATGTACAAGACATGTTTGTGGATTTTGTTTAGTGCATATATAAGCATCCAAAACTAAAAAGAAATCAGAGTGGTATTTGTGGATGTGAGCACAGTGACTACGTAGTGGAAGCATGTACAATGAGTATAACTTATGTGGTCTTGTACAAGATGTGCATTTCCCCCTCTTAAGTTGTAGGTCATCCTTCACCTTTGGGAATAGAACCCAAAAGATAGGCCGAAAGGAAGAGGAAGGAAGAATGCAGAAAGTCAAGATCATCAAAGACTAATCGATCGAATGATGACTTCGTAAATGACAGTGTGTATGGCTGCACACTGAACATGTCAAAGATGAACATGTCATGTGTCATCGTGGACTGTGTAGCTGCTCTGTAGAAGAGGCATCCAGATGTGAGGCTAGTCGATGTAGCTATGGAGAAACAATCCGGTAGATTGTGACATACGAGGGTGTCACCAACCCAAAAAAACTGACAACAGCAATGTGTGAGGTATGCTGCAATAGAACTATAATCTCTGTCGAATGATGCGAGGTCAAAGAAGACCGCATAGTCAGTGTGGATAGAGTGATCCAGGGCTGAAAATCTAGGGCCAAAGGTGCAGGTATGAGACATTGCTCTACTGAAGAAGAGGCCCATAAAGTTGACAAGGTACGATGGCCTGTCAAACCTATATGCTCAATTGTCATGAGCTGAAGATCATCTGATGTACCATTGCCCGAGCACAGGCAGAATGGGATAAGAAAGACAAGTATGCAAATCATCCGATCAAGCAGAATGTGCAAGATGTCATGCTAGGACAACTCAACACTGTCAAGACATCAAAAGAAGCACGGTATATGTTTGCAGCTCTCTACGAGTCCAAGAACACTTCCAGGATTCTTACAATGAGAAACCAAATCAACTAGAGTTTCCTCAACAACAGCAGCGAAGTAGGTCATGCTTACATAATCAAGATCAACTACTATAACAATCAACTTGCAGCAGTAGGAGAGATTATGAATCCTGCAAAAATGGTTTAAGTCATCCTAAATGGACTAGGAGAGGGATATGAGAATCTAGTCCAGAGTATTGCCATCCCCAACAGCAAATTCCGACACTAGAAGAACTTCAATCAGTCTTACTTGGTGAAGAACTCAAGACTCAGGCTATTCATGCATGCAAAGGTCATTCTAATGATTAGGCATTCACAGCTTCATATAGAAGCAGAGGTAGAGGCAGAGGCAAATCATTCCAGAGAAGTGGTCATCATTAGCAAAGTCAAAATCAGCATCAACATCATCCTCAGCAACATCAGAATCAGCAAAGAGGAAATCATTCCAACCAAGGAAGATTCCAAGGACGAGGGAATGCATCCACCAAGGTGTCAAACATTTAGTGCAACTATTGTCATAAGTTTGGACACTATGAAAGAGATTGCAGAAGAAACAGTACGACCAAGGCGAGCAATCCAGTAGCAATCAAGGGAATTTCTGTGAAAGAGGAAATCATCGTCGTGGTGGACATTCTAGTCACAGTCATTATGCAAATGAACATGGGAATATGTTTCTTGCAAATGAGCAAATGCAAAAAACTGATACAGTGTATCTAGACACTGATTTCAATACAAAAGAGGAATTTAGTCATCAAGTCTACCAAGCAAATCAGGATCCTTGGTACATTGACAGTGGTGCATCATCTCATATGACAAATCATCAGGCATAATTCACAGAGATGAAGCCATTAGAAGGCCAGAAGAATGTCATCTACACAGCAGATAATATACCGAATCCAGTTCAAGGGACAGGCATTATTCCTGTGAACAATTTCACTAGTACGAAAGGATTGGTGAAAGATGTACTCTACGCTCTGAAGCTCAGCAAGAACCTCTTGTCAGTAGGTCAAATGACGGAACACAACTACCGAGTCATTTTCGATGGAGATGAATGCACTATTAGAGACAAATCCATAAGATTTCAACTAGTAGGGAAAGGAGTCAAGGAAGGACACTTATACAGAATGCTAGCTACATTACCAGATCTACATGCCATGTCAGCTCAACCGCAACAAATGCCACTATCCGCAAAATAGCACAAGAGATATGGTCATGTCAATTTCAAGAGCTTGCTAGATCTCAGGAATCAAAATATGGCAATTGGGATTCCTAAGCTACTATTTCTTGGAAAAGTTTGCGAAGCATGCTGCTTCGGCAAACAAAAGCGAACCAAATTCGATAGAAGCACCTCTTGAGCATGAGGTATTCTTGATTTGATACACAGAGATGTATGGGGTTATGCCCAGACCCACAACATCAATGGTTTACTTTACTACTTGACTTTCATTGATGACTACAACAGATATTGTTGGGTCTACTTTCTGAAAGAGAAATTTGAAGTGTTTTCCAGATTTCAAGAATTCAAAGCCAGGGTAGAATACCAAACAGGCAGAAAGATCAAAGTCATGAGATCAGACAGAGGAGGTGAATACATGTCTTCAGCATTCATGAAATTTTGCGGAAGTCACGGCATTCGAAGACAATTCACTTGTGTAAATACTCCTCAGCAGAATGGAAGAGCTGAAAGGAAGAATGGTACTTTAGCAGACATTGCTAGAGCAATGCTTAGTGAGAAGCATCTTCCGAATCAGAATCGCGTAGTAGCAATAGCCACTGCAAACTATTTGCTTAATTGGCTTCGTACCGAACCGATTCAAGGTATGACACCTTATGAAACATTCACTGGACATAAGCCATGCATTGGGCATCTCCGCATATTTGGTTGCATAGCATATGCCCACATACATGATGACCTTTGTAGGAAATTGGATGCGAAGCCACGTAAATGCATCATGGTTGGCTACAGTGAAGAAAGCAAAGCATACAAGTTGTATGATCCCATCAACTGCAAGGTCAATATCTCCAAAGATGTAATCTTTGATGAGGGATTAAAATGGAAAACCTCAAATACATAGGAGATAGACACACCGATTACTCAATCATCTATAGAAAAGGTTGATGAAGAAGAGCAAGAATTTCTAGAAACACCCCAAGCAGAGCCACATCAACTCAGACGGTCTACTAGGGAAAGCAAACCACCAGCTAGATTGACAAATACTCCGAAAGGCAAAGCAATTTAGGTTGAAACCACTAACTATGCTCTTATGACTACCATCATGGCTACAGAAGAGCCAGTGTACTTCAAAATTGCAGTAGACAAGCCAGAATGGAAAATTGCTATATGAATGAAGAAATGGATGCTTTGTACAAGAATAATTATTGGGAATTATGCGACCTTATGGGTATACAAAGTGAAGTGTAATCCAGATGGAAATATTCAAAGATACAAATCCAAACTAGTTGCAAAAGGATTTGCATAGCAATATGTTTAGGATTATGATGAGGCTTATGCTCCAGTAGCAAAGATGGATTCCATACAGTTCTTGATATCACTAGTGACACTCAGCAAATGGAATGTGTATCAGCTCAATGTCAAGAATGCATTTCTCAATAGTTACTTAGACGAGGAAGTCTACATGCAACAACGAGTAGGTTATGTTGAACCAGGGAAAGAGAATCAGGTTTTCCATCTCAAGAAAAGTCTCTATGGCTTAAAGCAAGCATCCAAAAGTTGGTACAGAAGAATCGACAAGTATTTTGCTGATTTGGGATACGTGAAATCTATTGTAGATCATACTCTCTACTATAAAGCTCAAGGGGAAGACATTACTATTGCACTTTTGTACGTAGATGATCTGATTGTGATAGGAAGTAAGTATAGATTCATCAAAAAGCTAAAACAAGACTTATCTACAGAGTTCGACATGAAAGATTTTGGACTTATGCACTATTGTCTTGGTATTGAGTTCTGGAGAGATTTAGACAACCCCTTTATGAGTCAGCTCAAGTATATTAATAGTCTCTTGAAGAAGTTTCATATGGCAGATTGCAAGATTGCAGCCACTCCCATGGAACATAGTTTGAAACTTACAAAAGATTCAGAAAAGCCTACAGTTAATGATAGGTACTACAGCAGCTCATCGGCTCTCTTATATATCTGACTATCACATGACCACATATTTGTTATGCAGTAAGCTTACATGCACAGTTTATGACAAACAGTCTCACTAGAATGTAGCCAAAAGACTCTTGAGATACATGAGAGGTACAAGACAATTTGGAATAGAAGACAAAGGAAGTCATCCACGGTTGCATGGATATTGTTACAGTGACTATGCAGGAGATCATGAGACTAGGAGATCCACACAGGGATATGCATTTTTCCTTGGTCAAGGTGCTATATCATGGTTGTCAAACAAATAGCCAACTGTTTCTTTGTCTTTGAGTGAAGTAGGATATAGGGCACTCAGTACAGGTGCATGTGAGGCTATGTGGATCAGAAGACTATTGTCAGAAACAGTTACTTTGATGAGTCAAAGCCAACAACAATATACTGTGATAATCAATTGGCTCAAGCATTGGCTAAGAATCCAATATATCACTCTTGAACAAAGCACATTGATGTCAGAGAGCACTTCATCAAAGAAAAAATGTTACTTGGTGACATGTGGCTAGAGAAAGCGTTTTCGTAGCTATGAGAGATAGTCCAAATGATGTTATTCTCTTGCCTCTTTTAAGTGCTACTAAGCTCTATTTAAGGTCTATAAAGCACTCTAGATTCGCTACCTTGAAGTTACAAACTAGAATGAGGTGGATGCGGGAAGGGGATAGGCCAACTACCTTCTTCTTTAATGTCATTAAGCAAAAGAGGTTGCATGAGAATATCTCATCTGTAGTGAATAGTGAAAGGAAAAGAGATTTTCAAGATGATTTGATTGCAGATGTGTTCATGAAGCAAGTGGCAGATATTGTGGACTAGCCCTCTAGTCATTCCGGATTACAAAACGAGAGTTGATACGTTCCTGAGTAAGATGCAAAGTTGTGTAATGCCTCATGAATTTATGCTTCTACAACGACCCTTTTCATGGGAGGAAATCAAATCCACAGTTTTTTGGCAGGTTTGTGGTAGAGAAATGACCACATTGATAAATTAATGCTTTCAAAGGGGATATATGCCACACAACCTTAACACTGGTATTGTGAAGCTAATACCCAAAGGACAAAATAAATCTCTGCTTGGTCATTCGAGACCACTCACAATGTTGAATTGTGTTTACAAGGTAATGGCAAAAGTCATGGTGAATAAGATAAAGTTCATACTTGGCAGAATTATCCATGTTAAAAACAATATGGATTTGTTTTTGGTCAAAATATACATGATGCAGTATTTAATGTATTGCATGTAATAGACTATGATGTACTACACAATGAGAAATTTGTGCTACTAAATCTAGATCTAGAAAAGCCTTATGACAGAGAGCTTGATTTTATCATTGCTACCATGGAGAGGTTGGGGCCCGATTGGTGTTTGGCAAGGGTTTTGTGCAATGACTGCAGTATTGTTTTCAAATGCTTATGCCGGGTTGTCACTAAATGGTTATTTGAAGGGACCTTTTACATTGAGGAGATCCATAAGGCATGGGTGCATGTTGGCTCCACTGTTCTTTGCCATTGTTATAGAGCCTCTGCTCTATCAATTAGACTATTATTAGAATCAAGGCTATATTAAGGGATTGCCTTTTCCAGATGGTTCTCATATGTGTACACTATTTTTTGCTGATGATAACACTAGTATGCTTGTGGAAAGGGAGGAGAACATAAGAACCTTCTTATCAGTGTTTGAGGAATTTTCGATGCTAACAGATTCTAGGAGTAACCATTGTTAAACAACTGTAATATGGTTGGAATGGGGTGAACTACCAGGTTGGACTTCACTCTTTTTGTTTTGATGGATTAAAGTGGGAGAAATTGTCAAATATCTGGGGTGCCCTATTGGTTTTGTAGTTAGTCTGAAGGAAAATTTTGATTGGTGCATGGACAAAAAGCAGAAGGAATTTGCAATGTGGGAAGGTACTAAACTTTTATTTGCTTGCAGGATTATTGTTGCAAGCACATTGTCATGAGGACGTGAAATTATGGGACTTTTGATTTGCGACTCCCATAATTTGCGTGTGACTACCTTGAGCCTCTAAGGCATGAGGGTCCGGCCATTGGGCTGGACTTGGGGAATTAAAATTCCCTAGTGGGCCCTTGGAAATTGTGAATGTGCGCCCAGTTACTAGGCAATTAATTCCTAGGGCCAAAGTGTGCAACACAGGAAGAGTGGTGCAATTAAAAATTGATATTTTTAGCACAGGGTTCTAAAAAGAGGGGGAGAGCCCTTCTTTTGGACTCAGAAGGCCAAAATCAGTTCTAGAAGGAGCTAGACCATCAGTTATGAGCTACCAAAGCCTACGAGGTGCTGCTAGAGCCAAATCATCATCTGTCAGGAGCTTTCAGACCCTGCTAGGGAAAATTGCCATTAGCCAGGGCCAGTTCCAGTGCATCTAGCTTTTAGACCCTGCGAGCGAAAATTGCCATTAGCCAAGGCCAGTTCCAGTGCATCTAGCCTGAGGAAATCACACTAGATCTAGGAGCTTGTTGCAGATTGCGATTTCAGCCAAGGTGTCTCTTCCAGATTGCGATTTCATTTACAGGTCTTCCGAGCTATGCCAGGAGATTGCGTCCTATTCTAGGTGTTTCTAGGCTATCCAAGCTGCTACAGAAGATTCTGATTTGCTTTCGGGCTATCCAAGCTCTGCAGGGAAACTTGAGATTTGATTTTTGGAGCTTTTGGGGTGTTGATGTTGATTTAGGTAACTTTCCAGGCATGGGTGTTCTCTTCTAAGCTGCTTTTGGGGTTGTGCCAGAGTAGAATCATCTTTTCTTTGCAAGATCTAAGGTTTTCCAGCCGCTGCAGTGACCTATCTTCTATGGATATTGTGGGTAGAAGAAGGCTCGCTTTTTGCCTGCTTTTGCTGTTGGTTGTTGGCTAGTTATTATATTTGGGTTTCTTTCCTTGCGAAGAAAGGTTGATTTATGATGTTGGGCAGTGGCCAGGGAGGCTATAGATTGAGGCAACCTATTTGGGAGTGCTTTGGCGATTGATTGCACCAGAGTTTGGCTATTGAAGGCTTTGTCTTGTAGTTGTTGCTTGCTTTTGTTGGCTGAGAATACAGGATTGTCTAGTGATTGGATGCCATTTCACCATTTGCAGTTGAGCAGGGAATTACAGGGTGGGCTGGATGGGGAGTCTGTGGGCATTGGTTTGCCTGTGGTGCAGCTTCCTAGAGACCTTTGTAATCAGCCACTTGGCTTCAAATGAATGTTAAATAAATACCACAAGGGGTGCCAATGTTTGGGGCCAATTGGTGTCCTTGTTTTTGAGTAGGAGCGCCCTAGCTCCCCTGTGATCTAATTTGTGGTGCATAATTATTTGTCAAATTACTATGTATGCTGTAATTAAGTGGATCCTACCGCCCTTTATGTTGTTGCGGCTGGTTTCACACACACTAACATATGTCTCCATTGATGTGATCTCTATTTTCCCTTTTTTGTTAATTCATTGAAGAAACATATGGCATTCAAGAGGACGAAGATGGGTTAATAAAGAAATACTATGGAGAAAGTACACATTAATTGATCCTCAGATATCGATAGTACTTCGGATTATAAAGCAATGTGAAGAGTAATCAAGTTTGTGTCGATCGAGACAATCCGAGGAGTTTTATCAATGGAGCAAGTAAAGATCTGAGCAGGTGCACTCTAAAGGTGGAGTTTTATCAATGAAGCAGGTAAAGATCTAAGCAGATACACTCTAAAAGATCCTGGTATGCTGTGCAGAGGGTTCATAGTAGCTTAGATCTCTGTAGAAATTGGATAAGGATGCCCCCAGGACAAATGCATGGAAAATAAGATTGAGCAAAGTGTGGGATGCTACTCCATTGTTCAAATTTAGCTGTGGAGGGTTGATCGGCAAGTTGCTTGTGAAAATAAGGGTCGCCAAGTGGAATTCGACACAATTGCCTTTTTGTGTGTTTTGCAAGTCAAGGGAAACATAATGCCCTGAGTACTTCTGGTGTGGAAAAAGATAGGTCGTTGGTTCAGTGGAATGCAAATAGTTTTTCCAATAAGATGGAAAGTTGCTCTACAAGGAGATAAAAGGGGATGAATGCTAGTTTGTGGAAAGTTTGGCAGACCATCACAGCTGTCATCATTAGTTGGATATGGCGACTAAGAAATTGGTTGATTTTTGGAAAACAAGCTGCTCTAGGGATGTGGTTTCAAGAGCTAGAAGCCTCTTTGAGGATGGTGTTCAAGGTTTGGAGGGTGGATTATTAAGAGTTTGAAGTACTAAAGTTGAGTAGATGTCCCCCTTGTAATTGTTTCTTATGAGACTGAATTTTCCTTTATATATATTATATATAGAATAAATTTTCGCAAAAAAGGGAGTGGGAGGAGATGGATGCCCCATTGCAAAATATTATTGGATGTACTCATCCTACCCCCTACTAACTTGCTTGACCTTAGCCCCTTTGGACCTTGACCAGAACAAGGTGGTATGACCATACGAAGCGATTTTAGACAAAAACTATTGAATTCTGGACTAACCGAACTACCCACATTTAAGTTACCTAACCCCAATCGCCCACAATTAGATTTTGTTAACACACGATGCCTACATAGCCCCCCACAATCACTCTCCACGTGGAGGAATGAACCAGAGATGGACCTTTAGGTCGGATTGTCCCAGCCTTCGACGAGAAATCGTGACCTCCGAAACTTTCCACGAGGCCCCCGGCCCATTCCAACCTGTACATCACCACAAAGAGAACAACATGCAATCGGCGTAAAGGTCTGCAGGGTGGTCGACTCAGATCAAATTTGAGCCGTCCGATCTGAGCCAGATAGTGAGCGGGAATCTACCCTTTCCTAACTTGGCCTACAACTATCACTATGAATCGACCACGGTTACGAATCGGCCACGTGTCGTCTAACACCTCTATCCCTGCACGTGGGGAATAAGCTAGAGTGAGGGATGTTGGGCTAGAAATAGTGTGAGGAATCCGGCATGTGATGGCCGGCGGGTTGTGGGCCCATTCCCCACTACATGCATGGTATGCCATTAAAGCAGTCATCTTCCTGTCGCTACCGATTTCTGTTTCGCGCAAGAAAATGTGGCTTTGACGTTAACCTGTTCGAAGTCCTCGTTCCTGTGCTGAGAATTCCTTAATGCCAACATATCACTCGTGGTTTCCTTCTTCTCATTGAGTAACTAATTCTTCTTAAGTTCAGTTGATCCGCTTCTTCCCTTACAGCTGTAGAATGCCCATTGAAGTTCTTGCTCTCATCTGTGAACCCCATTAATCCTATAGGGCTATTTCTCTATTGTGAGACAAGGTATTATGTTGCGCTCGAATTTCTTGGATAGGGGGCTAAGAATAGAAGATAAGGCACAAGGGCAAGCCACCAAGCTGTCACACGGTGTGTGGATTGCTGAAGAAGTGCTGAAGGAGCTAGGGCAACCATACAGGGTAGTATGTTACACAAGCCTACAAGCTCAAATATGTTCGATAGGCCGGGCCCTTTGGCAAGGGATACAAGAGAAGACTTTGGTAGGCACAAGGGTAAAGTTCTGCGGGCATTGCATTTCCGCTATATGAGGTGGATGACCACCAAGCTACCGCGCAGTGCCTGGATAGCTGAAGAGGTGCGAAACGAGATGTTTGATAGGCACCATCTGAGGAACGAAGGCTGCAGTTATGAAAGCTTGAATGCAGAGATTCTGAGTCAGCTGGGTCCAGAAACCGATTATGCTACCTATGCCTCTCTTTTGAGACGTTGCACTAGTGCAAGAGCCCTGTCTGATGGCAAACGTGTGCATGAACACATGAACACGCGTGGATATTCTGGCAACATATTTTTGAGTAACCTTCTTCTACAGATGTACAGCAAGTGTGGGAGCCTGGAGAATGCACGTGCTGTGTTTGACCGAATAGCTTATCGGAATTTGTATTCTTGGAATATTATGATCGCAGCGTTTGGCCACAATGAGGGCCTGGATGATGCCCGGGCATTGTTTGCAGAAATGCCTCAGCGGGATGTGGTCTCCTGGAATGCCATGATCGCTGCATGTACCAAGAATGGGCATGGGACGGAGGCCCTGCAACTATTTGGCCGAATGCAGGCTGAAGGCTTTGAGCTAGACAAGGTTACTTTCATCTGTGTTGTGGATGCATGTGCTAGTGTGCCGGTCATAGAAGAAGGTCGAATGGTCCATGCTACTGTTGCTGGAACTGGATTGGAGTCAGATGTTGTTGTGGGAAACGCCCTTGTTAATATGCATGGCAAGTGCACGAGCCTAGATGATGCAAAGGCAGTGTTTGCAGAGATGTCACAGCGGAATATGGTTTCCTGGAGCACCATGATCGCTGCTTGTGCCCAGAATGGGCATGGCGGGGAGGGGTTACAGCTGTTTGGTCAAATGCAGGCGGAGGGCTTCGAGGCGAACAAGATTACGTTCATCAGCCTTGTAGACGCATGTGCCAATGCGGCAGCCCTAAAAGAGGGTCGAGTGATCCATGCTACCCTTGCTAGCAAGGGGTGGGAGTTGGATGTGGTGGTCGGGAACACCCTCATAAATATGTATGGCAAGTGTGGGATCCTAGATGATGCAAGGGCAGTGTTTGCAGATATGCAACTGCGGAATGTGGTCTCCTGGACTGCCATGATTGCTGCTTGTGCCCAAAACGGGCATTGCAGGGAGGCTTTGCAACTGTTCTGCCAATTGCAGGCCGAAGGGTTTGAGCTAGACAAAATCCCCTTCATCTGCATTGTGGATGCCTGTGCCTGTGGGGCAGCCCTAGAAGAGGGCCATGTGATCCATGCCACTGTTGCTGGCAATGGATGGGAGTCCGACAATGTTTTGGGGACAGCCATTGTAAATATGTATGGAAAGTGTGGGAGATTAGATGATGCAAGGGCAGTGTTTGCAGGGGCACCACAGCAGAATGTGGTCTCTTGGTGTGCCATGATTGCTGCATGTACGCAGAATGAGCATGGCAAGGAGGCATTGCAGTTGTTTGGTCATATGCAGGCAAAAGGCATTAGGCCGAACAAGATCACATTCGTCTGTCTTGTGAATGCATGTGCCAGTGTGGCAGCCCTAGAAGAGGGTCAAGTGATCCATGCTACCATTGTTGGCAGTGGATGGGAACTTGATGGCATTCTGGGGACAAGCCTCGTCAATCTGTATGGCAAGTGTGGGAGCTTAGATGATGCAAGGGCAGTGTTTATGGAGATGCCACAACGGGAGGTGGTCTCTTGGACTGCCATGATTGCAGCTTGTTCCCAGAATGGGCATGGCAAGGAAGCCGTGCAACTATTTGGTCAAATGCAGGCCCAGGGTTTCCAGCTAGACAAGATCGCCTTCATCTGCATTGTGGATGCGTGTGCCAGTGTGGGAGCCCTAGAAGAGGGTTGGTTGGTCCAGTCTACTGCTGCTGGTGAAGGATGGGAGTTGGATGTTGTTGTCGGGAATGCCCTCGTCAATATGTATGGCAAGTGTGGAAGCCTAGATGATGCAAGGCAAGTATTTGCAGAGATGCCACAGAGGGATGTCATCTCCTGGAGTGCCATGATCGTTGCAAGTGACCAAAATGGGCATGGCAAGGAGGCCCTGCAATTGTTCGGTCAAATGCAGGCCGAAGGCTTCGAGCCAAACAAGATCACCTTCATCTGCATCGTTGATGCATGTGCAAGTGTGGCAGCCCTAGAGGACGGTCGAGTGATCCATGCTATTGTTGTGGGCAATGGTTGGGAGTCAGATGCTGTTGTGGGGACAGCCCTTGTCAATATGTATGGCAAGTGTGGGTGCCTAGAGGATGCAAGGGCAGTGTTTGAACAGATGCCATTGCAGGATTTGGTATCCTGGAATGCCATGATTGCTATGTGCGCCCAGAATGGTCAGGGTAAGGAGGCCCTTCAACTGTTTGATAGAATGTGTGCCAAAGGCTTAGAGCCAGACAAGATCACTTTCATCTGCATTCTCACTGCTTGCAGTCATATGGGTCTGGTTGCTGATGGGAGGCGATACTTTGCCTCCATGAATAGAGACCATGGCATAACCCCCTCGGTGGAGCATTATGTTTGCATGATTGATCTTCTTGGGCGAAGAGGACTACTGGAAGAGGCAGAGGACTTGATCATTAATATGCCATTTGAAGACATCTCTTCAGCATGGCTGATATGCAGTGGAGGTTAGAAAGTCAAACGGTTGGTAATGGTGTGCCAGACACCAACTGTAATTAGTATGATATTTGAAGACATCTCTTCAGCATGGCTGAGCTTGCTTTCGTCATGTAGGATTCACAACGATGTGGAGAGGGCTGTGCACCCTGCAAATTTTTCTGTTGAGACAATCGAAGGAACGCTTCACCTTATGTATTGCTAGCAAATATCCATGCTAAGGCAGCTAGGTTTGATGATGCAGTGGAGGTTAGAAAGTCAACGGTTGGTAATGGTGTGCCAGACACCAACTGTATGTGGAGGTCAATGGTGTAACTGTCGTTTCATCTCAAATTTCATCTTCAAGGTTGTCCAAGGGACATCAATAAGGGTTTAGGGAAGCGAGCAGACCAAGTAGCAAAGACGGATCAGCAAGACCTTGGTCTAGGTAAAAGTGGATCTAACATTGGAAGGCTGGGCCAACAGCAGAACCTAGCTGCAAAAGCTAGGTAACATAGCAGCAGAAGCTAGGCCTCAATGGAGTCAGCAAGAACCTCAGACAGATAACCAATGGAAGCATATTAGTGGACATGGACAGGAAGTGATCGAGTGCTGGAGCCACACATATGGGAGCTAGGTCCAGGAGAGTGGAATCTGCCAATTATTTAGCTTAGCATGGGAGTCGTATGAAAACTTGCTCTCTCTCTCTCTCTCTCTCTCTCCCTCTCTCCCTCCCTTGGAATTGCATGCAACCATTTTCCCTTATTACAATCTCCCTCCCGCTTCTCCCAAACTCTCTCCCAGCTCTCTTGCTGTCTTATTCCATGCTCTCTAGCTCCTATTCGAGTTTCACAAACAAAAATGCTCAGGTCTAACTTCTTCTCAACCCTAAAAAACAATAAAAACTCAAAAACTCTATACTTCCCCTAAACCCTAAAAATTATAAACTCCTCCTGAACCCTTAAAACTCTAAACTCCTTTTAAAATCTAAAAGGTCTAAACTCCTAAACCTTAAGAATTTCTAACTCCTAACCTAAGAATCCCTTCCATACCTTAAGTTCCCAACGTTTATGCTCTTACTCTTTTTTCTAAACCCAACTCTAATTTGTAAACCTTGAACCCCTACTCTTGATGTACTATTTCTTATCTTCAACCCATAAATTCGACTTTTACACAACCCAACTCCAAATGGTAAAGGAGACTTGTTCTACATTCTTCCACTTCTTAAGCTAGATCTGCGTTTATGTAACAAAACGAAAAAATAGATCTAATATAAGAACTTGAATTTGAATGTGCAAAGTTGTAAAAAATTATTTAGAGTGTACAAAAAGGCTAGGGCCACAGTTTTGAGTGCTTAGAATGCAAAAGCAACATAATGAAGTTTCTAGAATTTTTGCAAAATTCCAAATAGATTGGGGGATGGAAACTTTGCAAAGTCGTTCAATGTTAGATTTGTGAATTCAACCTAAACTTTGACAAAATTCCAAATAGATTGAGGGATGGAAACTTGGCAAATTCATTCCATGTCAAAGGTTTGTGACTTCAACCTAAAGTTTGTCAACTTATAATTCATAAATCATATGTAAAGTTTGCGTCAAGATTAGAAGGCATTCAGTATATATAAGGGCTAACTAATGACATTTTGGCACATTTTTTATGTGGTCATTGTAAACAAGTTATATCCTAAAAAGTGCATAAATCTTGTCAGAACTTTCAAAATTTGAGGGTTGCTTTACACAAGTGGAGTGTTATAGCATTTCTAATCTAGATATACACTTGACATAGGGGTTTTACACCATTTGGGGTTAAAACTTGCAACATGCAAGGCTTTCTCTAGATGGCTTTTAAAAAGAAGGGGCCATAAAAAGCACAGAGAATGGTAAAACTAGAGCACAAGCGATAGGATTTCTTAAAAAGAGCAAAGGGCTTAAGAAACTCAAGCATAACACTCCAAGGAGAAGGGAAGAACCAACAACAATAAGGTTCTATCTTTGAGTGACGGAACATCCTACATAAAAGGGAAATAAATTTTTTCCACATGACTTTGTTCTGATGGAATATAGATCATGGAAGGAGAGGTTGAAGGAGAATGATGTATTTTCTTTGAACCTCACAAATCTTTAAAACTTTGGGTTATTGAAATTTCCTTTGCTCGAGCTTCCCTAACTCAAGTATAAGTTTGCACATATATTTTGGTACGTTTTGAAATATTCAATCATATGGGTGTTGTATTCTTCAAGATCAGCTTGCATAGGTGCAAGAATGTTCTAAAATATAAAGGCTTTTTACAAGCGTAACTCCAGTTAGCTAGCGCCACATTATTCTTACAAATCACTCGAGTATTTAGATTTCACAAAAGCATGCTGCAGAACATAAATAAAATTTTGGGAAGGGATTGAGAAAACCAAATCCACATATGACTAGAGAAAATTCCTCAAGAACTCTACTTTTCATACTCAAGCGAGCTCAAGTGATTTCCCTCTATGTGAGCTTCAAGCTAAAGTTAACAAGCTAGCAAACCTTGTATGCATGTGAAAATGTTGCATATGTAAAGACAAAAGTTCAATCCATGAAACTAATATAGTCTAATTGAGTTCCCATACTCAAGTGCTAGGGCTTATACGTGCATGCCCTAGCCCCTATACTCAAATTCCCTCTTGAGCAAAAATCTCCAATTTCCCTACAAAGCGTCATATGCTTCCATGTGATGCCTATCCTCATCTCAAGCCATTTCTTAGTGCATGCATGATCTTAAAACATTTGACAAGACAGTTGTTCCCTATACTTGAGCTCAATATCCTTATGCTTGAGTGCTCAATATTATGGTTGAGTCACACATGCACCTAACTATAAAGTGTTATCATATGTACTTTGCCAAAATCATCACAAGGGCCATAAGATTGTTGCTAGAGGGAAAGTAAACTTGTTGTTCCAAGTGCACTGCACACAAAAAACACTTTAAAACGTAGAAGTTTTATTTTTTATTATACTTGAGTAACCATGACTTGAGTTCAAGTGCGTAGCATACAAATACAAAATCCAAAATTTGGGCATGTGCAAAAAGTCTTAAAGGGCCACTCAAGTCCCTAGATTATGCTTCATTCAATATAATGGGGGGTTCAACGTTAGGTATTTTTAGTCCAATTAAAAAAGTTTACAGACATGAGAACTATAAATAAGCCCATGAAGCAACAATTAGCATTAGAGGGGATGATTAATTTACAGTCTGATGGTGAGGGTGCCAAATTGACTGCACATGAGGTAAGTATTAGTAAAGAGAAAGAATTATAAAGCAAAGAAATGAGCATCAAGGATGATCCAATCCATAGAGAAAAATTTGTAGGGAGCATAATCAACACCATTGATCTACCCAAGGAGAGAACATATTGGTGTCCACACTACATAATCATATAGCAAATTAATGTCCCACATAAAGATCCAAGGTTGTGGTGTTATAGCAGGCCACGACGTCAGCACATGCTTTTGTAACATGAGAAATTAACGAAATGGAATTATGAATCTTGCTCACATAATAAACTGAATAGGATCATGAACAAGAAATAAGGAAGAATTAACCAAGTCATACTTATAGTTTATGCCAAAATGAACTCATCCCTACTAGGTTTGTTGTTTGAGTAGATAGATTGACTCGAATCATTTATGGCAAAATGAACTTATCACTACTAGGCTTGTTGCTTGAGTGGATAGACTAACTTGAATAGATATCCATTGATCATACACTCATGTTGGGCTTCAACAAGGTAGCCTTATCATGTGGCCCAAATGCATGAATAGCTTGCTCATATATAGGATTGTGCATTGAATCTATGATAAGTAGCTTTATGTAGAATCCCAAACCACCATAATGATCTCACCATTGATTTTCCCATAGTTCTAGAACACCACTTGAGTATATTTTAAGTGAGTAAATTCAACAAAGTAGCAAGAATCTTTGCTACATTGCTTTGTATGGCCCATCCAAAGACCATCGATGACGTCATTCGAGGTCTAACAACCAACTTGTCCCCATAAATTAAGAAGGGGAATAAGATGATGCAATTGAGTTACCCACATAGGACCAAACTCCAATCAAGAATAAAACCACCCACGCCAAGCCCCTGGTAAGCTTGAAAGAAGAATTTCCTTTTCATGTATTCTGCTAACCCCTAGGGTAACAGGCAACTTGGGTCAAGTCACAACTCAGGTTGTGCCAGCTTGAAGGAGACCAGCAAACGACACAAACTTTGGCTGACGCGGCTGAGAAAAGCAATGTACCTCCTAACTTGAAGGCGATTAGCTTGACCACTTCAGTCCAAGCAAAGAGTCTGAGTATATAATAATAGAGTGTGAATTGTAATGGGCTTCTAATCCAAACTAGTCTTGTGTTGTGTGTAGAGGCTAGAAAAGCCAAAGTCTACTTGCTCATAGAGTCCAGAGTTTAAGTCGAGGCGAGCAGGAGTGAGGACAGAGTATGGTGTTGGTTTGCAGCCACTAGCGGTTTGTACTCAGTTATTGGAAAATAATATAGTTGCTTATACATTGAATTGTGTTATATTCCTATTCTACTTGCATTACCAATTGAGTTAAATATCACTTGTCTTCATACAGTTTGCACATGTAGCACAAACCCCCGTTTGTTGTGACATCTATTCACGGAGTAGGAAGCCTAAGAGAGCAACCCCCGTTTGTTGACATCTATTTTCGCACCCTACACAGAGTAGGAAGCCCAAGAAAGCAACCTTAGGACAACCTTAAGACAGCAAGAGTGAGCATCTTCTTGGCAAGCTGTGCACACACCTACGTTGAGTTAGGAACGAGATTCAAGTCAGACTCGGGGTGAGAGAAAAAGACCATCAACATCTGGCGATTCGACCAAGACATGGTGAAAGGTTGAGTGGGGAATTGAGTATACAGCTCCATAGAACTAAGCGTATAGATTCTCAAACAGCAATACATGCTAAGCCAAATGGAGCTATAATAGTTGCTTGGTTTGGCAAATTATATAAAAGATTTCTCTTGGGATTAGTCCGAGGATTTCAGTATCTTGCAGACCTATTTGATGAGACTAGCACCTAGACTTAGAATTGCTCTCAGGTAGCCCTTTTTTAGGGAAAAGAGGGTGTATTATATTGTACAAAAAAATAAGTTTTTACATCAGGTATGTCTGCCCTATTAGAGAACAAAATCAGGGAGAAGTAGCAAGTACAACCAACATAACAAACAAGGTAGATCCTCTATCATCTAGGCAATAAGCAATGTTTGATCGACACTCGGTGAGGAGAGAAAGATATGTGGTAATGCAAGAAGAACATTTGAGTCGAGACAGAACAAGTTAGCACTAAATGGAAGACCAAGAAGCTACCATACATTTTGAGTTGGTAAGGAGTATTGAGACCACGATGAGGTAGCAGAAGAGCATCTACAACAACAAAGAGCTCAAGGTAGACGAATACTTGGCCACATGCAGAGGGAGATGACTTTTGACTATCAAGCCGACACTAGAAGTGAGCTAGTTCAAAATTGGCGGCCAAGGAAACCTAAGGCCTTCAACAGAGAAGTGACTTTCAGATCTTGGCAAGAAGATTTTGAGCAGTCATCTACAAAAGTCTCCATTATAAGGAGTCCAAAGAGTTCGTGTGTAGACCAGGATGCTATGAGTATGGTTCTCCAAGTCGAAGATATGAAGGTGGTTTAGAGATGGAACATGCCTCAAGCTGAGATCAGTATAGAAGCTCTACACACGTGTCGAAAGCAAAACAAAAGAGCTGACATAGTCTAGGTTGCTAGGAATCAAGTTATGGACACATGCAAGCAAGCAAAAATATACTTCACAAAACAACATCGGGGTAGAGGACACACAGTCCTTCTCCCTTGTCCAAAAATAAGATGCCTAATCCTGCACCCTTGCCAAAGACCAGGACTCCTAGTCTTGTGCTGATACTAGGATGTGGTCACATATGTTATCAAAGATGGAGTCCGATAGTTCCAAAGGTCCCAATGGTTGGATTACTAGTGCCTAGGACACCACCTATTGGAGGACATCATCACAAGGATGTCCACATAGACAAATGATGACACAAAGATGCACATCATAAGTGTTGGAGGTGGTGGCCTTCACCCCTCAAAATGGTGTGTGGAGCATGGTTTATTGAAGGAGGCTTGTGGTCGTGACATGTGGATTTGGGGATAGAAAATCCCACCCTTAGGGGCCTTGGATATAAAGAGCTTATCTGACCCTCCTCTCTTATCCTTCCTGGGACTTTTTGGGGGGGAGAGGAGGTATGATGTGGCTACGAGGTGGGGATTAGGACCCCCTGCACTCGCAGTCACCTAGGACACGTGGCAACCTGCATGGTTGCCAACAATAAGGACAACCATTATGTTGATGAAGAGTGACCCAAGGATCTTGAGTTGGTGATTTTGCTGAGTTGAAGCCAGCTCCTCTAATCAAGTTTCTAGATTTCAAGGAAACTAAAGGTGAAGACCCAATAGCCATTTGCAATTGAATTTGCAAGCTTATCACTTAAATGGTGCTATGACAAAAGAAGAATGTATGAAATTATTTTCCTTGTAAACTGACTTGGACAATGCAATGCTGGTTTTATCTTAAGGAAATTTTCCCAAGCATATGCTGAAGGATAAACATAGATAGCTAGCCATGAAGGGTTGGAAGTATAGCTTAATAGTTTAGCAATCATATAATCAGAGTGTATATGATATCCTACAAAGATGGGTTTTGCGACATGAGGAGGTACAATACTTGATGGAACCCATAAGGGGCTTTTTGGAGGTCATTTTGCCTCATTGCTCGAAAAGTGTTACAAGCTGGATTGTGGTGGAATACTCCATTTAAAGATGCATATGCCCATTGTGTTCAGTGTGATGTTTGTCATAGTACATAGGTCGAATGCAACTCCTTGATCATATGCCTCTACAACCGAGTGAGCCATGGGAAGATTTTCAATGATGGGGCCTCAATTTTATGGTTCCTTGTAAGAACATAGCTAATCAAAACAAATACATCATTGTAACTATAGATTATGCCACAAAATGAGTTGAACTTAAAGCTATCAGAGGCAACTTGGCTCGCACCATAGCCAAGTCCCTTTTTGAAAACATCATGTGCAGGTATCGATGGCCAATTGAGTTTGTTGGTGATCCAGGAACTAATCTTATGAATGAAGTGTTTGAGTTACTCACCAAAGAGTTTATGGTGGTACATAGAGTGGCTACAACATACTATGCATAGTGTAATAAAAAAGCTAAGTGCATTAATAAAACTCTAAAATTGGTACTTACTAAGACTGTCAATTCAAATCGGTAGGATTGGGATGCCAAGCTTCCTAGCACATTGTGGGCATATAGGATAGCTTACAAAATTACAACAAACTTACACCATTTTGAATGGCTTTTGTGTTAGAACCTCTTGTTTCAGTGGAGTTTCTAGTCCCAACTTTACACATCTTCACTCTTACCCTTGCTTCAACTACTTTCAAGAGAGAAGAAAGACCAGCCAAGCAACAAAAATTGTCACTGCTGGTTCAAGGGTCACATTCGATCGAGTAGCCTCCTACTACAATTAAGATGATGAAGTAAAATTCTCTATTTGAGATTGTGAACTTGCAATGGTTCGATGTCTAGAGCGTGAACATGGCTAGAGAGTTACTACAGTGATACAAAGGCAACATCGATAGCATTAACATCCATGACAAGAGAGTCCATTTGGATAAATGGCTCTATGTAGGGGTTTTTTAATTTACACCAATGCCACTCATATCATCCAAGCACATTCCCATGGCAAATGTTGCTCATTGCACCAAAGACATTCCACCAACCCCAAGGCAACTTGATTAGCAAGGCCAATGATGCCAAGAAAAGCAGTCATTCTTTTTCTTCTTGATGGAATACATTGTGGCCACTTATTTTCCTTTCTTTCAATTAAGGATTTGAAGTACTTCCTTCTACTTTATCTTTAGTCACCTGTCCCTTTAGTAGCTCGAAGCAAATTAGACATTTGCCTTTTTATGGCCTTCTTCATGGCAAAACTAAAACACAATCTTTTTGCTGGGATCCCTATATCTTTCATAGCCCAATGACCATGGTCTTTTCCAATCCTTTGGATGCCTAGGGTCGCTATAATAATAGTGATTATACGGTATTTCCTAGCAGTCCCAGTATAGTCTTTCATGTAGATGATCATCTTTTCGGTATACACTATCCTTTTCTCCTCTTTCCACTTGATTAATGCTCAAAACTGTGTTCTCCTTATACTAGTAGTTATTTGTCTCATGTCCTAGTTCCTTATAGATGTATTAGGAACATATGACTATAGTTTTTAACAATGTCCAAATCATACTTCAATTTCCTTCATTCATTCTTCGTATGACCTTGTTTTTTACAATGTCCACACTATACTTTGTTTATACCTAGGATTCCTCTGAGATCTACTTCTTTCAAGGCCTTCCTTACCTGCAATTCAATCTTTCTTTTATTTCCTTCTTTGTCAAGTCATCTTGTTCTTCATCTTTTTCTTTATCTTGCTTCTTGTACTTCATCATGGGAACTTTTGCCATTGGATCATTAATTCCTCTATTGTCAAGGCACTATTGCCTTTATTAGCAATTCATCACTATTCCTAGTTGGGTTTAGTTTCCTTTGTCCTTGAATCAATTTGATTAAAGCTTCTCACTATCCACATTTGATTCTAGCTTCATGGAGGGTTGTTGTAACACGTTTGTTAGGATCCTCATTTTGGCTGCCAAGTCATGGGCCCTTCTCCAAGCCCTTGCATTAAATAATTCAGCCTCATGCATACATGTTCTTCACTACTTTCCTTTGGAACCTCTTTAAACATGCTTCTTTTATTCTATGCCATGTTGTGAAATGGTTTATACCAAGCTAATAAAAACCATTCCTCATCTTTCCCTTGAAAAGTTGTCACGAGCTACTTCAAAATCTTCATCTTTATTTATTTCTCTCATAAACCACAATTTCTTAAGTAGGGGATTCTCATTCTACTCACCCTTAAGAATGGGCAACTTAATCTTTACTCTTGGTGATATCACCATGAGAGGTTCTATGGATTTTATATTGTAATTGTTTGACTTGAATAGGTGTACCTTCATGGTTTTTCCTTCTTGATTTGCTACTCAGTTTGCTCCTCCTTTAGGTGAGTTAGAGTCTAGGTATTCATCTTTTGGTCCTTGTGTTTATGTAATAGAAATATATTTTTCATGTAAAAATGGACTTGGACCATGATATCCTTCATCAGATTCATATTCATTTGCAGCATAATCAACCAAACTCTCTAACCTAGTTTGTAGGAGTATACTATGATTCTCATTGTATTCTAGCTTCTCAATCAAAATGTTCACAATTTTTCCATTAGCACATTCTATGATCCACATTCCTTCATATATAAATTTCATTAAAAGCCTTGTTAACCTTTGAATGGGACTATCTGTAAAGAATAAGGGAGAGAGATAGGAGACTCAAGTTCAGCTTTCTTCACAACACACAAAAGAGAGAGGACACAAGGTTGGAGGGTGAAGCCTTTCTTCACTTTTGCACACAACAACAATACAATAGAAGAGGGAAATACCCTATATGTCAAAACCTAGAATGCGTGGTTCATATGTGAACCCAAACCAAAAACATACGTGGTAGTCTAACTACACCACGAGTACAACTAACATAGGCGGTGACATAAATGATAGTCATCCAGGAGATATGTCGGGGATAGAGCTTGATATCTCAACACTCCCCCTCAAGCTCAAATCCATCTCACGTACACCAAGCAAGCTCCTAAATCTGCGAAGCTTCTCGGTACCCAATGCCTTCGTAAAGATATCAGCCACCTGCTCCTCAGTGCTGACATAGACAAGATCAATCTCACCAGCTAGAACCTTCTCTCTCACAAAGTGATAATGCACCTCAATGTGCTTCGTTCTAGCATGATAAACTGGGTTATTAGCAAGCATGATGCTGCTAATGTTGTCACAATGAATGACAACTGCTGCGTGAACTGACTGTCCCATATCTACAAGTAGCTTCCGTAACCAAGCTACCTCACATGCAGCCATTGCTGCACCCCTGTACTCAGCCTCTGTGCTCGACAAGGCAACTGTTGGCTGCTTCTTGCTGCTCCAAGTGATGGCACCACTGCCAAGGGAAAACATAAAACCACTAGTAGATCTCCTGTCTGAGACACTACCAGCCCAGTCAGCATCTGTGTATCCATGTACCTGTAATGCACACCCAGCTTCATAAAACAGTCCATAATGCAATGTGGACTTCACATACCGCAGTATGCGCCTAGCCGCATCCAAATGTGGCTTCCTTGGTGCCTGCATAAACTGACTCACCAGCCCCACAGCATAGCTCAAATCTGGTCTGGTTATAGTCATGTAAATCAAGCTACCTACTATGCGCCTGTACATAGTAATATCTTCAAGAAGCTCACCTGTTTCTGCATTGAGCTTCACATTCTGCTCCAATGGAACAGAAATAGGCTTACAGCCTGTCATCCCATATTTGGACAGCATGTCCAAACCGTATTGCCTTTGCAACAGCCATATCCCACTTGGGGATCTAATAACCTCAATGCCCAAGAAGTAACGCAGCTCTCCCAAATCCTTCATCTCAAATTTCTGCTTCAACAGCAGCTTCACTTCATTAATGTCTGCATCACTATCACCTGTAATAATCAAGTCATCAACATAGATGACTATAAGCACAATCCCTCTGTTTGTCCTTTTCACATAAAGTGAAAAATCTGAATTGGAAATCTGAAATCCAATAGTGACAAGATATTGCCCTATCTTGTCTGACCATGCCCTCGGCGCCTGTTTTAAGCCATACAAGGCTTTGCGCAACCTGCATACAAAATCGGGGTGTGCTTTATCCTCATAACCTTCTGGCTGCATAATATAAACCTCTTCCTGCAAGTCACCATGCAAGAAGGCATTTTTCACATCCATTTGATGCAAAGACCATCCCTTTGCAGCAGCCATAGCAATTACTGCTCTCACGGTTGCCATCCTTGCAACTGGGCTGAAAGTTTCCTCATAGTCAATTCCATATGTCTGTGCAAAACCTTTGGCAACCAATCTTGCCTTGTACCTGCTAACAGACCCATCAGCATTGTGCTTTACTTTGTAAACCCACTTGCAACCAATAGCCTTCTTATCATGAGGCAAAGGCATCAAATCCCAAGTGTGGTTTGCATCCAAGGCAGCCATCTCTTCATCCATAGCTGCTTCCCAATTTTTATGCCCTGCTGCATCCTCAAAACATGTGGGCTCTGGCTCCTCTAGAACCTTGACCATATAAGCATAGTGATGTGCTGTATACCCATCATATCTCAGCCTGTCAACTGGATACTTAATACGAGTGGACCTCCGTACAACTGGATCAATTGCAGGCGTCTTTAAATCATGCCTGCTTTTTCTTGCACCAGGCGTAACAACAGAAGGAATCCCAAGTTCCTCATCAAGGCTCATTTCAGAGCCGCTTGACTCTCCATCAACATGAGAGCTACCAGCAGACACATCAAACACTGGAGTATGGTCCACTTTTTCTTTTCCCTTATGTGATACCTGCACAACACTATCAGGACTGCCATGTGACGATTCACTAGATCTCAATCTCCCTGTCCATGCATTAGATCCACTAGTAGAGAACTCTCTGGGTCCACTCATGGCTTGAGATTGCTGCTCTGCATTTATTGCAGCATTCCCATTTCCTGCATCTGCATCTCCTACCATAACAGTTGGTGCATACCAGCTGCTCATTTCATCAAAAACAACATCTCTGCTCACTTGCATTTTGCGGGTGGAAGGGTTATAACAGCGATACCCTTTCTGGTGCTGAGCATATCCAATAAAGATGCATTTTTCTGCCTTTGGATCCAGCTTTGTTCTCTTCTCATCAGGAACATGAACATAAGCTATGCAACCAAATACCTTCAAGTGAGAAATATCTGGTTTTTGGCCTGTATACATTTCTTCAGGCGTCATGCCATGGACAGCTGCAGTGGGGGTTCTGTTCATAATATAAACAGCAGTTGCTACTGCTTCAGCCCAAAAATAATCAGGCATGTTTTTCTCATTTAGGATCGCCCGTCCTACTTCTGCAATATGCCTGTTCTTCCTTTCTGCAACCCCATTCTGCTGAGGGGTAGACCTGCATGAGTACTTCCTTTGAATTCCCTGTTCTTTCAGATATTCACAAAATTCTTCTGAAAAGTACTCTCCCCCTCCATCAGATCTTAGCACTTTAATATGCACACCTTTCTCTTTTTCAACCATGGCCTTAAAAGCCTTGAAATGGCTGAACACTTCACTTTTGTGCTTCATAAAATAAATCCACACCTTCCTTGTGTAGTCATCAATAAACATCACATAATAATGGCATCCACCAATAGAAGCAGCTTTGGTTGTCCAAACATCTGAATGGATCACTTCCAAAGGTCTTCTGCTCACCTTAGCATTTTTGGGAAATGCATGTCTGGCCTGCTTACCCATTTGGCATGCTTCACATACCTTTTGCATTCCCTCAACTCTGAATTTAGGCAAACCTGCAACAATGTTTTTCGTTTGCATAGATTTCAGCCTTTGTATATTCACGTGCCCAATGCGCTTGTGCCATATCTCAATATCTGCAATGACACCTCTCCCATGCGCAAACATAGCAGCTTTCACCTCAGGCATATCAACATCCAAGGTGAACATTCTTCCATTTTTGTTGCCTTTCGCAACCAAGCGGCATTTATTTTTCAAGTCCTCAACAAAGCATCCATCAGGATTAAATCTAACCTGCAGACCTTGCTCAACCATCTGGCCAACTGAAACCAGGTTCTTAGTGATTTTTGGAACATGAAGTACATCTGCCAAGTACTTCGTTTTGCCATCCTGCATAGCCAATGGCACTTTACCAACCTGCGTAATTGGGTGCGCAGTATCATCACCTGTTTCAACATAACCTGGCTTATCCAAATTTCTGACATCATGAAACCACTCACCATGACTGGTCATGTGGTTAGAGGCACCTGAATCAACATACCAAACATCATTGCAAGCTGCAGCATCTCCTGACATGGAGTTAACCATATGCTGCATCACAAAAAGGTGCTCATTTCTGTCGTCACCATGCCCACTTGATGATGCATAGTTGCTTTGCTGCAACTTTCCACTTTTGATGTCATTCTGCTTTTTATAGCATGTATTCTCCTTGTGTCCAGGCTTTCCACAATAATAGCATTCTATGCTGCTATTTACTTGCTGGTTCCTTTGCCATGAACCACGGCCTCTTTGGCTCCCCCTGCCTCTAGAACTACCACGTCCTCCTCCATAGGACTGGTTTTCCTGTTGTTGCTGTTGGTTCTGATTTCCTGCACGGCCACCAGAACGGCCTCTTCCTCTACCCCTGCCTCTACCTGTATTCGAGTAGAAAGCAGTCTCTTGAGAAGTTGAGGTGGCTGAACCACCATTCCTTTGCTCTTCACTCAGCAAGAGAGCAATAAGTTCCTGAAAATCAGGAAATGTTTCACGGACTCCAATGGATGTCCGAAATTGTGCATAATCTTTCCCAAGACCATTCAAGGTCACGGACACTAAGTCCTCATCATCAACAGGTGCTCCAATGGAGGCAAGAGAATCTGCAAGGCCTTTCACCTTCAAGGAATACTCATTTATATTCAGATTTTTCCTTTGCACATTGTGCAACTCCTGCTTTAGCTGCATCTTTCGTGCTTTGGTATTTGTGCTATACAGCTTCACCAATGTATCCCATGCCTCCTTAGGCGTCTCTAGATCCTGTATATGCACAATCATAGAATCTGAAATGCTAACGGACAGCCAATACAGGCATTTTTTGGCTTTTTCATGCCATTCTTTAAAGGCCTTCAATTCAGCAGGAGTGGGAGCAGCACCCAAAACTGGTTCTGCAGTTTCACTACTGATGTAATCCCAAACTCCCTTTCCCATAAAGAAGTTTGTCATCCTGAACTTCCATGCTTGGAAGTTGTTCTTGTCAAGCTTCTCACTGACAATGGTAGACAGATTCTCAGACATTTTACAAATCACGAATTGCAACAGCAACCTGTAAACATAGCAAATGCCTCAGAAGGGCAAATAGCAAAACTTCTGCAAAGAGCCTCACAGGGGCAGATCTGCAACACTGACGAAAGTGGTATTTCACCACACAGTCACTTCCTCGTGACGATTTTGCATCAACAGGCAACAGGCATGAATCTGCAACTCCCAATATCTCTGCACATAGGCATACGACGCAATTTCTGTGGCACCTTTCCACCGACTAGCCGCGCGGTGGTCGCACAGCAAAAAACAGGGCCTTTTTCTGAGTGCCTGCGAAGAACTTCCGCCTTCAAAACGGGCCCCGAAACGGCCTCAAATCCAAAAAATAAAGTCACCAAGGGCTTTGCCCCCTCCTGCAGCATATACTGCGCTCTCGCCGCACCGCGAAGGGCCTCTCAATCTGAAGCAGTGCAGTCCTGCACTTCTGGCTGTGCTACCTGCAGAGATTTGCTCCCAAACTCGAAATAGGAAAGCTACACTGGTCCTCTTACCAGGACACCACAAACTTGGCTAGCTTTCTTGAGCTCCTTACCACGAACAAGGCTCTGATACCATGTAAAGAATAAGGGAGAGAGATAGGAGACTCAAGTTCAGCTTTCTTCACAACACACAAAAGAGAGAGGACACAAGGTTGGAGGGTGAAGCCTTTCTTCACTTTTGCACACAACAACAATACAATAGAAGAGGGAAATACCCTATATGTCAAAACCTAGAATGCGTGGTTCATATGTGAACCCAAACCAAAAACATACGTGGTAGTCTAACTACACCACGAGTACAACTAACATAGGCGGTGACATAAATGATAGTCATCCAGGAGATATGTCGGGGATAGAGCTTGATATCTCAACACTATCACCATGAAAATCCCTTGCCAAATGCTTGAAATACTACTAAATATACCAATGAGCATAACCTAGTAGCCTTCCCAACATTTACAAAAGCCTTTAACTTGAATTTGGCATCAAATTAATGAATAAAACCATACTAGAGAAGAAAGTTTTTGTAGGGTGATTCCTACATTGGCAACATTGAGATTCAACTACTTTTGCATCCTCAATAATTTTTAAGACATAATTCCTAGAATTCCAAAGGGTAAACCCTTCAGCAACCTCAAAATTTCCTTCCACTCATAACCTTGTTTTGTTACTAAAGTCTATGCACTCAAAAATTCTTTCCACTCATAAACATGTTCTATTACTACTTTCTATGCACTCAAAACCAACCTTGCATCACACACATAGGCAAAAATTAGTGAAACAATCCCGCTAGTAGGTGTCATAATCTTATGTTCACTTGCAATATGTAGAATGTATAGCTTGCATTGTATGCTCAAGGAACAAAATACATGAATATGCGAATGTAGGCAAACCACAAAACTTGTATATGGCATCAAACATAAAGTAATACAAAAAACACCTCACAGAATATTCTGTAAGTGAAACCCCATACTATACTCAAAGAATAATATGGAAAGATGTAAGTCACATCATGAAGAAATATCAGCAAAGTTACACTTATACATCCAAGCACAATGACCAAGATGCAAAACTCATTAGGCACACAAAGGATAAGATGTAGCTCATGTTAAAAAATGAAAAAAACAAATCTTAAATCCAAACACATTACCCAAGAGGCATAGATTGAATGATAAACTCAAACTACAACCAAAAGGTTAAGATGCTCATATATAAACCCAAAAAACAAAAGGATCAATCATGCACACACAAGTTTCTCACAATTATTCACACTACTAAGAAACTTGGCATGAGCTGATGTGCACCTTTTCTCAAAGGAAATAACATTCAGATGTATGAAAAAAAAAAAGAAACATTTGAAAACAAGGTGTCAATGACACATAGGCCCTGCCTATGGAAGTTTTGGGAGATTGAAGTTGTATTTACTTGCTATTTTATGGTGAAATATATGTATTAGAGTGGTCTGTCCAATAAGCAAAAGTTGTTCCAGAGTTTGTATTTTCAATCGGAATGTTTGTCCATATGTGGTCCAATGTACTTCTGTATATTGTTGTTGTGTCTTGTATAGTCATTGTGAAATGGTATTGTTGCATTATGTTATTTAGTTTTGTGGAGTTTGAGGTGGTACTCTTTATATCGATATTAAAGTCACCGACTATTATTTTATCTAGTGTATTATATTTGTAACGATTTAGTATATCTTCTAACATGCTAAAAAATGTGTTTATTGTTGAGTTTAGTGGTCAGTAAATCGCTACAGTTAAGTATTCATGTTTTGATTTGTTAATAATAGCTTCTATGATTTCTATTCCATTGTTTTGTTGTATTAGTTGGTGTTTCAAATGAATAGTTTTGTTTAATAGTATGCATGATCCACATGATGACAATATGTGTAATGCTTTGAATGTGTTGAATGTTAGTTTGTCAAATTGTGTTGTTCTAGTTTCTTGTAAGCATAGGATATTAGATTTCATAAGTTGCTCTGTGTTTTGTATGTCAACTTTGTACTTTTGTAGTGATCTTGTGTTTAAGGATTGGATGTTTATGTTGATTTCAAATTTTGGTTTGTTCTATTCTTTAAATGTGTGCCATCTCTTTGATGTGTGAATTCTTTCCATTTCTTATTGAACATCTTTCTCCACATGAAAATTTTCATGTTTAATTGGTTCTAGCAAGTAAAGGTTTTCAATTTTTTTGACTCTGGAGATAGCCGTGTAAGATAATTTGTGGCCTCTTACTTTTTGAGGTGAGAATGCCAAACGTTCCATTCTGAGACCTTGCGATCTATGTATAGTGCGACCTACAGCTGGTTGAATTGGAAATTGCTCTCTTGTTAAAATACGTGTTTTTGATGGACCTAATTGCACTTCCTTTGCAATTCGATATATTGGTGTCCAAGTGGGGTCTATATCCTTTGTAAGCTTGTGTGTTGTTGGTTCTTGCTTTTTTGCCTATTTTGTTACTTTCAAGCTTTATCGAAACTATGTCTTTATTATTGAATGTAGTCATTCTTTGGAAGACTCCATCTGCTCTATTAACAAGGCCATCATGTTGATCTAGGTTTCCTAAACATAGCTCTACAAGCATTCCTTTTTTAATTTGTATATTTGTTATGAGGCCATCAGTTGCCCTAGGATCCTCAAGAATATAATGTTCCTTGTGCTATGTGGAGTATTGAGTCATTGTGTGCATTCATTTGTAGGTTTGTGTAGAACAAGTGTGGGAATGGTGGTCTTGTGGTGGCTATCGAAAACAATTTTCATTTATGTAGTCTACTTGATTTTGATTGTGTGTGCAATTACGAAATGAATTCAAAGTATTGATAAAATTGTTGTTGTTTTGCCTGATTGTCCACCTGTAAGAAACAAATGTATTTTTTCATGAGGTTTTATTCTTTTTTGCAAAAGGATGCCATCAAAGATTTCACGTTGCTCTTTGTTAAGGCTCCTAATACGTATGTGGTATTCCTTAAATTGATGCTTTCTTTTCAATATTAAAGCTCTGTTGTTGGGCTCATTTGTATTGATAAATTGGAATTCACATGAAGATTTGTATAATGGTAAGGACAAGGATATGAAAGAAGCTAGTTGTGCACTCATTTGTTGAGCATGTAAGAAAGCATTTCCTAATTTTCTCATTCGATTTTGTGTATCTGTACCTTCTTGCAAACATTCCTTCATTGTATCTTGCAAGTTCTTTGTTATTATATTGTCCATTTTTGTGATGTAAGATGTGCAATACGATGCCGCACCATAAGGATGCATGCTGTATTGTATGTCGATGTTTGACTGCCACAAATATGATATCTTTTTGTTAAAAGCATTTGTAAAGATGTCTTTTGGATGTGTTTTTAAGAACAATGTTGGCTTCTTCAATTTTGAGATCTAATTTATAATATATATGTGTCTATATCCAACCCTTGTCCTTGTATCCATTCCTCAGTTGATGTTGTGATGCTTGAGGTAATGTTGTTTAAACTACCTTGCACCTTTTGATAATTTTCTTTATGTATTGTTGTATTTTGGCTTTCCAATGGTAAAAGTAACATAGTTCTATGCAAGGGTGGTTTTGGGTAGTTGAAACGGCATTTTGAGTTATTTTTTTAAGAGCACGTTGATGTGTGTTTATGTGTTTGGATATCTCTCATGTTGTTGTTGAGAAGGTCTTTATCAGAACATATGTACTTGTCAATGAAGGTACAAACACTTTCCTCATTACTTTTGTTAAATATTGGAGCATCTTCAATCCAAATTAACCCATGCTCATGTTGGCTTCCCTTACTTTGGAACTCGGTTACAAAGAAATAATCTTTAATATTTCCTATTATTCCATTATCTTTTTTCATTGTGTTGATCATTTGATCAAGCTTGTGATTGTAATACCTTGCACAAACTGTTGGGTTCTCTCTAATCAAATGACGCATATTTGCTACCTCTGTTTCATTATTGGGATGTTGTATGTTTGTGTTGTAGCTTGATTTTAGGCAACTCACAAGGGGGTCCCTTTCAGTGCAAGAGAATGTAATAAAGAAGGTTGGTGGTCCCAATTGGCACATCATTGCGAATGCTTCTTTTTGGAGTTTCTCTTTGTAATCTGGAGATGTTCTTAATGACTCAAAATCTTTGTATCCATGTTAGATTTAAGAATTCTTTCAATGTTAGTGTTTCCTCTAACATCCCTTGTAGTGAGATGTTTGCTTTGAAAAGTACCTTTGCATAGTTGAACCCAAATGGACTGCATCACTTGTTTGATAAGTACTTTGATTGACTTGAAAAAGAGATTGGGGATGTTTTGGCTAATCTTTAAAGACTTGTGCGTAAGTTCCCATTTGACAATGTTCATGTATGTAAATTTTTTGTTACCAATTTCCCTTGGAGATCCAAAGAATAGTGCTGGAAAGTTGAGTTCCTCACTATGCTTATCATGGAATAGTCCTAGTGGTTTTTGATTCTCATATGGTGCAACAAAGTGAATTGTGTCTTGGTAATCTATAACTTGCTCATAGGAGATAACATTGTGAATTAATGTATCTGTTTCTATGTCATTTTCTTCTAGATTATCTCCCTCTTAGCATTGACTCTCATTTTCATACTCTTTTGGTTATTTTAACATGTTCATGTGGTTGTACCATTCTCTATTTAAGACAACATTGTTGGTTTTATATAAGGAAGTGTCAATTAATTTGTACATTGCACTCATTAAAATATTGGGATGTACATTTCCAATCATATATGAAGATTTAAATTCCATTTTCTTTTTTATTCCAATTAGCATGTCTCCCTCTTCACATCAATGAAACGGGGCAAAATTTGTTGTATTTTTGTGGTGTGTGCTATAACGTTTACTACACTACCTTTTACTCCTAATTGACCATCAAAAGATAGTTCTCTAATTTGCGTGAATGTTATCTGTGGGGAAACAAGCCTTTCCTCAATATCACTCAAAATAGACACTTCTACTATTTTTTTGTTAACTTTAATGTGGTTAGGTGTGAAATATTTTGGAAGTTTGTTGCTTGAAATTGCTTTGTGACACTCGTTACAAATTCGATAAAACTTTGTTTGAAATTATATGCCATTTTCTTCTTGATTGTGCTGTATCCAATTGAACATGTCCTTTTTCAGGAGGATTATCTGTTTCTTGAAAAGCATACGTTCACAAGAGTAACATTGGAAATAAGGAGTATCCTTCATTAAGTTTAGATACTTGAGAATGAATTTAGAAGGGTTGCCAAACAGAGCACTATATTCATCCTTGTTTATATTTTCATCAACAATGTTGTTTCTTTTTCTTTTAGAAGATTGTCTTTCTAATTTTTGCCCATTTGTTTGTTCATTTACTATAGAATTTGAAACTAGTTCAATTTTTTGTGCTTCTTTGTTTTGATATCTCACACTTGGTTGATCAACATTTCTTCTCAAGTCTCTCACTTTAGCTATAATTATATGCAAAAACATCTTAGTTGTTGGGTACATATCTTGGAAAGATTTGCATATGTCCCTTAAACTACGCTTTGGATCCTTCATGATTGTATCTGTTAATAAGACACCAAATCAGTTGTCCAAAATTTCTTTTTGTTAAATGCCTTGCTGAATGTGCATGGAAATACAAACATTTGTGGATAGTGAATAACAAGTTGAAGTACATTTAGATTTGTTAGATATCAATGCTCCACTCTCGCGTAACTACGTGGGAACCAGCTAACTCTACTTGTAAGCCCCCCATATGAGGAGAAGGCATTTGAGTAGCTAGGTTATCCGGTAGGTCCTGGTTTTGGACACTAGATGGGGGCCATGTGTGGCCTAATGGCTAGACGGCTTCAAATAGAGTTGGCACACTACCGACTAGGCTACATACAAGTGCAGGAAGGCATCCCATGACTAACCGCACTGAGGGTAGATGGAGCATTTCCCGGGGCAGCAACCCACTCTCGGGCTGCAGGGGCCGTTTGGAGCCCCAGATTCCCGGGTGGCTTTGTGCCGAATGGTGATCGTAGGACAATTTCTCTATTTTGCGCCATAGTTCTGACGTGTGGTTGGTGGCCTATTTCGGGACCGACCTCCAGTCGGCCATTTTGGGCCGACTAGGTCGGTCTCCCAATTGGGTCTAACCGACTACGACTGGTGGCTATATAAGAGCAAGCCCGTGAAGCCCATCATCATCACTGGCTACAGCAACCCTGATTCCTTAGCATCCAGCCTTCGTCCTCTATTGTTTCCAGCATGCCACCGAAGCTTCTCACACAGCACCGCACGGTTGGGAGGCAGCGCCATCTATTGTATCAGTTTTATAGTAATCAAAATTTTGATTCTCCATACTATCTGCTTTTCTCTCTTGCATACGAGATCCTGTTATCTATTGAGCACAGATGTTGTATTATTTTCTTACATGGTATCAGAGCTTGGGCTCTAGCAAGAAGATTTGGTAGTGTGTTTCTGTTTGTGAGCAGATTGTGAGAGATGGCCCAGCCCGCAAGACTACGAATCCCACCATTCGGCGAAAGCAGAAAGTTGGATGGCACTAACTATCCACTCTGGAAGTTCAAGATGAAGACCATCCTAAGTGCATACGAGCTTTGGGATACTGCTACTAGGGTGGATGTGAAGCTGGTTGCAAGACCGAATCCAGCCAATGCAGGACAATAGATAGTACCAACTGTGGATGAGATTCTCACGTGGACAAGAAGAAATGCAGATGCACTGTGTTCAATTATCTGCAGTGTAAGTGATTTTGTCATGGCGTTAATTCAACATGTCACCACAGCGGAGGAGGCATGGACGGTCTTGAAAAATCAGTACGAGACCACGAATCAGATGTAGATTCAGAATCTGGAGACACAGCTCATGAACGAGAAACTATCTGAGTTTGAAACGACAGAGAAGTTCACAACTAAGGTGAAGAATCTGTGCGATCAGATGACTGCGATTGGCATCACCATCACCAGTGAGAATCTAGCACGAAGGTGCATACGGATTCTCCCACCAAAGTACAATGGTCTTGTTACGATGCTGAATACGCAGAACAGAAATCCGCCCCTCAACTTTGAGGATTTCAGTGCGATGCTTTTGGAGGAGGAGATGCGTCAAAAGACGAGGACTGGAGAACATTCGGCTTTCTCAGCTGGATCAAAGAAATGTAAGGGTAAGGACTCTGGTAACCCATCTTCTTCTGATGATAAAAAGAGAAAGAAGAAGATCAAGTGCTTCTATTGCAACAAGGCAGGGCACAAGCAGAATGAGTGCCGGAAGAAGATTGTAGATGAGAAGAACAAAGTAAAGAAAGAGTCCAACAACAGTGCACAGGCATTACCAGTAGAGCTATTTGTAGCAATTGAGGAGATTTGCACGGAGGCAGTTCATGAACCTGCGGATGAACCTTGGATTATTGATAGTGGTGCATCACACCACCTGACCAGTTGGAAGGATTGGTATACCTCTCTACATCCAGTAGGGAATGACATCCCGGTAGCAGCAGGCAATGATGCAAAATGTCTAGCAAAAGGAAAAGGTATGATTGCTCACAAGTTAGATGGAGTTGTAAAATAGTTGTCCGATGTTCTTTATGTGCCAGATATCAAGAGGAACTTGTTGTCCATTTTTGCGATCACGGATCGGGACCTCAAAGTTCACTTCGATAAGAATGCCACACAGATTTTAGATCTTCAAGGAAAGGTCATTGGTAAAGGTACAGGTGCAAGTGCTCGAGCCGATGTGAGCAACACTAAGTTGTGGCATGAGAGGTTTGGTCATCTAAACCTTAGTTCTTTAAAGGAGATGCATGAAAGTGGAATGATTGTAGACCTACCAGAAATTATAGATCTGCCCAATGTATGTGAAGCTTGCATGATGGGCAAGCACCATCAGCAGCCCTTTCCTAAAGAGGCCAGCAGGGCAAAGGCTCCTCTAGAGCTCGTTCACACGGATCTCTGCGGAAAGATGGAGATGGAAGATTTGGGCGGTTCCTACTACTTCATGACGCTGATCGATGACTACAATAGAAGGATATGGATATACTTCCTGAAGACTAAAGATGAGGCTTTTAGTAAGTCCAAAGAATGGCATGTAATGGTCGAGAAAGAAACAGGGAGGAAGGTAAAGAACTTGAGATCAGACATAGGTCGAGAGTTCACAACAAGTGAATTCGAAAGTTATTGCAAAACTCATGGGATCAAGAGGCAGAAAACCCCATCACCTACATCACAACAAAATGGAGTAGCAGAGTGCAAGTCATCTCTGCGAAATGGGTAGGAGTATGATGAAAGGGAAAGATTTGCCAAAGACTTTCTAGGCTGAAGCATGTAACACGATAGTATACATTCTGAATCGTAGCTACATGAAGGCTGTGAATGGGATGACTCCACTGCAGGCCTTTTCTGGTAAGAAACCTTCAGCTGCACATTTCAGAGTTTTTGGATGTGACTGTTTTGTGCATGTCCCTGATGCTAACAAGACCAAATGGAAGCCGAAGAGCTGGAGGTGTATTTTCTTGGGCTACAGTGAAGAGGCGAAGGGTTACCGTCTCTATAATCCTGATACCAAGAAGGTAATAGTAAGTCGTGATGTGGTCTTCTCAGAATAGCCGCATCAATTGGAGGAGAATACTTCCTTCCTAGACAACCAGGACCAGGATATCCATCTAGTACAACCACCAACAGTAGACCGAACTCCCCCAACAGTGCTTGGGAGGATTCAAGATAAAGAAGAGGAAGAAGAGCCTGTAGAACCACAACAACGGCCATTCCCAAAGTGGGTAAAGCAGCTTTTGGACGGTAGAGAACCTCCACTCATTAAGGAGGAACCATCCGAACACTGCCGGTCCAGGAGATTAGAGGAGCAAAGAAGGGCGCAGGAACACTTGGTCAACTACGCTTTGATGATAGAGGTGATCCGTGCTGAAGAACCCAAGTGTCTTGAAGAGGCATAGGGTGATGATTGGTGGATGGAGGCTATGCAGTTGGAGTATGGCTCCATAATGAAGAACAAGACTTGGGACCTTGTGGATCGACCACCAAAACGCAAGGTAATCGGCACCAAGTGGGTGTACAAGACCACAAGTACAAGTCCGATGGCACGTTGGATAAGTACAAGGCTCGGCTCTTGGCAAAAGGATTCGCACAGGTACATGGTTTTGATTAATAGGATACTTTTGCTCCCACAGCTCGACTAACCGCAATTCGTAGCGTTTTGGCTTTAGCAGCACAAGAAAGTTGGCCCGTGTTTTAGATGGATGTAAAATCCGCCTTTTTGAATGGAGATCTCAAGGAGGAGGTATACATGGAACAACCACCAGGTTTTGTGATCCCCGGTTCAGAAGGTAAGGTCTGTAAACTAAAGAAGGCATTTTACGGGTTGAAACAGGCCCCACGGGCGTGGTACCAGTGGATTGATGCCTACTTTCTACAAAATGGGTTTAGGAGGAGCCCATCTGATGCAAATTTGTATATCTATAGAGAAGGAGGCAGGTGTATGATCGTGGTCCTTTACGTAGATGACCTTGTCATAATAGGGAACCATGAAGAAAATATCTCGCAGACAAAGCAGTTGCTAGGAAGAGAGTTTGAGATGATAGACCTCGGACTGATGCATTTCTATTTGGGGATTGAAGTTTGGCAAGAGCCAAAACAGATCTTCATTTCACATCTGAAGTATGTTGGAGAGATATTGAAAGCATTTGGCATGGCTAAGTGCAAGACAGTTGGCACCCCTATGGAGGTTGACGTGAAGCTCTCAAATGAGGATTCATCACCACTGGTG
The DNA here is from genome assembly GCF_047967505.1 of Dipteris shenzhenensis. Classification (NCBI taxonomy): domain Eukaryota; kingdom Viridiplantae; phylum Streptophyta; class Polypodiopsida; order Gleicheniales; family Dipteridaceae; genus Dipteris; species Dipteris shenzhenensis. The sequence continues at coordinate 12,085,705 of NC_141598.1, forward strand.
GACGAAGTGAAGTACAAAAGGCTTGTGGGCAGTTTGATTTACTTATGCAACACGCGGTCGGATATCAGCTTTGCGACTGGTGTACTAACCATGTTTTCCAATAAGCCCCGGGAGATCCATTGGAGGGTAGGGATGCGGGTGCTAAAATACATCAAAGGCACACTTGATTATGGCATCACCCATACCATGGGCAACATCTTGACTGGATTCTGTGACTCGGATTGGGCAGGAGACGTGGACAGCAGGAGATCAGTGACATGTTACTATTTCTCACTTGGATCTGGAGCTGTGTCATGGGTTAGCAAGAAGCAACCTACAATTGCTCTTTCTTCTACCGAAGCTGAGTAAAAATCATCATGTTTTGCCTCTTGTGAGGTAGTGTGGTTGAGGAGGATTTTAGGGACCATGGGTACAATGCAGAACAAGCCTACGCAGTTATCATGTGACCCAAGATTGTGGAGGTAGTCTAACAAAGGTTAGTCTATGACATGCAAAGTAGTTTATTTAGAAAAATCACATACTTTCCATTCCCTTTATACAAAGATTTTTTTGCACATTGTAAGCTATCCCGTGAGTGATAAGAGATCAAGGCATACCCTACAATCTTTAGTTGTCTTGTCTTAGAAAATCTTTTACTTTGAATAGTGTTAAGGAAATCTAATTGCCCTTACTCTAAGACAAGATCATCGTAACATTCCGATTTCCAACCTAAAATCTCTGTCCGAGCATGGGAATGATCCAACCCCTAATGGTGGAGGGGAGCGTCGTGTTGGAAGAGCCTTAGGGGGAATATTAATAGTGGGTTCTGGTTGTTTGGAGGAGATAGGCCCAAATCTCATAGTTCAATACCTCTAACTACTACATTCCATATCTCATAGTTGGGTCTCAATGATTATGATATGCTTTCTTTATCTTATGTTTCGGTATGGTATACCACAACACTTAGTATGAATTCTTTTTGTTGTTCTCCTCAAAGGTAACAAGGGCTACAAATTTATCCCCCTTTTCTAATGCCTCAATGAAATCATAAAAGCCTAGAATTGGCCCCCAGCGAGGAAAAACTCGTTATTAATTAATTAGTTACTGTGTCGAGGGGGGGGGCACGATTAACCTAAGGTGGGATGTCTAAATCAATTAGGGCGATTAACCTAAGGTGCTTCGGCACAAGTTGGGAGAACTCTCCAGGAGCTGCTAAAGGCCATACTCTCCAGAAGTCGAGGGATCTATAAATACACGGGGCACTGGGCTGAGGGAGTAGAGGGAGGAAGGGGGGGGAGAGGGAGAGGGGACGAACGAAGGGGAGGGAGAGGAGAGAGAGCAGGACAGGAGAGGGAGGAAGGGGAGGGAGAGGGGAGAGGACAGGGGGTAGGGAGGAGAGAGGGAGAAAGAGAGGGAGCAAGCTAAGCGGAGGGAGAGATGCAGAGGGAGAGAGGGGGATGCTTAGGAAGAAGTGCGGAGGGAGGATGCGATGGTGAGCAAGAAAGATGCAGAGGGAGAGAGGGGGGATGCTTAGGGAGAATGCGGAGCGAGGATGGAGTGATGAGGTGGGCAATACTTGGGTTAATCTATTAATAAGGTGATCGATTGAGAGGCGCGATTAATTAATTAATGCATTTCGATCGTAGGAGTACGAGTGATTAGGAGCATTTAAGAGGGCGATTCTGTAATGTTTTGGTCTCAAGTTTGAATGTCTCCATAATTCACGGTTGTTTGAGGCAAAAATCCCTTATTAGAGTTGGATCCTATGTATGGCAATCTTGGCAGTTTTGCCAAACCCCTAGCATATCGTTGCCAGGCATTGGCAAGTGTTCCCACCCGTGCCATGCTGTGCCAAAAACCAGTAAGTCCACTCCGTTCTCTGGTTTCAATTTAGTACAGAGGGTCCACACTTGAGGTGACACCAGATAAATAAGGTGGGCGGAAAGAGTTCTCCATGAGGTGGGTGTAAGCGCCTCAGAGAGCAAAGCCGGCTCTCATAACAAAACAAATGGAAGCTGAAGCAAAACGTCGCAAATTTGTGGTGTGCTATAAGCGGGAATGGCCCCTTAGAGGGCGTTCCCGCCTCCACCGAGGCAAAAAATCGGAAAAGGCAAAGACTCCTCGAAATCGGTTGAGCAGACAAATGGGGAGGCATTCGAGCAGATGTGCCTGCTTTCAGAATTTCGGAAACTAAGTTGCCAATCCATTGAAGCGTAGACTTTCCCACGATTTCTGCATTTCCGCTTAGATGAGCGTCGAATCCAAACATTGAGCGCGAGTTGCCAAGGGGTGCTTGCATTGAGCTGGAAACTCCGGTAACTGGAGCCGAAGAACGTGGAGCGGGCTGGCGGATCCGTTTGATGGGGTCTCGCATATTTGCTGATGAACATAGTGGACAAGGTAGGCAACTCGGGACCTGCTCTAATTGTATGGACAATGAAGTAACAGATGCAAAAGAGGAGAAAAGCCAAGGGAGAGAGCATATGAGTTCGCATGTGTGACTCCATTTGAACAATGAAAAGAATTGGCCTATGAGCTGCTTTGTCGGCCATGCCTCTGCTTGCCATTGAGCCGCTCTCTTTTGAGGGTAGGCAACCTCACACTGTAGCACGTTGCCCAGTTATGCCGGACCCTCGGGTTGGCGATAAGAAAATATGCCACAAGAGCCACTTTCCACGATTGCTGCCTCACCGCTACTTCAGGTTTGTGGGCACCAACTATTTTCTCAATCGGTGCAGAGAGGAACCGGTGCTAACTTATCTAGGAACTGACAAGGTCCCTCGCACACGAATGTTTGATGGGCACCATCACAGGGATGAAGACAATCGGCTTGAAAAATTAAATACAGAGATCCTCGGTCAGCTGGGTCCAGAGACAGATGATGCCACCTATGCCTCGTTTTTACGGCGTTGCACCAGGGCAAAGGCCCTTTCTGAAGGCAAATGTGTGCATGAACACATGACCATACGTGGATATGCTGGCAACAGGTTTCTGAGTAATCTTCTCGTCCAAATGTACAGCAAGTGTGGGAGCCTGGAGAATGCACGTTCTGTGTTTGACAACATAGTCAATCGGAATTTGTTCTCTTGGAACATTATGATTACAGCGTCTGCCCAAAACGGGAGCCTGGACGATGTAAGGGCATTGTTCAAAGAGATGCCACAGCGTGATGTGGTCTCCTGGAATGCCATCATCGCAGCGTGTGCCCAGAATGGGCATGGCAACGAGGCCCTCCGATGGTTTGGTCAAATGCATGCTGAAGGTTTCGAGCCAAACAAGATCACTTTCATCTGCGTGGTGGATGCTTGTGCTTGTATGGCAGCCCTAGAAGAGGGTCGAGTAATACATGGTACTGTTACGGGCAACGGATGGGAGTCAGATGCCGTTGTGGGGACAGCCCTCGTCAATATGTATGGAAACTGCGGGAGCCTAGATGATGCAAGGACAGTGTTTGCAGAGATAACACAGCTGGATGTTGTCTCGTGGAGTGCCATGCTCGCTGCTTGTGCCCAGAATAGGCGAGGAAAGGAGGCCCTGCAACTGTATGGTCAAATGCAGGCTGAAGGCTTCGAGCCAAACAAGATCACCTTCATCTGTGTTGTGGACGTGTGTGCCAGCATGGCCACCCTAGAAGAGGGTCAAGTGATCCATGCTACTGTTGCAGGCAGCGAATGGGAGTCGGATGTTGTTATGGGGACCGCCCTCGTCAATATGTATGGCAGGTGCGGGAGCCTAGACGATGCAAGGGCAGTGTTTGCAGAGATGACACAAAAGAATGTGGTCTCTTGGAGTTCTATGATCGTTGCATGTGTCCAAAATAGGCATGGCAAGGAGGCGCTGCAACTGTTTGGTCAGATGCAAGCCAGAGGCTTCGAGCCAGACAAGGTGACCTTTATCTGTGTTGTGGATGCATGTACTAGTGTGGCAGCCCTAGAAGAGGGTCAAATGGCTCATGCTACTGTTACTGGCAGTGGATTGGAGTTGGATGCTGTTGTGGGGAATGCCCTCGTCAATATGTATGGCAAGTGTGGGAGCCTAGATGATGCAAGGTCAATTTTTGTAGAGATACCCCAGCGGAATGTGGTCTCCTGGAGTGCCATGATTGCATCATGTGCCCAGAATGGGCATGGCAAGGAGGCCCTGCAACTGTTTGAGCAAATGCATGTTGGAGGCTTCGAGCTAGATAAGATCACCTTTGTTTGCATTGTGGATGCATGTGCTAGTGTGTCAGCCCTACACGAGGGCCGTGTCATCCATGCTGCTGTTGCTGGCAATAGATGGGAGTTGGATGTCATTGTGGGGACAGCCCTTGTTAATATGTATGGGAGGTGCGGAAATCTAGATGATGCAAGGGCAGTGTTTGCAGAGATGCCACAGCGGAATGCGATCTCCTGGAGTGTCATGATTGCTGTGTGTGGCCAGAATGGGCATGTCCAGGAGGCCCTGCAACTCTTTTGTCAAGCTCAGGCTGAAGGTTTTGAGCCAAATAAGATCACCTTCCTCTGTGTTGTGGATGCATGTGCCACTGTGGGAGCCCTAGAAGAAGGTTCAAGCATTCATGCTACTGTTACTGGCAGTGTATGGGAATTAGATGTTGTTGTGGGGACAGCCTTTGTCAATATGTATGGCAAGAGCAGGAGCGTAGATGATGCAAGGGCAGTCTTTGAAGAAATGCCACAGCGGGATGTGGTCTCTTGGAATGCCATGATCAGTGCTTGTGCCCGGAATGGGCAGGGCAAGGAAGCCCTGCAACTGTTTGGTCAAATGCAGGTAGAAGCTGTTGAGTTAGACAACATTACCTTCATGTGCATTGTTGACACATGTGCCAGTATGGCAGCTTTAGAGGAGGGTCAATTGATCCACGCTATTGTTGCTGGAAAGGGATGGGAGTCTGATGTTGTGATGGGGAATGGCCTCGTCAATTTGTATGGCAAGTGTGGTTGCCTAGAGGATGCGAGGGCAGTGTTTACAGAGATGCCACGAGGGGACGTGGTATCCTGGAGTGCTATGATCACTGCGTGTGCTCAGAATGGGCATTGCAAGGAGGCCCTGCAACTCTTAGTTCAAATGCAGGCTGAAGGCTGTGAGCCGAACAAGATCACCTTTGTATGCATTGTGGATGCATGTGCAAGTGTGGCAGCTCTAGAAGAGGGTCAAGTGATCCATGCTCCTGTTGCTGGCAATGGATGGGAGTCAGATATCACAGTGGGGACAGCCCTTGTCAATTTGTATGCCAAGTGTGGGAGCCTAGATGATGCAATGGCAGTTTTTGCAGTGATGCCACAGCGGGATGTGGTCTCCTGGAATGCCATGATTACTGCATGTGCCCAGAATGGATGTAGCAAGGAGGCCCTGCAACTTTTTGGTCAAATGCAGACTGAAGGCTTTGAGCCAGACAAGGTCACCTTCCTCTGTATTCTCAGTGCTTGCAGTCATACAGGTATGGTTGCTGATGGGAGAAGATACTTTGCCTCGATGGATAGAGACTATGGGATAACCCCATCAGTGGAGCATTATGTGTGCATGATTGATCTTCTAGGGCGAAGAGGACTTCTGGAAGAGGCAGAGGACCTGATTAGTAGTATGCCATTTGAGCATGTTCCTTCAGCCTGGTTGAGCTTGCTTTCATCATGTGGAATTCACAATGACGTGGAACGGGCTGTGCGTGCTGCAAATTTTGTTCTTGAGTTAGATCCAAGGAGTGCTTCTCCATATGTATTGCTGGCAAATATCCATGCTAACGCAGGTAGTTTGGATGATCTAGGGAAGCTGAGAAAGGTACCAATTGATGATGTTTCGAAGAAAGTACCAAGATTCAGTTGTTCCGAGCTTGATAATGTGGTGCAAGAATTTGCTGTTAGAGAAACATTGCTTCCTTTTCATGAGGATATTCACGCTGAGTTGCACAGGTTGAATAGTCAAATGACAGCAGCTTGATAAGTGCCTGACACCTGTGCAATGCTGTGAATGTAGAAGAAAAAGATGACATGCTTGCCGTTGCCTTTGTGCTCTTTTCACCCCCTTTTAGTAGCACCAAGAACCTGCCTGTTGTGTACCTTGTTCAATGGAAGATAATTATGTGGAATCCTATGGGTTCTCCCAAAAGATGCCAGGAGAGAACCAAATCACTGTATGTCTTCAAAACTCTCGTCCAAACCTGCAAATGACCCAATTCTTCGAACAATAGAAATCAATGTCCCTTGAGAATGCCGCCACAAATCACTTCAGATCCAAATCTTTTGTGAAGCACATTGTAGAACATCTTCAGTCCAACATCCTAGAAAGTGTCAGTTTCCATGAAAGGGGTCTTCCAACAGACAGATGAGCAGCCAGTCTCTCCCAAAATCAAATCGCAATGCAATTCTATATTTCTGAGGTTCAGATCACAAATGGGAAGAATTGCAAACAATATCCAGGTCTTTGAGACATTGTGCAATTGCATCAACCCACAGTCCCCAAGAAGGGGCCAACCAGTGTAAGTACAAACATCAAAAGGGCATTCCTTTACCATCAATGTGACCCAGAAGGAAGTTCCATTGGTAGGCTGCCAGTGACCAAAAGTTGCAGAATACAAGTGTAGAATCAAATGTCGCATCATGTATACCCATGGTTGATCACCTTGCATGAATTCCAGTATCATTTTCACCTTGTGAGCTAGAATAAAGAATATGCATGTGAATATTGAGGATATTCAGTCCCCCACGCATCTTTGGTGAGCAAATGTGATCCATAGAAAGCAGCCTAAGGGCTTTCCGTCTATAGTGTGACAGTTAAAAAATCTCCATGTTATCAGACAGAAAATAGGAGATGTCTTGCTTGGCAAAAATCATCAAGGGCAAATAAAACTGGATAAGGGAACCAGATTCGATTAAACTATGGGATAGTAGCAGACATGTAATGGCCATGTAGGCAACTTCCAGTATTCTTATTTCTTCTTAAGCATGTCAAGAACCCAGTCCATTTGCTAACAACGAGTGACTGTCCACCCCAAGGGGTATTTAAGATGGCGTACGAGCTGTGTGGGTAAAACTATGGCCCTAGGCCATAAGATATGATGCCAAGCTTCTCTTGGAGTGAAATAATAAATAGACTTCTAGAAATTTACTTGCAGACCAGCGGCTAGACCACACAAAGATATTACCACGCATGAGGCATGAAAGGTCCTTTTTAGTGTTCTATGGCATGAAAAAGAAATCATAGGCATACGTCTGCGGAATCAATGGCTTGCTGCCATGTATCTCTAGACCATGCAAAACACCTGTAGCTACTAAATGATCCATGTATTGAAGCATAAGATGAATTGGTATGGTGTAAAACAAAGCATTGAGAGGACAGCCCTGTTGTATTGAACTAAAAAGAGTCCATTGATCCATAATATCACCTACCAAAATGCTGGCAGCTTTACTATCTTGCTATAACCAATAAATAACATGCTGCAATTTTACCCCAAATGCCAGAGATTTCATAGTCTGCAAGATGAGATCCCATTGTATAGTATCAAAGGTCTTAGCAATATCCATGAGAACATCTTGCTCCATGTACTTTGCATACTCACTCCTACATAGGCATTAACAATTTATTAGTAATATGCCAAAAAAAGAAGTAATATGTGTATGGGGAATGGAGCCATACTAAGTAGGTTGCAAACCCTTATGCAGAAAACTCTTGATACGAGACACTATCATCTTAGCAACAAGCTTATACATGACAAGCATAAGTGCATTATGCAGAAAACTCTTGATACGAGACACTATCATCTTAGCAACAAGCTTATACATGACAAGCATAAGTGTAATTGGTCTCCGGTCTGCACAAGACTCACATTTGCTTTTAGGGGGATTAACTTCATCAATCCTTTCTTGCAATAAGTGGGCATTTATTGGGTCTCCCATGCACGATAACCATAAACAATAATGTAGGTGAAATTGGATCTCGATATTGTAAAGAAAACTCCTTAGTTAGACCATCCCAACCTGGTCTTTTCAACTTCTCAGATGCTTTGATAGCATCTTAAATTCTCTGAGCTCTCTCCTTAAAAGGAAGTTCAAGTTGCATAGCCTGATGAGGAGACAAAATTGGATTGACATGTTGAAGCTCCTCTCAAGCTAATGTCACCACATGTGACTAAGAATCAGCGTGTGCAATTTGTTTGGCAAAGTGACAAACACATGCCTTTGCAAGTTGTGCTTGCACCATCCAAATATTTGCAATTTGCCTCTTAAAATGCAATCTTTTAAAAGATCCTTTAAAGAACTTCCCTTATCAGAGAAATCCCTTTGCCTAGCTCTAGTCTCCAACTTCTCAACCTTCCTATGGTCGTTGCATTGGAGAAAGTGTCTAGCTTGACATAGGCAACAAGCCTCGCCTGAGATAAATGACTCATTTTTGTCAAGTCTTGACATGTGCATTTAGCTTTGGCAACATTCTTTCAGAGGTTATGCATGTATTTCTTACCATTATGGTGATCAATGACATGCTGCATATGGGTAACATAAGCGATCCATGCATAATCAACATCTAAGTGCCGGTGGGCCCAAAAAAAAAACAATAGCATCTCATACCATGTCATTGTATGCTTCATGATGCAAATAGCTATTATTTATAAGAAGCAACCTTTTATTCAACAATCTACCATTCTATTTATCATAAAAAGATAGTTGCAACAAAAAAGAGCATGATCTGAATGCGGGAAAGCTAATTAGCCCACATATACAATTGTAGGCACCATATTGATGAATATTGGACAAATACCAATGATCTAAATAGGCTTGATAGGCGGACTTCACATTATGCGAAAAAGTATAACTAGGAAGCAAAGGCCTCAACACACACACACGCGCGCGCGCGCACACACACACACACACACACATTCATCCCCTTGGGAACCCTTGTGTACTTTAGATTTTTCAATGTAATGATGGCTTATGGATACATATTATTATATTGAAGTCCTTGGGAAAGTATATGATGGTCCACATAATATGTTGATGACCCCTAGATTTATTCTTCTTGTGGTGGGAGAGATATTGGACCACAATACCTAATTCACTATTGATATTTGAAAAAGAGGGGATGGATATCCTTATCTTGATTGATTTATTGGGAACCCTTGGGTTCATTTGCCATGTGGTGGAAGATATCTTGAACCACCATGCCTGATATACATATTGGGAAGACATACCTCTAATTATACCTTATTTGTCATGGTAGCAAAGAGCAAGATTACCTCCTACTGATCGATTCTATGGATACCCCAAAGTTTGGCTTGGATCACTCGAGAGAACTGCCATGAAATATGGTTAATTTTGTTGGGATGGAGATGGGATGTGGCACTAGATGTATGGTCACATCTACAGAGATATCATGAGATGGGATGGTGTGGGGACTATATGCAGTGGAACTACATTGCCACCCCTACAAGGATACCAGTGTACATAACAGGAGGGACTATTCTAAATTAAGAGCCCTATGGGGATAGGGTACGCTTGGACACCCTTTGCATTGGACCAATGGAGCACCTTATTTTTGTAACATAGACTTGGAATTGGGATGTGATTGACACTCTGACATGGGATTTGGAATTGGGTTGTGATTGAATCTCGACACTCTCACCAATGGCCCATGAGGTCGGACCACCATGTCCACACATGACAAATAGTTAAAGAAGCATAGTGGACGTCATGGAGGCTAGGGCGAGTGGTGTGAGAAATGGAATGGACTCTCGAGTTTATGGAATATGTAGGAAAAAGGAGAAAGGTTGCAGGTCATTGTGGTGATTGGGAAATCAAGTATTGCGCAAATACGATGAGGCACTGAATTGGCACGCACCCACAAGAGGGAACACCCGTTTCACGTTTATTGAGGTGTGGTCCTGCAGCCTGTTTCCCTTTCCCTCGGCCCACCCTAGGCAAGAGCTGGGAGCACGCTGCTTGATACAGTGTGAGAACTAGTGTGCCTCACGAGTTGGAGACCTTGAGAACCCTTCTGAACTATCAACTGAAGAAGAGTACTTCATGGGCACCATAGCGACTCAAGCAAGCTACAATGAACTTGGGCTTAAACTCTGAGACACCAGGAGACTAAGCTTTGGGAGGTACATGGAGGCAACACATTGAGCTTGAACCTGAGCTCTGAGGCTTGGCTTTTCTTGTATAGTGAATGCGGTGGTGTAGTTGCTGCTTGGGAGATCCATCGATTTAGCACGGAGAAGATCTTCAGAACAGGTTTGATGCGCCTTTCTTCCACTATCGCTCCTTGGCTCAAAACGGCAGTGAAGTAAGTGCATCATAGCACTCAAACAATTGCTCATGAGTGCATCGTAACCTCTTCCACTAAGCCACTTCTCTGGCACCTCTTCTACAAAGCTTTGTTGCTGCATCGCATGGCGTTTCCTGTGGGTGTGAGTGTGGGTGTGTCTATGCGTGGAGGTGTGTGTGGGCAGTCATGCAGCATTACCACTCGAACTCTGATTCACACTATGTATTTCCATTCTTGTTGCCATGCTCTGGAGGGCAACCAGATCAAAGAGGACATTAATGTAGATCCCTCAGATTTTTATTCCAACTCTTTACGAATGAATACGCTTTTAGTAAGAACGCCCTTTTCAGCTTGCTTGCCATTTAGCTGGCATTACGTCGCTGTGGGTCTGTAGCGAGTCTATGGGCCGATGAGCTGCCTCAAGCTCCTTAGATTTTTGGGCAAATGCTTCGAAGTAGCCGACGGGCTTCAAAGGACTCTTGAGAACTCTGGGTACACCATGTTGGACTTAGATGTAGTGGAATCCTTTGCGAGATTGGAAATCACCTCAGAGTCTACGTTTTTTGAGTCGGAAACGATATATTTATATTGTGGATCATTCTCCCGTAGCACACTTTGCGACTGGCATTAGGCTCCCTGCCATTGAGCATGGGAGAGAGCTATGATCGTAGTCCGGTAGTTCCCTTTCATTGGTAATTGTGATTCAAGCCTTGTTCTATATGGCATAACCTCCGAATGCAGAACATGGAACTCCAAAGCCTTAAGACCTGGAGACCGAGCTCACGAACTCCCTGTATGCCCGTAGATTACGAACTCACGAACTCCCTGTGTGCAGAACTCACCTGCCAGAGTAGCAAACAAAATAACCGTTCCATGAGGGACTCAACGCTGCTTATAGTCTTGCTATTATTAACTTTTTGCCGATCTCTATTCATTGCCTCAGTTGAATGAGAGGTTATCAGCGCTTTATCACAGCTTACCTTGCTGCCTCCCTCGTTCCATTGTTTGGTATGCCTCAACGGATCGACACTTTGTAGAGAGATAGAAGGATGGTCACTGGCTGACAGACCCCTCCCCCTTCTAGTGTATCGACCCCAATAAGAGGTGGTGTGGTGGTTTCGCGGAGCAGTTTATGCTTAGTAGGGAGCAGGAAAAACAGAAGATCTAGTTGCATGGAGACGACGTACTTGTGGTCTCCCTTGGATTATGGGGATGGATACCCGATAGTAAGAGCGCCTACGTACCTTGCAAGCCTCGAGAACCGTGAATTCACCCCGAACTATGATTGTGATGCTCATTCTACCATTTCTTGCATAGAACACCTACGTAAGGCATCGTTTTAAATGTTTTGAAGTAGATTAAGTCCCGTATGAGAGAGTTATGAACGATAAGTCCACAAGAGAACTCTGCAATTTTATAGACTAGATATGCAGGTTCTTTCTGGAAAATTCGGGACAGGAAAATCATGTTATGAATGGTCTCTCATCTTCATTACAGTTGGAGAAGAGACATTCAAACTGTATCGGGATGCTCAAAGCTTTAGATCTCGCTATCGCAGGGACCCAAGCCCAATATCGTGATTGGGCTTTGGCAACATCATGATTTTGTATTTACTATTTACCAACTTCTCGACTCTTTTGGAGGGTTTGACAGCTTGTTGGATTTCACTATGGGATCACGAATTGTCCATAAAACTTCAAAAGAGGAGGGCAGAATTTGGGAAGACTATGAAAGCTGGAAGGATTTCCATAGTAGTTACTATGTGATGGATTTCTTTTGGTTTTACTTCTCCATCATAGGAGACTCTATAAGGATTTAATAGTTGACCACCTCTGAACATTTGTTGCATAAAGTCTTTATATTTTTCTTGATTTATTGTGACTATGTAGTTCATTTTGTCTATTTTTGAGATAAGGCACCTTAAATTGAAGGTGTTTAATAATGATGATACAAGAGAACATAGTAGTCCCTTTTCTACTCAGTAATCATTTGAAGCTAGTTTACTCTAGACTTGATGACAGAAAAAGGGTATAATGGGCCCTTTTCTTAGGATGGGATTTGAATCTTGATGGAGTTTTTTGGTGGAGGGAGACATTGCATATACTATTGAGAGAAGTGGTACGATAAATTGGACCTAACATTGTTTTCTTATCCTTTTACATATGAAAGGAAAGGAAAGAAGCGTTTCCTTAGAACTTAATTTGGATTTGTATTTTAGATGGTATGAAAAATAGTACGGGAAACATTCTCAGAAACCTCCATTGGCTCTCTAGTGATGTTCTTTAAAGGGTAATGGAAAGAGATTAAATATGTTGACAATTTCTTCCTTGTATAATTATGGTCTAACCATGTAGTTGGCTATGATCGGTGGTTGGACAAGGGGAATGCCTTTGCTTTCTTCTTACTTGCAAATGAACCAAGTTTGGCTTCTTTGATGATGCATCGAGTTTGGTTTCTAAGTGCCCTCTGTATTATTTGTGGATTCTGGTAACAAGTGCTTTAATTCATATTCTTAAGCAGAGCTTGATATGGCTTAAGAGGAAGAATTCGATATTTTGAGTAGATTTTTACATATACTTGAAATTTCTTTAATCTTTCCTTATCGGGATGTCCACTTTGTTCATGCTATAGCATAGATAGTTGTCAAATTTATATAGAGGGATGGAGATTGGAAACTCCCTGTAATCCTCCCTTTAATGGAGTATGCTTACCTAAGTGTTTATAACAATAAATTTGATACACTTTATACTTGAAATGCCAACATTTGTTGAAAAGTTTAGAATGCCAAGGTTTAGATATTGCTAATCTAGATTGAGTGGTCAACATGAATAACAACTGTGTGCCGACATTGAAGCCTGGCTTCCACAACACCAATGAATGGTTCTAACTTTCGTTTGGTTGTGATGGTGCCAGGTGAGTCGGCATACCTCTCCATCAAATTTGTAATTATAAAATCTTTGGCGGGTTTAAGATATGGCATTGGCAATTTTGACAAGTACTCTACAATGGAGTTTCTCCACCTACTACTGTATAACAAGATTGAATGTAATGTTGGAGAATAATCTTGAATAGTTTTGTGAAATTTAGATACTTTATTAATATGAACACCTATTTCATTAATTTTGGACTAGTGCACTGTCCAAATTGGTTTTGTGAGATAATTTTAGATAAAGCATTTCAAAAAAAGAGGCTCTTATAAAACAAAACTTTGAGTCAAAAAGTAAGATTTTAAAAAAGCAAATTAGAAAAAATGACGTGACATGTTATTAAAACTAGAGTACATTAAAAAAAGAGGACTTCATGTTGTTAAAAGAGACAAAAAGTAAGATTTTAAAAAATCAAATTAGAAAAAAAAACTAGAGTACATTTAAAAAAAAGCATGACACATTTGTAACAAGAAGTAGATTATATAACTCAAAGCCATATGGTGTTTAAAAACACCTTTCATTAGCTCAGCCTAGAAGATGTCATCTTTATCTCTTACAGTTACATTAGAAAACACATAAGTCTATGGAATTAAATTTCACAGTTACTTTAAATTTCTATGGAATTAAATTTCCATCACTTGACTATTAAGTCATTAGAGAGAGCATATGTCCTCGAAACCTACTATGGCATTGGCTTCATGAAAACAAGCAGAATTTAAACTTGCAGGCCATGCGTAACCAGGGATAGCATCACAAATCTCCTCATAAACTCTCCTCACAACTTGTTTCGAATCTTCCGCCGACTTGTAAGCATTCAACAACTCTTCTTTTCTCTCTTGGCTTCCCCATCTTCCCCATTTTTTTCAATACAGCTTCTAGCCACCGCCATATCCTGTACGAAAATTTAACTCGTTCGCATAAGAAGTACATGATTAAAAGACTTAGCAAAAAAGAATGCTATGGATATTAACCTCTTCTGCTGAGTTCAAATCAAGCAGCCATGTGCGTAACATGTCCTCCTCGAATGATTTTCCTTTCATTGGTCTATACAAAAGAGATCTAAGACAGAATTTGAGTTCTGTAAATGAAGTCGGGTAGTAAGTAGTCATTGTCTTAGAGGGAAAGTGGGAGAAGAAGAGTGAGGGAGCAATAGCGAGGGATGCGCAGTGAGCTACCCCTCCTTCAAGAGTGATAGAAAGTGAGGGAAGACGTAAAGTGAAAGATGAATACAAGTTAATCAGAAGGACTAGGATGTAAGAAATAAGAGAGTGTTTGTGGAAGGACTACGATGGAAGATTACAAGTGCACTAAGGCACGATGTATTCGCTATGATAAGGATAAGGGTTGGAATAAAGTGAGAGAAGCATTGGAAATGCTATACTTTAAGTGAGTGGAGACTGTCCAATTGAATAAAATTTTGTAGAGCATTGCGAATGCTGTACTTTAAGTGAGTGAAGCATTGGGAATTGATACTTTGCCATGAAATATATTACAAATATTACATCATCACATATTCATATCAAAATTCTCATCACAGAAGGTTATATTTCCTAATAATCACATCATCAGACATTCATATAATAAAATTGTGTGCATGAAATACATATATAAATATCATGACTAAATGCCACTTAAGTAATAAGTCAGAAATTAGTGTATAATCAACAAAAACTACATCATGATTCATACATTGCAACAAATAAATGTCAACCATAATATTCATGGAGTAAACAACATCATGAGAATATGCTCCTCATGCATATATACAAACACAACATCATACATGCATCACAACTCTTCTGATGCTTCTAGTGGAGACTGTGGTAGCTCTTCTGATGCTTCCAATGGAGGCTGTGGTGCTCTACATGTACACTCAGTCTCTACTTCTTTTGTAGTATGTAGTGCTTTCGGAGTAGACTCAGTATCCTCTTCCTTAAATGCAAGTGGAGGCTGTGGCAACTCTTCTGATGCTTCTAGTGGAGGCTGTGGTGTTGTAGGTGTACACTGGGTCTCTACTTCTTCTGTAGTATGCAGTGCTTTCACAGTAGACTCAGTCTCCTCTTCCTTAAATGCAAGCTCTGATATTGCTTCAGTTGCACGTTGTATTCTAATGGCATCAATTAGGTCTCGAATGATTTCAACCCTAAACAATTGTATATCCTCCTCTGAATTTTAAGCTCCAAAGAGTCTTCCGATGAGATCTGTGGCTTAAGTGAGAAAATTTCTTTGAAAATCAACATGCAGTTATAGGCAACTCTCCACCCACAACTATGCCCATCTTCCTGCTCTACTACTAAACGCTTTTGGAAGTCTACCAAGTCTTTGTACTGTCCTGTTTCTCTGATAGCAGATACCAACTTCTCAATCGACTTGCTCATCATGACATATTTAAAAAACTTAGTGTGTCTATTACATAAGGTACATAATATAGAAGTAACAACAGATTAATAGAATACTTACGTTTGCACTGAGCCATGAAAGCCTGCAATCGAGTTAACAAACCAACAATAGTTGTCTTCAAGGTCCCAAACCACCAGACTCCAATGTCCCCTACACAAATAATTAAGAACCGTTATTATTCAACACAATGTTGCCAGTATAAGATGAAAATAAAGGTTGCCATGATACTTACATCTCGTGATATGCCATAAATAGGACTCGCACGCCATGTAAATGTAAAGGCTGTAACCATTTACAAACATCGGCTGTTGTCTTTCTGCTATTGCTAGGAGAAAGGAGGGAATCC
The DNA here is from genome assembly GCF_047967505.1 of Dipteris shenzhenensis. Classification (NCBI taxonomy): domain Eukaryota; kingdom Viridiplantae; phylum Streptophyta; class Polypodiopsida; order Gleicheniales; family Dipteridaceae; genus Dipteris; species Dipteris shenzhenensis. The sequence continues at coordinate 12,101,614 of NC_141598.1, forward strand.
AACATATACACACGGTTTTGTACGGCTCTACCAAATCGTGAGATAACTATACTGCACCAACAAATAAATGAATATTAGCTTATTAGATTTAATCAAACTATTGAATTATCAAGCATAGAAAAAGTTTGTATCAAACCTGAGAATGGCCATCATAACGTTGTTATTGATCTCACTTGAAGCTTTAGAGAGGATTGAAATCTCCTCTCCCCCGAATTCGAGATACTGAGGTCTATGTTGAATCATAACCCTAACATTAAAAGAGCTTCCCAATTCTTCCAATGAAGCCATGTTTGTAGAGTTGAGGTCTTCTATCCCCTTTGACTCTTTGACGACATTCATTTCGCACTCCTCTGAGCCATTATCTATTTGCCTTGTGGGAGGGTCCATAATGTCACCCTCAATGATTGCTCGAATGGTACATGTTATAAATGCATAGAGATGCAAATCCGTGTATGTTGACAGTGTGGTGTCATTTTGTATCTAAAGAATTTGACCAAGTACCAAAAAGCAATTGTAGCCCACTCTCCATCCACAATTATAGACGTGGCTATTCTCTTGATGTGATACCTGACATGTTATATACTCTATTTGTTGTGCCAAGTCACATTGCTGCATTACTATGTCGATAGCACCTACTAACTTTTGAGCTGATCTACACATCAAAACATATAATAATAGTGAATATGTGCATTGCATATCAATCTACATGTCAAGAAGTGACAAAAAGTGTAGTCTATACTTACTCTAACACATTGCCGTGGACGGATGTCATTGAGTTGGCAAAGAAGCACTTCTTCGCAAGGATGTCCACGACTACCAGACTCCAATGTGAGCTACATTATCAATAAAGAATAATTATTGTGTTTGAGACAATTCTAGCAATGCAATAGAAAAAACAAGTAGGGTTTGATGCTTACTTCTCATAATATGCTGTAAAAATAACTCATGCATCATTCATAGGAACGTGCTTCAACCACTTGCAAACATCCTCTATGGTTTCTTCTTTGTTGCTAAGCACTTCCGAAATACGAGGATCGAGCATATATGAAACGCTTTGTATATTTTGCGAAAAATTTGCTATAACATTACTATATTTAAAAAAAAAGTATTAGCTTCTTGGGTTTAATCAAAATAAGCAAAGTATAAAGCCAAGGAAAGGGCTGCATCAAACCTGAGGATGGAAGTAATGACTTTGACATTAACCTCTTTCTTAGGATTCAAGAGGATTGAAATCTCTTCTTCACCAAATTCAAAAAAATGAGGTTGTTGTCGAATTAACAACATAGTGGTGAATGAACTTCCAATTTGCTCCAATAGATTCATATTTTCATGACTCATCTTATTGAGAGAGTAGTCTACATCATATTCTTCTTCACTTGCTATGTCTTCAACATCCTCCTTCTACTATAAAAATATAAAAAAGTTATGCGATGTACACATCCCAAATAAAGGCTTAAACAAGCAGATAAGGTTTCATACATGCTTTCATTAGAGTGAGGCTCTCCTCCGCTTGGAGCAAAAATTTAAAAAGTAAGGTTTCATACATGCTTTCGTTAGAGTGAGTCTCTCCTCCTCTTGGAGGAAAAATTTAAAAAGTTATGAGATTTACACATCCCAAATAAAAATAAAGGTGTTGAGAGTTCACGCTCAACATCATGTGATCATGTGTGCATAGCACCATCACGTGATCATATGTGCATAGCACTAACCTTATAGAGTGCTATAAAGGAAAGGGTTAGATCCCCTAACCCTAACCCTAAAAGGGTTTGTATATATTCTATTTTTTTAACTAATTCTAGTGTACAGTTAGTCATTTGTGGTGTGCTCTCTAGCTGTGCCCTCTCTCCTCATCTCCACTCTTCTCCTCTCCCCTCTTCATATTTTGTCATGGTATCAGAGCTCCCTTGTCTTCCGTTGAGACATTGAGTTTTTTGAGAGTGATTGAGAGATTGAGAGATCGAGTGTTCTCTTCCGTTGAGAGAACTTCTTCTTCTTTCACTTCCATTGAGTGATAGAGAAATTTCTATCCATTGAGAGGAAATTTCCGTCCGTTATTCTTTCTTTGAGTTCTTGAGAGATTTCATTTCTTGAGAAAGAGAGTATTTCTTGTTTATGAGAGAGAGAGAGATCTAGATCTTAGTCTTTGAGAGAGAGGTTTTGAGAGATCTGTGAGAAAGAGAAAGAAGCTAAGCGTCTCCAACAAAGCTCCTTCGACGGCCGTCCCTATCAAAAAGCCCCTGAGGCGAGCTCCAACTCCATGCTGCAAGCACTTGCAACAAGATAGGTGCCTAGCTCCTACAAGCTTCTACAATGACGGCTCTACATAGCTCCCTAGCTCGTCATCGATCCGCCAAAGCAGCTCTTCATCAACAGAGAGCTCCCTGCAAGCACAGCACATGGCATCGGGCTTAGCCTCTTGCTCCACACAGCAATGCTCCGTCACGCAGCCGTCGCCAACACTTTTAGCATCCACCCAAGAAACAAAGCCTTGAGGTCTCCAAACGAACTCTGCAAGGCTCCAAACGACCTCGGCTCCATCAGCCTGCACACTCGACTTATTCCAGCAAGAGCTCCTTCGACTACACAATGGCTTCAGTGCCTTTAATCGAGTCTGCTAGTAAATCCTTCCGTCAACAAGGTCGCCTCCAATAGCAGCAATGAACGCCATCGTGGCCTGCAAAGCCTAAGCTCTGCCAGTCCACCGAGAGACACCATCTACTGCGACAAGGCTCCGTCTCCAGCATAGCGCCTCGGCTCCCCACGCTCGACTGCCTAAACGGAGCTCTAAGGTCTCCACGCCCGAATTGTAGCTCCCGCTCTGCACTCACTCCCGACCTGGCTCATCTACGGCGATGCAACGCACAACAGGGTGAAGTGCCAAGCTTTTGCTTATAGCGCCAACCCGCAACGCCGACGAGCTCCAACATCTATCCCTACTGCATGCAAAGGCACTCCGACGACGGGCGACTCAGACCAATCCGATGACGAAATCTATGAAGATTCCGTCGATTCCCGTATGATTCCGTCACTTGTCTCATCTCCTCATCCAAGGTTTAAATTTTTGACACGTGGCAATACCTTAACCCTTGGAACCTTATCCTCAAGGTCATCACACATTTGGTTTGAAATTTGACACGTGGCAGCCGACTGCCACGTCATCACCTTATCTCCAACTGCCACGTTAGCACTGCCACGTCAGCACTGCCACGTCATCTGCCACATCAGCACTGCCACGTCATCTGCCACATCAGCACTACCACATCATCTGCCATGTCATCAGGCCACGTCATCAGTGCCACATCACCCTACTGACATCATCTGTGCCACCTCAGCAGTCCAGTCAGCACTGACCCCTGCAGGCACAGTCCCTTGCCAGGCACACTGTGCACACACTGCATGTGCACACTCCTGCCACCTCAGCACAGAGCTTCACTGGCACACCTCTTGCTAAGCACAGTGCCACATCATCACTGCATGTGACTCACAGTGACACATCATCATTGAGCACCATTTGCACTCCTTTTGCCCCTCCACCTAGATCAAGTCATATCTCTTGATCCAGGAAGAATTTGAGGGTGCTCCAAAAAGGAAAGTCGCTCGATTTTTCGTGCTCTACGCGCTCGTTACATCAAGCGCACATTTCGGTGCAAGTTACACTCACATTTGAGCCTCGCTGACAAAACCACTTCCTTCACGCACATTTGCCTCTACATCGACGCATCTGACCCAGCACTTAAAAAGAACAAAGGAAAAGGAATTATTTGCTGCTCTTTCATCGATCGATGGTTAGTTTAGATCTAGATCAGAGTAGACTAGATCGCCATAGAGGGGACGCTTTGAATTCCCCAAGTTGCCAATCTAAGCCATGCCCGAAATTCCCGACTAGTACCTACTCGGAGTCAGTCCATACGCTCACATCCGATTTCACATCATTACATTACCTGAAACCTTACGTTCATCAGTTCAGTGAGTAGACTTCAGAGTTCAGAGGCATTGCAGATTGATTCAGTGGGCAGATAGCACTTGATTTCACACACACATGCCACCATTGTAAAGCCTATTTGGCTATCTCACGGCATCGTGCACATCATTTTTCAGCCTTGTAAAGCCTCTTGGCTATTCCCGGCATCATTGCCTCAAGCCTTGTAACACAGATCAGATCTTATATACAGCAGTTCTATCTTCACCGACGGTACAGAGATTTCACTTGGCATCTTCAGTGTATTTGCAGATGATTCATACAGAGTTTTTCAGGACACTTTTGAGTACATTGTTTGCACCATGTCGACTAGCAACCTCAATCTGGAGGCATCTGCTAAGTTAGACAACTCCAATTACGGTACATGGAAATACCGAATGGAGACCATTCTTGTGCTTCAGGACAAATGGGAGTATGTCGATGGATCCATACCTAGACCATTGGCCGATCTAGCCACCAGTAGCTCTACTCCATCTGTTGTCACAGCACCAGCAACGGGATCTACATCGGGATCTACATCTACACAAACAGTTTCTGCACCAGTAGCAGATCCTGCCATTGCCCGAGCTCAAGCAGAATGGGATAAGAAAGACAAGTATGCCTATCACCTGATCAAGCAGAATGTGCAAGATGTCATGCTAGGACAGCTCAACACAGTCAAGACATCAAAAGAAGCATGGGATATGTTCGTAGCTCTCTACGAGTCCAAGAACACATCCAGGATTCTCACCCTGAGAAACCAGATCAACCAGAGTTTCCGCAACAGCAATGAAACCGGTCATGCTTATGTACTCCGCATCAAAGACTATAACAATCAACTTGCAGCAGCAGGAGAGACTATGAATCCCACAGAAATGGTTCAAGTAATCCTGAATGGACTAGGAGAAGGATATGAGAATCTAGTCCAGAGTATTGCCATCCAACGGCAAATTCCAACACTGGAAGAACTTCAGTCAGTTCTACTTGGTGAAGAACTCAGGACTCAGGCCATTCAAGCACGTAAAGGTCATTCTAATGATCAGGCATTCACAGCTTCAGACAGAAGCAGAGGCAAAGGCAGAAACAGAGGTAGATCATATCAGAAAAGTGGTCATCATCATCAACAAAATCAAAGTCAGAATCAGCATCAGCATCAGCAGCATCCTCAGCAACATCAAAATCAGCAAAGAGGAAATCATTCCAACCGAGGAAGATTCCAAGGACGAGGGAATGCATCCACCAATGTGTCAAACATTCAATGCAACTATTGTCACAAGTTTGGACACTATGAAAGAGATTGCCGCAAGAAGCAGTATGACCAAGGCGGTCAATCCAGCAGTAATCGAGGGAATTCCCGAGGAAGAGAAAATCATCGTGGTGGACATTCTAGTCATAGTCATTTTGCAAATGAACATGGAAATATGTTTCTTGCAAGTGAGGAATTGCATCAGACTGATACAATGCACCTAGACACTGATTTCAATCCCAAAGAGGATTTCAGCTATCAAGTCGACCAAGTGGAACAGGATCCTTGGTACATCGACAGCGGTGCATCATCTCATATGACAAATCATCAGGAATGGTTCACAGAAATGAAGCCATTAGAAGGTCAAAAGAATGTCATCTATACAGTAGACAATACACCGAATCCGGTTCAAGGGACAGGTGTTATCCCTATGAACAATTTCACTGGTACAAAAGGATTAGTCAAAGATGTGCTCTATGTTCCGAAGCTCAGCAAGAACCTTTTGTCAGTAGGTCAAATGACGGAACACAACTACAAAGTCATCTTCGACGGTGATGAATGCACTATCAGAGACAAATCCAAAAGAGGTCAGCTAGTAGCAAAAGGTGTCAAGGAAGGACGCTTATACAGGATGCTAGCTACAGTACCAGATAAACATGCCATGTCAGCTCAAATGCAACAGATGCCACTATCTGCAAAATGGCACAAGAGATATGGTCATGTCAACTTCAAGTACTTGTTAGATCTAAGGAATCAAAATATGGCAATTGGGATTCCGAAGCTACAGTTTCTTGGAAAAGTTTGTGAAGCATGCTGCTTCGGCAAACAAAAGCGAACCAACTTTGTCAGAAGTACCTCTCGTGCACGAGGTATTCTTGATTTAATTCATACAGATGTATGGGGTTATGCCCAAACCCGCAGCATCAATGGTTCACTTTATTACTTGACCTTCATCGACGACTACAGCAGATATTGTTGGGTCTACTTTCTGAAAGAGAAATCTGAAGTGTTTACCAGATTTCAAGAATTCAAAGCCATGGTAGAAAACCAAACAGGCAGAAAGATCAAGGTCATGAGATCAGACAGAGGAGTCGAATACATGTCTTCAGCCTTCATGAACTTTTGCAAAACTCACGGCATTCGAAGACAATTCACATGTGCAGATACTCCTCAGCAAAATGCAATAGCTGAAAGGAAGAATGGGACTTTAGCAGACAGTGCTAGAGCAATGCTTAGTGAAAAGCATCTTTCGAATCAGTATTGGGCAGAAGCAATAGCTACAGCTAACTACTTGCTTAATCGGCTTCCTACCGAACCGATACAAGGTATGACTCCTTATGAAGCATTCACTGGACACAAGCCATGCATTGGGCATCTCCGCATATTTGGTTGTATAGCATATGCCCACATACATGATGATTATCGCAGAAAATTGGATGCGAAGTCACGCAAATGCATCATGGTTGGCTACAGTGAAGAAAGTAAGGCATACAAATTTATGATCCCATCAACCGCAAAGTCATTATCTCCAGAGATGTAATCTTCGATGAGGAATCAGAATGGAAAACCTCACCTACACAGGAGATAGAAGCATCGACTTCACAGTCATCTACAGAACAGGTTGATGAAGAAGAGCAAGAATTGCCAGCAACACCCCAATCAGCGCCACAGCAGCTCAGACGGTCTACTAGGGAAAGCAGACCACCAGCCAGATTGACATATGCTCAGAAAGGCAAAGCAATTCAGGTGGAAACCACCAACTATGCTCTTATGACTACCATCATGGCTACAGAAGAGCCAGTGTACTTCGAAGACGCAGTAGATAAGCCAGAATGGCAAACTTCAATGAATGAAGAAATGGATGCTTTGTATAAAAATAACACTTGGGAATTATGCGACCTTCCACTAGGAAAGAAGGCCATAGCCAACAAATGGGTATACAAAGTGAAGTACAATCTAGATGGCAGTATTCAGAGATACAAAGCCAGATTAGTTGCAAAAGGATTTGCACAACAATATGGTCAAGATTATGATGAGACTTATGCTCCCGTAGCAAAGATGGATTCCATACGGTTCTTGATATCACTAGCGACACTCAGTAAATGGAATGTGTATCAGCTCGATGTCAAGAATGCATTTCTCAATGGTTATCTAGACGAGGAAGTCTACATGCAACAACCAGCCGGTTATGTTGAACCAGGACAGGAGAACAAGGTTTGCCATCTCAAGAAAAGTCTCTATGGCTTAAAGCAAGCACCCAGAAGTTGGTACAGCAGAATTGACAAGTATTTTGCTGATCTGGGATACATGAAGTCCAATGCAGATCATACTCTCTACTACAAAGTTCAAGGGGAAGATATTACTATTGCACTTTTGTACGTAGATGATCTGATTGTGACAGGAAGCAAGGATAGCTTCATCAGAAAGCTAAAACAAGACTTATCTGCAGAGTTCGACATGAAAGATCTTGGACTTATGCACTATTGTCTTGGAATTGAGTTCTGGAGAGATTCAGATAGCACATTCATGAGTCAGCTCAAATATGTTGACAGTCTCCTGAAGAAGTTTCATATGGCAGATTGCAAGATTGCAGCCACTCCCATGGAACAGAGTTTGAAACTTACTAAAGATTCAGAAAAGCCTATAGTCAATGACAGATACTACAGGCAACTCATTGGATCTCTTATATATCTGACAATCACACGGCCAGATATTTGTTATACAGTAAGCTCACTAGCACAGTTTATGGCAAATCCAAAACAGTCTCACTGGAATAATGCAGCCAAAAGAGTCTTGAGATACATCAGAGGTACAAGACAATTTGGGATAGAATACAGAGGAAGTCATCCACGGTTGCATGGATACTGTGACAGTGACTATGCTGGAGATCATGAGACCAGGAGATCGACACAGGGATATGCATTTTTCCTTGGTCAAGGTGCTATATCATGGTTGTCAAACAAACAGCCAACTGTTTCTTTGTCTTCGACTGAAGCAGAATATAGAGCACTCACTACAGGTGCATGTGAGGCTATATGGCTCAGAAGACTATTGTCAGAAATAGATTACTTTGATGAGTCAAAGCCAACAACAATATACTGTGATAATCAATCGGCTCAAGCATTGGCCAAAAATCCAGTATATCACTCCAGAACAAAGCACATTGATGTCAGAGAGCACTTCATCAGAGAAAGAGTGTTACTTGGTAACATCACACTGCAGCATTGTGATAGCAAAGAAAATGTTGCAGACATCTTTACCAAACCACTCGGTAAAGAGCTATTCGAGAAACACCGACTAGCTCTTGGTTTGATGCAGAGGAAGGACATTCCCATTAAAGGGGTGTGATGGAATGTAATGCTCAGTCCTCCTTCGATTCCCCAGAATCATCATCTTGAGGGAAGGCCTACTTCATGATGTTGATCTTGAGGGAAGGTGTTGAGAGTTCACGCTCAACATCATGTGATCATGTGTGCATAGCACCATCACGTGATCATATGTGCATAGCACTAACCTTATAGAGTGCTATAAAGGAAAGGGTTAGATCCCCTAACCCTAACCCTAAAAGGGTTTGTATATATTCTATTTTTTCAACTAATTCTAGTGTACAGTTAGTCATTTGTGGTGTGCTCTCTAGCTGTGCCCTCTCTCCTCATCTCCACTCTTCTCCTCTCCCCTCTTCATATTTTGTCAAAAGGTTTAAATAATCATAGAAGTATGAAGATAGCATGCTTTCATTAGACTCAGTCTCTTCTCCTCTTGGAGGAAAATATAAAAAAGTTATGAGATTTACACATCCCAATTAAAGACTTGAACAAGCATACAAGTATAAAGATAAGGTTTTATACATGCTGCAATGTAGTCATATTTTCAAGTTGTTTCCCAATGGTAGTAATTAGACGCTGAATACTCTCAGCCCGAAATGCTAGCAGATCGGCTTCGATATATGATTCCATTTTGCCGGTAACTCCAAATCAAAAATCTCTCTAAGAAACAACATGCAGTTGTAGGCAACTCTCCACCCACAGCTGTGTCCATCTTTTTGCTCCACTGGCAGACATCTTTTGAATTCTACTTGATCTTGTTGCTCCATGGTTGTTTTGACAGCAGATACTAGCCGATATGCAGCACTGTCCATCATGACATATTAAATATATTAATATGTCATGATCATAAGATACAAAATAAGAAAGTATCAAAAATATTAAGAGAATAATTACCTTGGGGAGTTGGCATGATAGCCTTCCATTGAATTCACAAACCGTAAACGGTTGAGTTCAAGGTCTCAAAAGATTAGACTCCAATGTGAGCTACACGACCAGAATAAAAATGATTATTGTTTTACACAAACTTGCCAAAGAAATAGTAAAAATAAGGTTAGAGTTGATAGTTATGCCTCATGATAAGGCATTAAGATGACTCGCACCCCATCTAAATTCAAAGGGCTTAACCAGGTACAAACATCTTCTATAGTCTTTTGAGAAGAGCTAAGAATAGAAGAAAGGAGAGCATCGAGCATGTAGACACGATGCTGCAGTGCACTAGAAAGCTGAGAAATAACTACACTGCACCAAGAAATAAACAAACATTAGCTCATAGAATTGATTTGCATTCTGCACTAGGAAACTGATATATAACTACACTATGAATAAATAAACAAATGTTAGCTCACTGAAGTAGCAACAAATAAACAAACGTTACCTGAGAATGGCCAAGATAACATTGTCATTAACCTCTTTTAAAGGATTGGAGAGGATTGAAACCTCCTCTCTACCAAAGCTCAAATACTGAGGTTCTCGTTTCAAAACGATCCTAACTTCAAATGAGCTCTCCATTTTATCCAATGCAGCTAAATTTGATTCTTCAATCAAATTTAGAGGTGGTTGCATTATTGAAGTAGAAGGGAGTGCCTCTGTATTGACTTCATCCATTTCTTCTCCCTCTATTGCCTGTAAACAAATATGAGAGATTAGATTCATTATCTTTAAATTTAAATCTTATTTAAAAAATTGTATTTAGTTGAGAAATAGAGGTTCATACCGATAAGTATTGTCATAGTGGCCTTTTTTCATAACCCTGCGAGCCATAATTATCAAAGAAGGCATCATCATGTTTGTCTTCATCCACCAACCTCTCTCTGAACGGGTCATGTAAGTCCATCTTTTCATCATCATCAACTGGGACATTATGATCTTCAAGGTAATCATCCATGTCATCGGTGTCCTTATGGTCTATCTCTTTTTCATAGCCTGTGGTTAGATCTGCTTGAAGCTGAAAATAAGCCATGAAATGCTTATTTTCAATAATATTTGTGGAGTTGCCTTTTCTGAGGAGATCCTCAAATACATATCCCATCCTGCACAAGGTGACCTCCCAACCTGCCGGTAGCAAAGTCTCCATCATGGTAAGCAAGAGACTCCCACTTTTTGCAGGACTTCCATAGTTGTTTTTTGATAATGTATGGACTTGGGAATATCTTGCTCTTTTAGCATCAATCTCAAATTATTTGAATTCCCTCTTATGTTCTTTTGTAAGGAGTGATTAGGGTTGGGACTCCGCATACACAAAAAGAATGATTCAAGAGATTGAATCGCTATGCCACATTCTCTCTTGCCTCTCTTTGCTGCATAAACACCACTATAGATCTTCAAATCTGATGAATATGCTCGCTCTAGAGTAACCTGCATGGCTTCTTTGTCTTTTTTATCAACAAAAATGACAATGTTGCAAATTGCCACTTTGCTAATGGTGGTATATACTATTCTATCAATGAAGTTATTGATATCATCACTAGAAACTTCATTGATAAAGAATAGTTGTGGCTTATCCCATGCTAACTCATTCTTGAAGAAGTCATCTTCTGAGACTCCCCTGAAGTTCACAAGCTTTCCAGACTCTGCTGTAACCTCTACATTGAATTGAAAGCTTTGGTGCATATCTGTCGGCATCCTTATCTTGTTGATTAATCTTTCCACATATGCAAGCACCTATTGTGGGATTTCTTTTCTCATATAAGAGGTTACTATTTCTGACCCATCTTCATCCTTTTTAATCCACCTGTTTGCCCATAGCTTTACCTTGGGTGTAGACAAAGAAGCTATATGCTTCACCACATTATAGTCAATGTTACAATGAGTAAGTGGAATTTGTTTCTCTGACAACAAATACTTAATGGCACTATGCACTGCATCACGCCTCACCTGTACATTGATGCATTCTTCCACGCAGTGGTCTTTGTCTTTTTTTCCAAAAAACCATTCTTTCTTTAAAATTTTTTGTGCTGCCATGGATGCATACTTATCAGGTAAGTACTTTATAGGCCTCCACATCCTTGCCGTCAACTCCTTCTTATCCATTACCTTTGACTTTCCGGAGATAAACAAAGGAGCTTCATAGGTCAACTGTCCACGCTCACAAGCAATGCATGTTTCAAGCATCTCATTGAACACTTCAACAGGACGAAATATGATAGAAGTGTAGTCGGCATATCTGTCTTTCACCACCTTGAGGCTTGTCATACTTTCTTCTCGCTCTTGAGTTCCCCTAGGCACAACTGCACTCAAAGAAGTATAGAAGTTCGTGAGTGTGTCGGCGTCTGCTTTTGTGACCTTTCGCTTCAAATCAGGATTTGGAGAACCAAATGTTGTCCATATAACCCTTGCCTTCTGTAAGACCTCTGATGTTGAGGATATCTTATGCTTTCCATGGACATAATGATTAAGTCTTTCGGACTCAGTCAAATGCTTGATCTCATGCTTGAATATACAGATTGTTGCAGGATAATAATGGAATGAATTTATCTTTGCAAATTGTTCTGGAGTGAGTCTTTTGACCTCCTTTGCTTCCCTTGCGATCTGATTACAAGCATAAGCCCAATGTTGACCATCAATGGGCTAGAATCTACAATGAAGGAGGAATTCCTTCTTTGCTTCCTTTAGCATATTCTCACCTTGTGCCTCTTTACCTTGTTCATGTGGAATATTTTTAAGAGTGTCTTTAAAGAATCGACTGAAGGTTTCCTCGAAATGTGTAGGCCCTGTAAATATTATTTGATCCAAAAAACTTTTTTTGGTTGGACAAAATATTATTGGGCACAAGACCACACTGCTTGCCACAGGTTTCTTACCATCTCTCAAAGCCTCGTATATTTGCATTGCATAGGATATATCAAGGCTTCGGCTATTAGTAAAGAGAGCTGCAGCTTCCACATCTTTGGCATTCACAAATCACATCCTACCCCAGATATATCCCACATCATCATCTATAACTGCTTCATTAAGACGCAGATTAAGATTTTTGATTGATGTGAGTTCATCCTGATCATCTTCAGCCTCGGGTTCTGAGTCTTCTTCATCTTTCTCTTCCTTTAACTATTTTTCATCCACATTATCTCTCTCTTCAGTGGGACGATGTCTTTTTTTACTGCTTGGAACCGTGGCTCTTGCAGTACTAGCCTTTTGCATTTCATGTCGTGGTTTCCTAGCAAGAACTTCTAGCATAACTGCAGTGGATCAACCTTGATCTTCTTTAATTTTTTTAAATTCTCGTGCACTCAAGGCTTGTGTTTCATCATCCTTAGTTACATCCACCATTTCTTGCTCTAGAAGTTTGTGCTCATGTTCTACACGTTTGTGACAGTGTGCATGTTCTTCTTGTCCCTGCATCGAAGTCTGAGCTTTTTGATCTCCTTCATGTGAAGATCCTTGAATATGAGGAGCATATTCTGCATCTTGAAAGTACTCAAACATTATCTTTGCATGCATCCTTTTTGCCACCACACTAGGAAATTGCTCCCAAGTATATGAAAGAGTCTCCAATGCACTTTGCAGCTCTAGAAACTTTGATGGTTGAGGAGGAGGCATCACAAAGGTCTTTGAGTCTCTCCTTGACACAATAATATGAATACCGCCAACTTTAGGATCTGAACTCTTTGTAAAAATATCCATAAAGAACACTTATTTCATTAATTTTGGACTCATATGTCTACTTTTGGACTATTCCTTAAAATCCTTCCCAACTGAAAAGTTTACTTTATGAAACTGTCATTCGAGAATCAAAAGTTTACTTTCTGGCACTATCATTTTCACATAAGACATTTCAAAATATCTCTCTACAATGTTGTACAAATAATGCAAAAACTACTATTAAATCCTAAATTTGTATTTCTTGTTTATAAGAATCATATTCTTAAAATAAAAAATCCGAGTTATTAGTTTAAATCCATGAAAAACCATGCTATTGAGGATTCACAACATTTTAAAAATGTATACATAAGAGACCTGTAAGACTCTTTTTACTTTCAATGCAGAAAACTATAACACTCTTGAATATTCAAGAAATTAAAAGGTTTATATACACATGAGACATGATGGAAGCCTCTTTTGTACTCCAAAAAATAGCAATAGCTATGCTTGCAATTTTACATTATCATGTCATAAGTTTTACAACAAATATTGCTCTGGATGAGTCTTTGTACAAAGGATCTCCTGTGGCCTTTTCAATAATTTAATTTTTCCTTTACAATGAGTTTAGTACAAATGGGCGATCCAAACATTTGCTTGTTTGAATGTCCTTTTCTATCATGATCACAGAAATGAGCGATCCAAACATTTGCTTGTTCAGAATGTCCTTCCTGTCGTCACTTGTCGCTTGGGTGCCATCTTCATTCACTCTCATCTGACAACCACCACCACCTTCACTCTTTCTCGATATTTGAATGGTGTTATCATGGGCATTCTTCATTTGCGCTATCTCCTTCTACTTCCTCCCGGGCGAGCATCTTTGTGAACTCTGTAATGTGCGTAATAATTGGTTGCGGTAATTTTATTTTGTCTTCTACATCATACCCCATGTGCTTCTTTGTTTTCTTTGACCTTGATTTCCAGGATACTATGATTGTCTCTGTGGAAAGTCTTGAAATTGCTTCATGGTTTGGGACCCATTCCTTTTTCAAACAACTACTATACAATGTACTGTTATCTTGGTTCTCCTTCCTACCCCTTGGCTCATACCATACCGCTGTAAATGTTGTAGCTCTCCCCCGGTCATCCATGCTCACGTCAACTACTTTTGCAACCCAAAACTTCACGTTCTCATGTTCATCATCCGATGGTCGAAACTACAACAAAACAATGGACATCTATGTCTATTTGTGGCATAAACTCTCTCTTCTTGGGTCCACAATATGGACGTGGGAGCAACGATTCAAACTCATTTTCAAAGAGACCACATGCTGGACGCAAGTCATTACCAACATTTGGCCAAAATAAAGGCCGTTCTGCCTTAATATCATCTTCTCGCATTTTTGCAAGGTCCTTTATCAATTGGTAGGTCTTGCTAATTACAAGAGTAGTGTGTTCCTTCCAAGAGGGCTTCCAATCAGGAAATCTCCGGAGCATTTCCTCTTTGTATGCAATAAAAGCTTTTAAGCCTTCTATTTCACCTTTGGATTTCTCGCTGAATTCTTTTATAGGAGCCCATGTTGGATGCATTTCTTTGCTCAGGATTGAAGTTAAGAGAGAGTAAGGTTCTTCAGGTTCCCATTTTGTATCAAGAGAATAGTGTTGCCATTGCATCACTGGTTTTTCATCCTTTAAGAAAAATCGAAAATAGTGTGGAGCGCTATGACCAATCAGGGCATCACCACCTTTTTGTATGAAAGGTAGAATAAAGCTCTTCCAATCATACATCCTCTCAACCATTGAGCATATTGTTCCTTCCTTACGGCCACCAACTTGCCTCCTGCATTTTCTTATCAAGTCATCCATTGTCTCCATGTCCTTGTGTTTTAGTTCTCTTAAAACTGTGCTAAATACCTGATCGATATCCTCATGTGTGTGCCCAACCAACAAAAACCCAACTTCAATCTCATTGAAGATTTCATGAGCGATTAGCATTGAGCAAAATGCAAAGAAGAGTACATTCTTATTCTCTCGTCCGCAATTGTCTGCTTGTATTCTCAAAGTTGCTGGTAGGCGACCTTTTTCTACATGTACATTGTAAATTGCCTTCATAACGGATGTTACAACTTGATTGCTATCGTGTAGATGCAAGGAATCAATCCATATGTCTGCAAAAAACTTAAATCCGTGCACTAACACTCCACATAGATGTGTCTTTAAAAAGTATTTGCCTTGTAGCTTAGGTGGAGTGTTAACGAATCGAGGTAATGTTGTTGTATTTTGATCCATACCATCTACAATAATGCACATGTACTCATTTGGGTGAGAAATAGCTTGCTCCTTCCAAAATGCATATTTTATTCTAGAATGTCGAACAAGTCCATGATGAAATTCTCTCTTTCTTTTGTAAGCTTCTTTTTGTTCTGGAGATGTTGCACTCTCAAGTGCTCGCTTTAGATCATCACAGTCGTTGCACTTTGACATTTTTTGCCTCTTTGGGATTTTAACATGTCCAAAGCTTTTTTTCCAAAGAGTATACAAAGTATGAAAAGATGCCGGTGCATGCCCTCTTTGCCTCTGTGTTTCTCCAATAGAGTTAAATACTTCTTTTTTGGTCAAACCTATCGGAAGATGCATTTCTGATAGGTGGGGTTGCGGTAAAGCATTTTCATAAATGTAATCTTTCAAAATTGCTGTTGCCGCAACCGTTGAGGCTCTTGTTTTGGGCCTTCCTATGTTTCCATGAATGTTAAATTTAACTCCATACTTTGCTTTATTAGCCAAATTCCAATATGTGTCATGTGATAATCCTGTAATAATGCGATATGCATTATTGCATATACTTTTTCCATTTATAAGAGGCCTTATTTGATGTCCTGAACTTCGTCTTCTCTTATCATTTACAAGAAAGCAAGACAATCTCGTGAGTAGGTATTCATTTCTTCTGCTTCCTTTCCTTTGTTGCCAGACATGTTCTCTACAACCTTTGATGTCATGTAAGTTAATGGATCGCATACATGTATGCTTACAGCATGTAGATCGCATTGCTTTTAGCATAACATCTTCATTCATTACTCTTATTCTCTTTGGTTGCTTTTCTGGATCTGCCTGCACTCGTTGTCTTTTCATGCATCTGTATGTCCGTTTTGGGACCTTCTGTTCATTCTTATATGGATTTGTCTAGTTCTCCTTGTAAGATTTATTTGTCACGTTGTTTTCATGAGATGTTGCATCCTTGATCTTATTACTCTAACAGTCAAATACTGAATATTCCTTTGTTGATGTCATCCTTGCTTTTGATACATTCGTCAAACCATTTGTAACATTTACAAGTTCACAATCAAAGTCAAACACCGAATAGTCCTTTGTTGATCTCATCCCTACTTTTGATACAATCGTAGAACCACTTGTCACAATGGCATTAGAGTGTCCCGAATGATCTTCAAACTCATCTATTCCTGAGAGAACATCACTCATTGATGCACTTTCTATGGATTTCATAACTCCATAGTCAGTGGTGATAGAGTGTCCAGAATGATCTTCAAACTCATCTATTCCTGAGAGAACATTGCTCATTGATGCACTTTCTATGGATTTCATAACTCCATAGTCTTGAAACTCCTCTACTCCAGAGAGAACATCACTCATTATACTATCGTGCATGATTTCCATAATTCCATAGTTACCTGCTTTGACTCCAAGAACTTTATCAGTATCCATGAAGCCATCCATGCTTGAAGATATAACACTTTTCACATCTTTGCCCAAGTTCTCAATGTGCATGAACTCATCCACCCCAGATAAGGCATCACTTGTGAAATATTTTTCTTTCTCGGTACCAATGAACTCATCGACTTCTGATAAGACGTCAGTGCTATAGCTGAGTGCATTGGAATCATCCATCTCTGAAGGAATAGAGCTTGGTACATTGGCATATTCTTTCAATTCTTTGATGTTGTAGTATACATCATGTTTATCATTAAAAACCACATGCCGAGTCTTTCCAATCTTTAAAAACTGCATGCTCCATCTCAAATCCTTACCTACCTCATAGTAGGGACCATCCAATGACATTGAGTTATCATCCATACCATCATCAGTAACTTTTTGAATTCTCATCTGCGCAAATGTCCAGTGTTCAACTTGTTCAAATCCCAAGACTTGACCTTCTGCTACATACTTATTTGTAAATGATAACATTTGTAAAATATCTCCCACTCTAAAATCCAAAGATATGCACTTTGTATTCCTGATGACATGTGTTGGATAAGTCTCATCTCTGTCCCATGCAATAAATGCTTTGTTGGAAGTATTACAGGGCATAACATCTCCAAGGATTTCCATATCCCCACACTTATGCTTTAGCTCAACATGTGCACTAAGAATCCTTGATATGATAAACGCTACCTTATCTTCGCCAAGTCTTCTAAAGTGACAAATAGAATTTGGATCACTTTCATGGATTGTAGCAAATGCAACTACTTCTCTTTTTCAACATAAAATCACCTCCATCCCCGGAATAAATTTTGTAGCCATCTCCTTTGTGAGTTTCCTTTGCAAACAAGCTGTAACAACCATTATAAAGAACATTAGTCTCTTCTCAATAATCTACATTATTAATGATTTAAAAATCCAGAACGTGTTTGAAAATTTAATTAGACACTAACCAATAACAACCGTAAACCAATAACAACCCTAAACCCTAAATCCTAAACCGTAAACCAAAACAACCCTAAACCCTAACCAATAACAACCCTAAACCCTAAACCCTAAACCCTAACCCCCAAACCCCAAACCCTAAACCCTAACCCCCAAACCCCAAACCCTAACTCCCAAACCCTAAACCCTAAACCCCAAACCCTACACCCTAACTCCTAAACCCTCAACCCTAACTCCCTAAACCCTAAACCCTAAACCCTAACCCCAAACCCTAAACCCTAAACCCTAACTCCTAAACCCTAAACCCTAAACCCTAACTCCCAAACCCGAAACCCTAAACCCTTAACCCTAACCCCCAAACCCTAAACTCTAAACCCTAACTCCTAAACCCTAGATCCTAAACCCTAGACCCTTAACCCTAACCCCCAAACCCTAAACCCCAAACCCTAACCCCCAAACCGTAAACCCTAACTCCTAAACCCTAAACCCTAACTCCCAAACCCTAAACCCTAAATCCCAAACCCTAAACCCTAAACCCTAACTCCCAAACCCTAAACCCTAAACCCCAAACCCCAAACCCTAAACCCCAAACCCTAAACCCTAAACCCTAAACCTTAAACTCTAAACCCTAAACCCTAAACCCTAAACCCTGAACCCCTAAACCCTGAACCCTGAACCCTGAACCCTAACTCCTAAACCCTAAACCCTAACTCCCAAACCCTAAACCCTAAACCCTAACTCCCAAACCCTAAACCCCAAACCCTAAACCCTAAGCCCTAAACCCTAAACCCTAAACCCTAAACCTTAAACTCTAACTCCCAAACCCTAAACCCTACCCCCAAACCCTAAACCCTAAACCCTAACCCCCAAACCCTAAACCCTAAACCCTAAATCCTAAACCCTAACCCCTAAACCCTAAACCACCAAACTCTAAACCCTAACCCCCAAAACCCTAACCCTCAAACCTTGAACCCTAAACCCTAACTCACTAAACCCCAAATCCTAAACCCAAACCACGAAATCCTAAACCTTAAATCCTATGAGTGTTTTCAAGTAATATCATTTATTTAAGTAATAGTTTTAATTAGAATTCATAAGTAATAGTGGAATTGATAGTTGGGAGGGTGGTAGTGGGAGAAAGGGAGAGTGGGAAAGTGGAGAAAGGGAGTGTGGGAGGGTGGTAGTGGGAGAAAGGGAGAGTGGGAGAGGGAGTGGGAATGGGGGCGGTGGGGGTGGGGGTGGGGTGGGAGGATGGGAGTGGGAGTGGGAGAGGGAGTGGGAATGGGGGAGGTGGGGGTGGGGGTGGGAGAATGGGAGTGGGAGTGGGAGAGGGAGTGGGAATGGGGGAGGTGGGGGTGGGGTGAGGGTGGGAGGATGGGAGGATGGGAGTGGGAGTGGGAGTGGGAGGGGTGGGGAGTGGGAGTGGGAGAGGGAGTGGGAATGGGGGAGGTGGGGGTGGAAGTGGGAGGGGTGAGGTGGGAGGATGGGAGTGGGAATGGGGGAGGTGGGGGTGGAAGTGGGAGGGGTGGGGTGGGAGGATGGGGGAGGGAGTGGGAGTGGGGGAGGTGGGGGGGGTGGGAAAATGGGAGTGGGAGTGGGAATGGGGGAGGTGGGGGGGTGGGAAAATGGGAGTGGGAGTGGGAGTGGGAGTGGGAGTGGGAGAGGGAGTGGGAGGATGGGAGTGGGAGGGGTGAGGTGGGAGGATAAGGGTGGGAGAATGGGAGTGGGAGTGGGAATGGGGGGGGAGGGGTGGGGGTGGGAGGATGGGAGTGGGAGTGAGAGGTGTAGGTGGGAGGATGGGAGTGGGTGGGAGAATGGGAGTGGGAGTGGGAGTGGGAATGGGGGAGGTGGGGGTGGAGTGAGGGTGGGAGTGGGAGGGGTGGGGTGGGAGGATGGGAGTGGGAGAGGGAGTGGAAATGGGGAAGGTGAAAGAATGGGCGTGGGCGTGGGAGTGAGAATGGGGGAGGTGGGGTGGGAGGATGGGGGTGGGAGTGGGAGTGGGAATGGGGTGGGAGTGGGAATGGGGTGGGAGGATGGGAGGGGGTGGGAGAGAGAGAGAAGATAATCTAATAGAGAGGCCAATGGGAGAGGAGATAATGTTATAGAAGGACCAATGAGAGAGAAGCACTTAAAACCCTAGTTTTTCTTATATATACTCTCCTTCTCTCATTGTTTCTCTCATTTCAACAAGGAAGAGCAAGAGGAGAAGCAAAAAGAGGAGGAAGAGCACAAGCAAGCACAAGCATCAATTTCAACTTTTTTCCAGGTACTTTTTTTAAAATTTGTATTCTTTGAAATTTTAATATAGAGAGAGAAAAGTGAAGGAAAGATTTTTAGAGAGAGAAAAGAAGAGAGAGAGTCTTGCTGCCTCGGCAGCAAAAGAGAGACAGAAAGAGAGAGGGAGAGAAAGGGAGGGGGGAGAGAAGGGGGAGGGGGGAAAGAGAGGGGAGAGAGGGGGGAAGCAGCGAGGGGGGGGAGAGAGAGAGGGGAGGGGGAGGCCGCTGCCGCGGCAACGCAGAGGGGGGGAGGGAGGGGAGGGAGAGGGGAGGGGAGAGGGAGGGGGGGCGGCGAGAGAGGGAGGGGGGGCGGGGAGAGGGAGGGGGGGCGGGGAGAGAGAGGGGGGAGAGGGAGGGGAGGCGAGGGGGGAGAGGGAGGGGAGGGGGCCGCTGCCGCTGCCGCGGCAGCGAGAGAGGGGGAGGGGGGGGAGAGGGAAGGGGGGGCGGTGAGAGGGAGAGGGGAGAGGGAGGGATGGGGGCCGCGGCGAGAGAGGGAGGGGGGGCGGTGAGAGGGAGGGGGGAGAGGGAGGGGAGGGGGCTGCTGCCGCGGCAGCGGCAGCGAGAGAGGGGGAGGGGGGGGAGGGGAGGGGGGAGAGGGAGGGGAGGGGGCCACTGCCGCTGCCGCGGCAGCGAGAGAGGGGGAGGGGGGGGAGAGGGAAGGGGGGGGCGGGGGCAAGGGGGGGGAGAGAGAAGGGGGGGCGGTGAGAGGGAGGGGGGAGAGGGAGGGGAGGGGGCCGCAGCGAGAGAGGGAGGGGGGTGGTGAGAGGGAGGGGGAAGAGGGAGGGGAGGGGGCCGCTGCCGCTGTCGTGACAGCGAGAGAGGGGGAGGGGGGAGAGGGGAGGGGGAGGGGAGGGGGGAGAGGGAGGGGAGGGGGCCGCTGCCGCGGCAGCGGCAGTGAGAGAGGGGGAGGGGGGGAGAGGGAAGGGGGGAGGGGGGGGCAGCAAGAGGGAAGGGGGGGGGAAGAGAGAGAGAGGGGGGGCCGCTGCCGCGGCAGCGGCAGCGAGAGAGGGAGGGGAGGGGAGAGAGAAGGGGGGGGGAAAAGGGAGGGGAGGGGAGGGGGAGAGAGAGAAGGGGGGGGGCCGCGGCCGCTGCCGCGGCAGCGAGAGAGGGGGAGGGGGGGAGAGGGAAGGGGGAGAGAGAGAGGGAGAGGGAAGGGGGGAGAGAGAGGGAGGGGGGAGCGAGAGAGGGGGGAGAGGGAAGGGGGGGGGGCCGCGGCCGCTGCCGCGGCAGCGAGAGAGGGGGAGGGGGGAGAGAGGGAAGGGGGGAGGGGCTGGGGGCAGCGAGAGAGAGGGAAGGGGGAGAGAGAGAGAAGGGGGGGGGCCGCGGCCGCTGCCGCGGCAGCGAGAGAGGGAGGGGGGGGAGAGAGAGAAGGGGGGGCGGCGAGAGAGAGGGGGGAGAGGGAGGGGAGGGGAGGGGGAGAGAGAGAAGGGGGGGGGCTGCGGCCGCTGCCGCGGCAGCGAGAGAGGGGGAGGGGGGGAGAGGGAAGGGGGGAGGGGGCGGAGGCAGCGAGAGAGAGGGGAGGGGGAGAGAGAGAGAAGGGGGGGGCCGCGGCCGCTGCCGCGGCAGCGAGAGAGGGAGGGGGGGGAGAGAGAGAAGGGGGGGTAGCGAGAGAGAGGGGAGGGAGAGAGAGAGGGGGAGGGGGGGAGAGGAAAGGGGTGGGGAGAGGGAAGAGAGAGGGGGGGCCGCTGCCACGGCAGCGAGAGAGGAGGGGGGGAGAGAGAGTAGGGGGGAGATGCGAGAGCGAGAGAGAGGGGGAGGGAGAGAGAGAGAGGAGGGGAGGGGCCGCTGCCGTGGCAACGAAAGAGAGGGAGGGGTGGAGAGAGAGAGAGAGAGGGGGAGGAGAGAGAGAGAGAGGGGGGGAGGGAGAGAGGGGGGAGAGAGAGAGAGAGAGGGGAGGGGGGGGAGATCGCGGCAAGTGAGAGAGAGAGTGGGGAGGAGAGTGGGGAGCGCAAGTGAGAGAGAGGGAAAAGGTGAGGAGAAAAGGAGAGAGAGAGAGAGAGGGGAAATGAAGAGGAGGGGAGAGAGTAGACTAAGATGAGAGGAAACGTAGACTAGAGCGGAGAGGAAAGAGAGAGAGAGAAGAGTGAGAGAGATGAAAATTTAGAGAGGGAGGACACGAGAAAGTACGATTGAGATAGAAAATCTTACCAATGAAGAGGAGAAATGAGTGGGCGACGATTGAGACAAGATGAAGAAGCTACGATCAATGAGGCATATGAGAGGAGATTGGTATGTGATTTAGTCTAAACTTAAACAAACAAAACTATAAACCTTGGTGTTTGATGAAAATTTAGAGAGGAAGGGCACAAGAGAAAGTACGATCGAGATAAAA
Source organism: Dipteris shenzhenensis (assembly GCF_047967505.1). Classification (NCBI taxonomy): domain Eukaryota; kingdom Viridiplantae; phylum Streptophyta; class Polypodiopsida; order Gleicheniales; family Dipteridaceae; genus Dipteris; species Dipteris shenzhenensis. The sequence continues at coordinate 12,123,986 of NC_141598.1, forward strand.
AATCTTACCAATGAGGAGAAAAAATGAGTGGGCGACGATCAAGAAGAGATAAAGGAGAGATGTTTTGATGGAAGAATTTGGGAGCTACGATCAATGAGGCATATTAGAGGAGATTGGTGTGTGATTTAGTCGAAACTTAAACAAACAAAACTATAAACCTTGGTGTTTGAAAAGAGAAACGTGTGGAAACTAGAATTTCAAAATTTCTCGCCTTTTTTTAAACTATGAATCCTTGTGTTTGAAAAGACAAACCTTGGTGTTTGAAAAGAGAAATGTGTGGAAACTAGAATTTCAAAATTTCCCGCCTTTGTGGATGTGAAAATTGTGATAAAAGACAACCTTGTGTTTCAAAAGACAAACGCGTGGATGTGAAAAGACAAATGTATGCTAAAAGCAAAACTTGTAGAAACTTGAATTTTAAATTTTTCTTTGTTTTTGAATTTAAAATGAGTTTCACTTTCATTTTTAATTTACTAGTTTAATTTAGACTATAATGCATTTTGTTTTGGAATATAAAGAGTATAATTTTAATTTTATTACATTTTAAATTAAAATTTTAAAAGTAGTTTAACTTACATTCGTTATTATTACTTTAATTTATTTCTTTTTAGGGAGAATATTCATTATTATTACTTTAATTTATTTCTTTTTAGGGAGAATTAATATATTCTTCTAGGTAAATATTAAAATTTTAATTTTAAGTCTTGTTTTCTTTATTTTACGTTATTTTTTCATAAACTTTAAGTTAAACTACTTTATAGTTTTTATTATATAAATTCAAATTTATTAAGATTTTAACTTCTTATTGATGTGAATGTTCAATTCTTATGAGTTGTAAGTAAATTAGTTTTTGAAAATATAAATTTTATCTTTTTTAAAATGAGAAGGGGAAGAGAGAGAGAGAGAAGGGGGGGGCCGTTGCCGCGGCAGCGAGAGAGAATGGGGGGGGAGAGAGAGAGAAAGGGGTGGGAGGATGGGAGTGGGAGAGGGAGTGGGAATGGGGAAGGTGAAAGAATGGACGTGGGCGTGGGAGTGAGAATGGGGAAGGTGGGGTGGGAGGATGGGGGCGGCAGCGAGAGAGAAGGGGGGGGAGAGAAGGGGGGGAGAGAGAGAGAGAAAGGGGTGTGAGTTTAAAAAAGATAAAATATAAATTTTATCTTTTTTAAACTCACAACCTTAGTGTATTAAAAAGAATAATGGAAAATAGATTATTTTTTGCTTTTAATTCGCAACCTAAGGATATTAAAAAGAACAATGGAAAAGAAATTATTTCTTGCTTTTCTTCGCTTCGACGGTTGGTGTAGTCTAGATTAGCATAGATTAGTTTGTCCTTAGAGGAGAGAACTCCAAAAAAACCAATCAAAGCCATGCTCAAAATTTCCCGACTAGTTCCTAATCGGAGTCAGTCCATTCGTTCACATTCGGTTTCACAGTCACAACAACCCTACCATTTAAGCAACGATTAAGGTTTTTAAACTTTCAAGATGATTGAAAGTTGTATCAGTGGACATGACAGATTACAGTTGTGGAAGTTGACAGAGCATTTTACACTTATATCAGTTGCGGGAGTTGACAGAGCATTTTGTACTTATATATGACAGACTTCAAATTTGTATTCTGAGATCATTGTAAATCCTTATTTTTTTTCACATTTATGCTCTAAGCCTTGTAAAGCCTTTTAGGCTATTCCCAAAGCATTTATGCTCTAAGCCTTGTAAAGCCTTTTAGGCTATTCCCAAAGCATTTATGGTCTAAGCCTTGTAAAGCCTTTTAGGCTATTCCCAAAGCATGAAATTGATACTTATATGATTGGGAAGAATAAAAACTTGAGGTGTATTAATGGGACTCATTGTACTTTTGATTTTTCAAAGTAATTGTAGTTTGTCAAAGTACTTAAAATTTGTGTTGTGCTTGAATACAGGATGGATCTTGAGGCTACAGCATTTGTCAATGGTATGACACTGAAATACAATGGAAGAATTTATGCCCCAAAGGACTTCACAAACTGGACAGTTGTTGACACAACAAAGAAAGCATGGTTCTTGGTCTTAAGTAAAGGAAATCTCATTCTAGTGATGACAAAGAGAGAGTTGGAGAAAGATGAGTGCGCATCAAATGTATCTTTCTCCAAGAGCAATTTGATTCAAGGGGGCACCTTAGTAGGAATAAAAATTGAAAAAGACAGCAGTACAATGATGATTTGCACAAAGTCAAGAATGAGCAACAGATCGTTTCTTCTTTCTAAGAAAGATGCAATGCACTTTGTGATGCTGCCGCCAAAAGCACCTAGATTTCCTGAATCGGTTCCTGCATTGGAGATCCTTCAACATGTGTGGGAGGAATTTCCCATTGAGGAAGCAAGAAAAATGCAGTCAAAGATTATCCTTGAATACTTTTAGGGTGTCATCCAACAAGGTTCAACTTCATTGGAGGGACCTAAGGTGCAAGAATCCACACATGAGAAAGGAAGTGATGAGACACGCCATGTAGATTTGGTTCATGGTAATACAAATGAGAGAGGAAGTGGAGTGGATGAGACAGAACACATTGTAGCAATGGATGAGGGTCTTGTACACGTGGATGCTTACAAGGGATCTACATCTAAGACAGGAATTGAATTGGTGGAGACCGGACATGCACATGCATCTCAGACAGAAATTGAATTGAGTGAGACACGACATGCATCAGATAAGACAGGACATGCACACACATCTCTTGTTCATGGTATTACGTGTAACTCATGAAGTTGATGGAATAACAGAACAAGTGAAGCCCTTAAGTATACCTGAAGTTGAGGCAATAGAAGAAGAAGTAGGGCGATCTAAAGCAGTTCACATTGAGCCTCTAAAAAATAAACCTCGACGTCAAATGCAAAAGGCAAGTACTTCACGAGCTACAGTTCCGAGTCCTATAACTGGAAAAAGAGGTCGTTCATATACAAAGAAAGGGCAAAGAAGAGAAGAGGGAGAACATGAAGAGGATGCGGAGGGTCTTGAAATGGAGTCAGATCTAGAAGCAGAAATGTTATCAATGAAGAACCTAAATCTTCGCTTGAATGAGGCTGTGACAGATGAGGACCCAGGATATATATGGGGCTAGAAGACTCAAGCTTCAACAGTGGTCAAAGCAAGTGTCTTCACCAACAGCAGGACCTTAGATACAGCCTATGCTAAAAAGATTTTTCAGGCTTTGATTGATGGAAAAAAACCAGTTGTTTCTAATTTGGTACTCCGTCCAAGAACATTTTGGCCAGTCATGGGAGATTATAGTCAATCCATCAATTTCTCTCAACCTATAGATTTTGAGATGCAATTCACTAAGTTCCTCGGAAAACAAGTTCCCTCACTTCAAGAAGGACAGAGCTCAATGAATGATCCAGAACGACATATAAGGGATGCCAAGAGAAATTTCTTAGCTCATTGTACATTTGAGGCAATAGATGGTCAGCACTATGCCTATGCTTGTAATGAGCGCTCTAGAGATGCATACAAGAAAGGAGAAATTACTTATCAAACTTTCGCGAGTGTGCCTCAATTTCACTACTATTCTGCATGCATCTGTATCTTCAAGAACGAGAAGAAATATTTGATTGAGTCGGAAAGACTTAATCATGACATTTATGCACTACGAAAAATCACCTCCACTTCAGAGATGTTGCTCAAAGCTAGGACCATATGGAAAACTTTTAATTCTCCTTTGACCACTCTCAAAAGAACTGCAACTAAAGTGGAAGCGGATAATCTTGTTGACTTCTACACATGCTTGAGTGCCATTGTACCAAGGGGAAAGCAGGAAAGAGCTGAGGTGATTACAACCTTCAAGACAGTAAGGGATAGGTATCAAGACTACACAAGCATACTTTTCCGTAGTGATGAAGTTTTTCATCAGATCAAAGACATGTGTCTTGCATGTGAGAAAGGAGATGTTACATATGAGGCTCCATCATTGATTAAAGAGAAGGCAAAGAATATTGAGAAAAAAGAGATGACAGCTCGGATGTGGAGGCCTTTAAGAATCCTACCAGATAAATACGCAAGTCTTGCTGCAGAGAAATTAATGTCAAAAGAATGGTTTTTTGGCAAAAAGGATAAAGATCATTGCATGGAAGATAACATCATCCAATAGGTCAAGCGTGATGCAGTAAAGAGTGCAATTGAATATTTATTGGGAGAAAAAAATATTCCAATCAGCCAATGTAAAATTGATCATAACATTGTGAGGCAGATGGCATCCGCTTTACCGTCAGCTAAACAGAAGGCTTGTGCGCATAAATGGGTGAAGGTAGAAGATGATGGATCTGAAATTACTCCCTCTATGAGAAGTGACATTCCAAAAAATGTGTATGCATATGCACAAAAAGTCATCAATAACCACACTCTCAGAAAAGAAAAGACTTTGAACAAGGGCTTTTATTTCATACATGAAATCATTTCAGAGTCTGGAAAGAGTGTTGAGTGTAAGGGAGTTTCATTGAGTGATTTTTTGTCCGACGACACTGCTTGGGAGAGACCTCAGCTTTTCTTTGTCTATGAAATATCAGCGGATGACATCCGTCCACTCCTTGACAGAATATTACATACCACCATTGGTAGAGTGGGACAATGTAATATAGTCATATTTGCTGATAAAGATGACAAGGAACAAATGTTTGCTACCCTAGAAAAACAATATGGCAATGAGCTCAAGATTTACAATGGGATATACTCAAGAAAGAGGGACAAGAGAGAATGCGGTCTCAAGATACAGAGTCTAGAAACCTTTTTCTTGTGCATGAAGAGCCCTTACAATGATCACTCCTTACAAAACAATATAAGAGGGAATGCAAAGAGATTGCAACTACTGCTGGAAGAGCATGAAGCTCTAAGTCCCCTCCATCGCAACGCAAATCACTATGAAAGGCCAGCAAAAAGTGCTGATCTTTTAATTAGTATGATGGAATTTTTGCTACCGTCTGGATGGGAAGTCACATTGTGCCGAATGGGACATCTATTCGAAGCTCTTATCAGAAAAGGACACAATGTAAATATTATTGAGAGCCCTGCTTGCTTGGAATACCTTGATACCGTGGCTTCTCTCACAATAAAGTTTGATAAGAAAGGTCCGATCTCACATGAAGAGGATGACATAGAGCAGATCATGTATGATGAGAGCAAGAAAGATGATGAAAATGATCAAAGCTCTGGATATAATAGTGAGGACACCAGCGATAGCAAGGAAGCAGAAGAAGATGGATATGACACTGACCTTGCCTCTAAAGGTTACATAAAAAGACCACAAAGATATGTAGAGGTATGAAGACTTATGTTTAATTTTCTTTATTCATTTAAAGGTCTTTTTAAATTTATAATTAATTTAAAATTTTGAATCTCATAATTATTTTATCCTTTTATAGGAGAAGGGAGAGGAGGAGGATGAGGAGGACATAGTTGGAGCAGAGAATCATGAAAGCTCATCTCAAGAAAGCAAAGTTGCTCTGGCTATCCATCGGATGACTCTAGAAAATAATCATACATTGCAGCAAATGGAGAAGTCATTTCAAGTTAGGTTTCAAGTTCGAGAACAACCTCTTACTTTTATATTCGATGAAGAGGACATTTCAATCCTCATAAACTTCAAGAAAGAGGTCAGTGACAAGGTTATAATAGCCATCCTCAGGTTTGACACAAACTTTTTACTAACTTTATGCTTTTGTATTTCCATTGGATCAAATGAACTAATATTCTTTTCTTTTTATTGCAGTATGGTTTTACAACAGCTTCCGCTATATATACAAAGATGTGCATATATGGTCGATCCTAGCAATAAGCAGAAGACCATAGATGACGTTTTTAAGTGGTTGCAACCTATTGATTTGACTGCGGCGCGAGTTATCTTTACCGCATATCACGAGGAGTGAGTATCAATCCCTACCTAGCTTATCTCTTACATTGTGGAGGATTATATCAAATAATAATTATTCTTAATTGATAATGCAGCTTGCATTGGAGCTTGGTAATTGTGGACATCTTAGCCAAGCAATGCTTCTTTGTCAATTCAATAGCATCTATCCATGGCAGTGTGTCAGAGTAAGTATAACCTACTTGTGTCATAATTATGTCAATGAGATGCATCCTATGCAATGCGCACATTCATTTATGTTTTCTATTTTGATGTGTAGATCTGCTCGAAAGTTGGTAAGTGCTATAGATGCACTTATGCAAATGGAGGGTGACTTGGAAGATCAAATAGAGTATGTAACATGCCCTGCAGCGAAGCAGAATGATGACCACAGTTGTGGGTGGAGAGTTGGATATAACTGCTTCTTGCTCCTTGCTCAAATTTTTGATTTGAGAGGCGGTGAAACCTCATTGTCCACATATACAGACTTGCATCTATATGCATTTATGTCATCTATCATTAAGGCATTTATTAATAACGTGGTGGAGCATCCAGAGGAAACATTGGTTGCTACGCCCATAAGTTGTCCTGATGTAACCACTGTATTGGACGAAATGGGGAGCTCTTCTGAGGTTAAGGTCATCATTAGCAAGCAACCTCGTGTTTTGACTTTTGGTAGCGAGGAAGTTACAATCCTCTCCGACCCTTTGAAAGAGGCTAATGACAAAGTCATGATGGCCATCCTTAGGTTTGATATGAACATCTCTTGACTTGATACTTCAATCATTTGATTCAATCTGCTTCTAACATTTGTTTATTTATTGCTGCAGTACGGTTATATCTCATTTTCCTAGATCAGTACAGAATCGCGTCTGTATGCTCGATTCTCTTCTTTCAGCTGTACTTAGTGATACCAAGAAGACAGTAGATGATGTTTGTTCAATTCTACAACCTTTAGACTTGGATGGCATACTACTTGTCTTCATGCCATACTATGAGAAGTAAGTATGGTCTCAATCTTTCTTTTACTCTCTTATTTATAATATTGTGTCAATTAATACTTAATATTGTGATAAATCTTATCGCTCTTTATTGGTGATGTAGTTCACATTGGAGCCTGATAGTATGGGACCTTGATGACAACCATTGTTGGTTTGTCATCTCAATTACAGGCTTTCACGGGGTGTTCAAGTAAGTGTTCTTTTATCATATCATTATGAACATGCATCAAGTTACTATTTACTACACAAATTCACTTTGTCATATGTCATGATGGACAGGTCTGCAAACAAGTTAGTTTCTACGATTATGAAAATCAGGGAGCATCAAGACCAACCAAATTTCTAGACACGCCCCGCAGTGGACCAAAAAGACATGTTTAGTAGTGGGTGGAGAATTGCCTACAACTTCATGTTGTATCTCAATGAAATTTTTGAACATGTCTCCATAGAAGCATATACCAAGCTCGAGCTACAAGATTTTGTGGCTAAGACTGTTCACTATCTAACTGCTATCATTGGGAAACAACATGATGGACTCAATGAAGAACCTGAGGGAGCCAAAGAAAAAGAAGAGACAATTCAGTCTCCTTCTGTATCACAGCCTCAAGTAGAAGCATTACAGTCTACACTTGAATTAGAGACTCAATGCATTCTTCCTACACAAGAAGTGGAGACTCAATGTGCATCTACAACATCACATCTTGTAAAGGAGGAAGAGATTAAGTCTATCCCGATTGCACCAGAAGTAGAATCTCAATGTACACCATCCACACAAGTAGAGACTCAATGTACTCTTAGAGAATCACAGCCTCAAGAGGACTCATCAGACTCTATTCAGTTGTAAAACATGTAGAAAGAAACATGAGTCCTTGAAGATTTTTATCTTGTTTGTATTGATTAATGATAGTGTTTTTAAAACTTATGTTAAATGTTGCAATACATTAGGATATTTTATGATATTTTTTCATTACAATACATTAGGTTTTACTTTTTTGAAAGTCTAATTTATTATGTACAATAAATATCTTATGATGAGAATCTAATAATTATATCATTCTTATGTTCCATCACTTTATTTTATAGATTTCAATGTACTCAAAATCTATCATTTATTATGTACAGCAAGTATCTCATGATGAGATTCTATTAATTATATCATTCTTGTGTTCCATCATTTTACTTTATAGATTTCAATGTACTATCACTATCTTATATGTCTCAAATGTCTCCCATTACGGTCTTGCATCCCATCATTTTATTTTATAATGTATCGCATTACGATCTTGCATCTAGTCATCTCGCATTACGGTCTTGCATCTGTAGTTCTATAAATTCCCTAGTAGTCGTTCATCTTCTATATCTCACCCGCAGCAGACACTTCTTCCACTTTGCTCTTCTTACCTTACTCCTCTCCTCAAGCTTGTGTAAAGAAAGAGGGAGAGAGATAGGAGACTCAAGTTCAACTTTCTTCACAACACACAAAAGAGAGAGGACACAAGGTTGGAGGGTGAAGCCTTTCTTCACTTTTGCACACAACAACAATATAATAGAAGAGGGAAATACCCTATATGTCAAAACCTAGAATACGTGGTTCATATGTGAACCCAAACCAAAAACATACGTGGTAGTCTAACTACACCACGAGTACAACTAACATAGGCGGTGACATAAATGATAGTCATCCAGGAGATATATCGGGGGTAGAGCTTGATATCTCAACACTCCCCCTCAAGCTCAAATCCATCTCACGTACACCAAGCAAGCTCCTAAATCTGCGAAGCTTCTCGGTACCCAATGCCTTCGTAAAAATATCAGCCACCTGCTCCTTAGTGCTGACATAGACAAGATCAATCTCACCAGCTAGAACCTTCTCTCTCACAAAGTGATAATGCACCTCAATGTGCTTCGTTCTAGCATGATAAACTGGGTTATTAGCAAGCATGATGCTGCTAATGTTGTCACAATGAATGACAACTGCTGCATGAACTGACTGTCCCATATCTCCAAGTAGCTTCCGTAACCAAGCTACCTCACATGCAGCCATTGCTGCACCCCTGTACTCAGCCTCTGTGCTCGACAAGGCAACTGTTGGCTGCTTCTTGCTGCTCCAACTGATGGCACCACTCCCAAGGGAAAACATAAAACCACTAGTAGATCTCCTGTCTGAGACACTACCAGCCCAGTCAGCATCTGTGTATCCATGTACCTGTAATGCACACCCAGCTTCATAAAACAGTCCATAATGCAATGTGGACTTCACATACCGCAGTATGCGCCTAGCCGCATCCAAATGTGGCTTCCTCGGTGCCTGCATAAACTGACTCACCAGCCCCACAGCATAGCTCAAATCTGGTCTGGTTATAGTCATGTAAATCAAGCTACCTACTATGCGCTTGTACATAGTAATATCTTCAAGAAGCTCACCTGACTCTGCATTGAGCTTCACATTCTGCTCCAATGGAACAGAGATAGGCTTACAGCCTGTCATCCCATATTTGGACAGCATGTCCAAACCGTATTGCCTTTGCAACAGCCATATCCCACTCGGGGATCTAATAACCTCAATGCCCAAGAAGTAACGCAGCTCTCCCAAATCCTTCATCTCAAATTTCTGCTTCAACAGCAGCTTCACTTCATTAATGTCTGCATCACTATCACCTGTAATAATCAAGTCATCAACATAGATGACTATAAGCACAATCCCTCTGTTTGTCCTTTTCACATAAAGTGAAAAATCTGAATTGGAAATCTGAAATCCAATAGTGACAAGATATTGCCCTATCTTGTCTGACCATGCCCTCGGCGCCTGTTTTAAGCCATACAAGGCTTTGCGCAACCTGCATACAAAATCGGGGTGTGAGTTATCCTCATAACCTTCTGGCTGCATCATATAAACCTCTTCCTGCAAATCACCATGCAAGAAGGCATTTTTCACATCCATCTGATGCAAAGACCATCCCTTTGCAGCAGCCATAGCAATTACTGCTCTCACGGTTGCCATCCTTGCAACTGGGCTGAAAGTTTCCTCATAGTCAATTCCATATGTCTGTGCAAAACCTTTGGCAACCAATCTTGCCTTGTACCTGCTAACAGACCCATCAGCATTGTGCTTTACTTTGTAAACCCACTTGCAGCCAATAGCCTTCTTATCATGAGGCAAAGGCATCAAATCCCAAGTGTGGTTTGCATCCAAGGCAGCCATCTCTTCATCCATAGCTGCTTCCCAATTTTTATGCCCTGCTGCATCCTCAAAACATGTGGGCTCTGGCTCCTCTAGAACCTTGACCATATAAGCATAGTGATGTGCTGTATACCCATCATATCTCAGCCTATCAACTGGATACTTAATACGAGTGGACCTCCGTACAACTGGATCAGTTGCAGGCATCTTTAAATCATGCCTGCTTTTCCTTGCACCAGGTGTAACAACAGAAGGAATCCCAAGTTCCTCATTAAGGCTCATTTCAGAGCCGCTTGACTCTCCATCAACATGAGAACTACCAGCAGACACATCAAATACTGGAGCATGGTCCACTTTTTCTTTTCCCTTATGTGATACCTGCACAACACTATCAGGACTGCCATGTGACGATTCACTAGATCTCAATCTCCCTGTCCATGCATTAGATCCACTAGTAGAGGACTCTCTGGGTCCACTCAAGGCTTGACATTGCTGCTCTGCATTTATTGCAGCATTCCCATTTCCTGCATTTGCATCTCCTACCATAACAATTGGTGCATACCAGCTGCTCATTTCATCAAAAACAACATCTCTGCTCACTTGCATTTTGCGGGTGGAAGGGTTATAACAGCGATACCCTTTCTGGTGCTGAGCATATCCAATAAAGATGCATTTTTCTGCCTTTGGATCCAGCTTTGTTCTCTTCTCATCAGGAACATGAACATAAGCTATGCAACCAAATACCTTCAAGTGAGAAATATCTGGTTTTTGGCCTGTATACATTTCTTCAGGCGTCATGCCATGGACAACTGCAGTGGGGGTTCTGTTCATAATATAAACAGCAGTTGCTACTGCTTCAGCCCAAAAATAATCAGGCATGTTTTTCTCATTTAGGATCGCCCGTCCTACTTCTGCAATATGCCTGTTCTTCCTTTCTGCAACCCCATTCTGCTGAGGGGTAGACTTGCATGAGTACTTCCTTTGAATTCCCTGTTCTTTCAGATATTCACAAAATTCTTCTGAAAAGTACTCTCCCCCTCCATCAGATCTTAGCACTTTAATATGCACACCTTTCTCTTTTTCAACCATGGCCTTAAAAGCCTTGAAATGGCTGAACACTTCACTTTTGTGCTTCATAAAATAAATCCACACCTTCCTTGTGTAGTCATCAATAAACGTCACATAATAATGGCATCCACCAATAGAAGCAGCTTTGGTTGTCCAAACATCTGAATGGATCACTTCCAAAGGTCTTCTGCTCACCTTAGCATTTTTAGGAAATGCATGTCTGGCCTGCTTACCCATTTGGCATGCTTCACATACCTTTTGCATTCCCTCAACTCTGAATTTAGGCAAACCTGCAACAATGTTTTTCGTTTGCATAGATTTCAGCCTTTGTATATTCACGTGCCCAATGCGCTTGTGCCATATCTCAATATCTGCAATGACACCTCTCCCATGCGCAAACATAGCAGCTTTCACCTCAGGCATATCAACATCCAAGGTGAACATTCTACCATTTTTGTTGCCTTTTGCAACCAAGCGGCACTTATTTTTCAGGTCCTCAACAAAGCATCCATCAGGATTAAATCTAACCTGCAGACCTTGCTCAACCATCTGGCCAACTGAAACCAGGTTCTTAGTGATTTTTGGAACATGAAGTACATCTGCCAAGTACTTCGTTTTGCCATCCTGCATAGCCAATGGCACTTTACCAACCTGCGTAATTGGGTGCGCAGTATCATCACCTGTTTCAACATAACCTGGCTTATCCAAATTTCTAACATCATGAAACCACTCACCATGACTGGTCATGTGGTTAGAGGCACCTGAATCAACATACCAAACATCATTGCAAGCTGCAGCATCTCCTGACATGGAGTTAACCATATGCTGCATCACAAAAAGGTGCTCATTTCTGTCGTCACCATGCCCACTTGATGATGCATAGTTGCTTTGCTGCAACTTCCCACTTTTGATGTCATTCTGCTTTTTATAGCATGTATTCTCCTTGTGTCCAGGCTTTCCACAATAATAGCATTCTGTGCTGCTATTTACTTGCTGGTTCCTTTGCCATGAACCACGGCCTCTTTGGCTCCCCCTGCCTCTAGAACTACCACGTCCTCCTCCATAGGACTGGTTTTCCTGTTGTTGCTGTTGGTTCTGATTTCCTGCACGGCCACCAAAACGGCCTCTTCCTCTACCTCTGCCTCTACCTGTATTCGAGTAGAAAGCAGTCTCTTGAGAAGTTGAGGTGGCTGAACCACCATTCCTTTGCTCTTCACTCAGCAAGAGAGCAATAAGTTCCTGAAAATCAGGAAATGTTTCATGGACTCCAATGGATGTCTGAAACTGTGCATAATCTTTCCCAAGACCATTCAAGGTCACGGACACTAAGTCCTCATCATCAACAGGTGCTCCAATGGAGGCAAGAGAATCTGCAAGGCCTTTCACCTTCAAGGAATACTCATTTATATTCAGATTTTTCCTTTGCACATTGTGCAACTCCTGCTTTAGCTGCATCTTTCGTGCTTTGGTATTTGTGCTATACAGCTTCACCAATGTATCCCATGCTTCCTTAGGCGTCTCTACATCCTGTATATGCACAATCATAGAATCTGAAATGCTAACAGACAGCCAATACAGGCATTTTTCTGTTTCTGACAATAGTCTTCTGAGCCATATAGCCTCACATGCACCTATAGTGAGTGCTCTATATTCTGCTTCAGTCGAAGACAAAGAAACAGTTGGCTGTTTGTTTGACAACCATGATATAGCACCTTGATCAAGGAAAAATGCATATCCCTGTGTCGATCTCCTGGTCTCATGATCTCCAGCATAGTCACTGTCACAGTATGCATGCAACCGTGGATGACTTCCTCTGTATTCTATCCCAAATTGTCTTGTACCTCTGATGTATCTCAAGACTCTTTTGGCTGCATTCCAGTGAGACTGTTTTGGATTTGCCATAAACTGTGCTAGTGAGCTTACTGTATAACAAATATCTGGCCGTGTGATTGTCAGATATATAAGAGATCCAATGAGTTGCCTGTAGTATCTATCATTGACTGTAGGCTTTTCTGAATCTTTAGTAAGTTTCAAACTCTGTTCCATGGGAGTGGCTGCAATCTTGCAATCTGCCATATGAAAGTTCTTCAGGAGACTGTCAACATACTTGAGCTGACTCATGAATGTGCTATCTGAATCTCTCCAGAACTCAATTCCAAGACAATAGTGCATAAGTCCAAGATCTTTCATGTCGAACTCTGCAGATAAGTCTTGTTTTAGCTTTCTGATGAAGCTATCCTTGCTTCCTGTCACAATCAGATCATCTACGTACAAAAGTGCAATAGTAATATCTTCCCCTTGAACTTTGTAGTAGAGAGTATGATCTGCATTGGACTTCATGTATCCCAGATCAGCAAAATATTTGTCAATTCCGCTGTACCAACTTCTGGGTGCTTGCTTTAAGCCATAGAGACTTTTCTTGAGATGGCAAACCTTATTCTCCTGTCCTGGTTCAACATAACCGGCTGGTTGTTGCATGTAGACATCCTCGTCTAGATAACCATTGAGAAATGCATTCTTGACATCGAGCTGATACACATTCCATTTACTGAGTGTCGCTAGTGATATCAAGAACCGTATGGAATCCATCTTTGCTACTGGAGCATAAGTCTCATCATAATCTTGGCCATATTGTTGTGCAAATCCTTTTGCAACTAATCTGGCTTTGTATCTCTGAATACTGCCATCTGGATTGTACTTCACTTTGTATACCCATTTGTTGGCTATGGCCTTCTTTCCTGGTGGAAGGTCGCATAATTCCCAAGTGTTATTTTTATACAAAGCATCCATTTCTTCATTCATTGCAGTTTGCCATTCTGGCTTATCTACTGCGTCTTCGAAGTACACTGGCTCCTCTGTAGCCATGATGGTAGTCATAAGAGCATAGTTGGTGGTTTCCACCTGAATTGCTTTGCCTTTCTGAGCATATGTCAATCTGGCTGGTGGTCTGCTTTCCCTAGTAGACCGTCTGAGCTGCTGTGACGCTGATTGGGGTGTTGCTAGCAATTCTTGCTCTTCTTCATCAACCTGTTCTGTAGATGACTGTGAAGTCGATGCTTCTATCTCCTGTGTAGGTGAGGTTTTCCATTCTGATTCCTCATCGAAGATTACATCTCTGGAGATAATGACTTTGCGGTTGATGGGATCATACAATTTGTATGCTTTACTTTCTTCACTGTAGCCTACCATGATGCATTTGCGTGACTTCGCATCCAATTTCCTGCGATGATCATCATGTATGTGGGCATATGCTATGCAACCAAATATCCGGAGATGCCCAATGCGTGGCTTGTGTCCAGTGAATGCTTCATAAGGAGTCATACCTTGTATCGGTTCGGTAGGAAGCCGATTAAGCAAGTAGTTAGCTGTAGCTATTGCTTCTGCCCAATACTGATTCGGAAGATGCTTTTCACTAAGCATTGCTCTAGCACTGTCTGCTAAAGTCCCATTCTTCCTTTCAGCTATTGCATTTTGCTGAGGAGTATCTGCACATGTGAATTGTCTTCGAATGCCGTGAGTTTTGCAAAAGTTCATGAAGGCTGAAGACATGTATTCACCTCCTCTGTCTGATCTCATGACCTTGATCTTTCTGCCTGTTTGGTTTTCTACCATGGCTTTGAATTCTTGAAATCTGGTAAACACTTCAGATTTCTCTTTCAGAAAGTAGACCCAACAATATCTGCTGTAGTCGTCGATGAAGGTCAAGTAATAAAGTGAACCATTGATGCTGCGGGTTTGGGCATAACCCCATACATCTGTATGAATTAAATCAAGAATACCTCGTGCACGAGAGGTACTTCTGACAAAGTTGGTTCGCTTTTGTTTGCCGAAGCAGCATGCTTCACAAACTTTTCCAAGAAACAGTAGCTTCGGAATCCCAATTGCCATATTTTGATTCCTTAGATCTAACAAGTACTTGAAGTTGACATGACCATATCTCTTGTGCCATTTTGCAGATAGTGGCATCTGTTGCATTTGAGCTGACATGGCATGTTTATCTGGTACTGTAGCTAGCATCCTGTATAAGCGTCCTTCCTTGACACCTTTTGCTACTAGCTGACCTCTTTTGGATTTGTCTCTGATAGTGCATTCATCACCGTCGAAGATGACTTTGTAGTTGTGTTCCGTCATTTGACCTACTGACAAAAGGTTCTTGCTGAGCTTCGGAACATAGAGCACATCTTTGACTAATCCTTTTGTACCAGTGAAATTGTTCATAGGGATAACACCTGTCCCTTGAACCGGATTCGGTGTATTGTCTGCTGTATAGATGACATTCTTTTGACCTTCTAATGGCTTCATTTCTGTGAACCATTCCTGATGATTTGTCATATGAGATGATGCACCGCTGTCGATGTACCAAGGATCCTGTTCCACTTGGTCGACTTGATAACTGAAATCTTCTTTGGGATTGAAATCAGTGTCTAGGTGCATTGTATCAGTCTGATGCAATTCCTCACTTGCAAGAAACATATTTCCATGTTCATTTGCAAAATGACTGTGACTAGAATGTCCACCACGATGATTTCCTCTTCCTCGAGAATTCCCTCGATTACTGCTGGATTGACCGCCTTGGTCATACTGCTTCTTGCGGCAATCTCTTTCATAGTGTCCAAACTTGTGACAATAGTTGCATTGAATGTTTGACACATTGGTGGATGCATTCCCTCGTCCTTGGAATCTTCCTCGGTTGGAATGATTTCCTCTTTGCTGATTTTGATGTTGCTGAGGATGCTGCTGATGCTGATGCTGATTCTGACTTTGATTTTGACCACTTTTCTGATATGATCTACCTCTGTTTCTGCCTTTGCCTCTGCTTCTGTCTGAAGCGGTGAATGCCTGATCATTAGAATGACCTTTACGTGCTTGAATGGCCTGAGTCCTGAGTTCTTCACCAAGTAGAACTGACTGAAGTTCTTCAAGTGTTGGAATTTGCCGTTGGATGGCAATACTCTGGACCAGATTCTCATATCCTTCTCCTAGTCCATTCAGGATTACTTGAACCATTTCTGCGGTATTCATAGTCTCTCCTGCTGCTGCAAGTTGATTGTTGTAGTCTTTGATGCGGAGTACATAAGCATGACCAGTTTCATTGCTGTTGCGGAAACTCTGGTTGATCTGGTTTCTCAGGGTGAGAATCCTGGATGTGTTCTTGGACTCGTAGAGAGCTGCGAACATATCCCATGCTTCTTTTGATGTCTTGACTGTGTTGAGCTGTCCTAGCATGACATCTTGCACATTCTGCTTGATCAGGTGATAGGCATACTTGTCTTTCTTATCCCATTCTGCTTGAGCTCGGGCAATGGCAGGATCTGCTACTGATGCGGAAACTGTTTGTGTAGATGTAGATCCCGATGTAGATCCCGTTGCTGGTGCTGTGACATCAGATGGAGTAGAGCTACTGGTGGCTGGATCGGCCAATGGTCTAGGTATGGATCCATCAACATACTCCCATTTGTCCTGAAGCACAAGAATGGTCTCCATTCGGTATTTCCATGTACCGTAATTGGAGTTGTCTAACTTAGCAGATGCCTCCAGATTGAGGTTGCTAGTCGACATGGTGCAAACAATGTACTCAAAAAAGTGTCCTGGAAAACTCTGTATGAATCAACTGCAAATACACTGAAGATGCCAAGTGAAATCTCTGTATCGTCGGTGAAGATAGAACTGCAGTAAATAAGATCTGACCTGTGTTACAAGGCTTGTGGCAATGATGCCGGGAATAGCCAAGAGGCTTTACAAGGCTGAAAATGATGTGCACGATGCCGTGAGATAGCCAAATAGGCTTTACAATGGTGGCATGTGTGTGTGAAATCAAGTGCTATCTGCCCACTGAATCAATCTGCAATGCCTCTGAACTCTGAAGTCTGCTCACTCAACTGATGAACGTAAGGTTTCAAGTAATGCTATGATGTGAAATCGGATGTGAGCGTATGGACTGACTCTGAGTAGGTACTAGTCGGGAATTTCGGGCATGGCTTAGATTGGCAACTTGGGGAATTCAAAGCGTCCCCTCTATGGCGATCTAGTCTACTCTGATCTAGATCTAAACCAACCGTCGATCGATGAAAGAACAGCAAATAATTCCTTTTCCTTTGTTCTTTTTAAGTGCTGGGTCAGATGCGTCGATGTAGAGGCAAATGTGCGTGAAGGAAGTGGTTTTGTCGGCGAGGCTCAAATGTGAGTGTAACTTGCGCCGAAATGTGCGCGTGATGTAACGAGCGCGTAGAGCACAAAAAATCGAGCGACTTTCCTTTTTGGAGCACCCTCAAATTCTTCCTGGATCAAGAGATATGACTTGATCTAGGTGGAGGGGCAAAAGGAGTGCAAATGGTGCTCAATGATGATGTGTCACTGTGGGTCACATGCAGTGATGATGTGGCACTGTGCTTAGCAAGAGGTGTGCCAGTGAAGCTCTGTGCTGAGGTGGCAGTGCTGAGGTGTCACTGATGATGTGGCACTGATGACATGGCAATGATGACATGGCACAGATGACGTGGCACAAGTGACGTGGCAGATGACGTGTCAGATGACGTGGCACAGATGACATGGCAGATGACGTGGCCTGATGACGTGTCACTGATGACGTGGTAGGTGACGTGGCCTGATGATGTGGCAGCTGACGTGGCAGAGGTGACGTGGCAGTGATGACGTGGCAGCTGACATGGCAGTGATGACATGGCAGCTGACATGGCAGAGGTGACATGGCAGCTGACGTGGCAAAGGTGACGTGTCAGCTGATGTGGCAAAGGTGACGTGTCAGCTGACATGGCAGATAAGATAGGTACACGTGGCACTTCCGAGTACCTGATGACGTGGCAATTGGAGATAAGGGTTGCCACGTGGCAAAACGCTATCTGCCACGTGTCAAAACACGAGGCACCGGAATCTACCCAAGATTCTGACGGAATCTTGGAGATTCCGTCGTCTTCTCCGTTGATGGAGGCGGCCGGGCACTGATCGTTAAGGTGCCTTCGGAGGTCGTCCGTTGGCTGGCTGTAGTTCCGAAGCAACAACACCTTCCCTTCGGTCCGTCAATGGATTGCCTCAGCTAATAGCGCTTGATTTACACAGTTCGAGCGACGAACAATCCTTCTCGTGATCCTTTGCTGCAGATTTCTGCTTTCGACGCTCGTGACTGCGATATTCACCCGAAACACCGCCTATGGAAGACTTGTCTGCGACAGACGTATGCTTACCTTGCGGCCACAGACGTTGTGCGCCACAGATGAGGCTATGCTTGACTGCGAGCTTCCAATATCCTCGAGCAGCAGCACTAGACCGTATTGAGTTTCTATTGCAGCTCCATGAATTTAAAGAGCCGATTCAATAGCATCAACCATTGGAGCGGGCGATTGTTTTTGATATTGATGATTGCGTTGAAGCTTGCGGCGGCTACCTTCGTGTGAGACATTGAGCGCTTGGAGACCTTGGAGCGTGTTGGAGATGGCGACTAGAGCCTTGAGCTCCGGAGAAGGAAGCTATTGTTGCTGTTGTACTTGCATGTAGTGCCATAAAAGAATTCGATGCTCTGGATAGACCTTTGGCGCAGAAGGGTATGTTGGAGCCTTTGAACTCTCACTCTCTCAAGGATGGAATTCTCTCAAGTAAGAAGAAGAGGAATCTTTCTCTCTCTCATAAGATTATGAAGAACTCTCCCTATTTTTCTCACAAACATAATGGATGGACAATCTCTCTCTCACTCATAATGGAAGTCCTCACAAAGAATGAACGGAATGAATAACTCTCAAAGGAGATGACGGAAATCTTCTTTCAATGGACGGAAATTCTCTTTCAATGGACGGAAAGAAAGCGGAAGTTCTCTCAACGGAAGAGAACACTCAATCTCACGATCTCTCTCACACTCTCAAGAAACTCAATGTCTCAGCGGAAGACAAGGGAGCTCTGATACCATGACAAAATATGAAGAGGGGAGAGGAGAAGAG